>NC_064447.1:319821-639642 GCF_023343835.1 Lagopus muta | reverse complement strand
ACCGAAGTTCACTGTGGGCTGGTAAGGGCCCGACACCCTTAATAATTATGCCACAAAGCTGATATCTCAGAGAAGAGCAGATACATTAAAAGAGAGCACTAGAAGGTCTGAAAAATAAGTGATGCAGTCATTACTCACAACCCACACAGAGATGGCCCTGCACTACCTGAGCAGCCCCTCTTCAGCAACCTCTCCATAGGAACCTTCTGGGCTCCTGCACTGATCCCTAAAGAGCAGCAGCTCCAGGCAAGCTGTTGAGAGTCATTTCTATTTCTGACTAGGAAAAGCTGCCACATAGCAGAGTGACTTGCAGCCCTTTCTTCCCCATATTTTCAGTGTTTCACTATTCTGCTTTACTAACTGTAAAGACAGAAATATCCTGAACTGAAACACGTGCCAGAAGTGTCTGGGCCAAGCACCCCTAAGTCCCCCTGAAACCAGTGGGATATTGGCCAATAGAGGCTTTGCTGCTCTTCAGGCCAGAGGAAATCTCAGGAAGAGACAAGAGACAACCACACTGCTTGTTTGGTAACCACTCTACATCTGCCAAGTGGGGCAAGTTTGCCATTATTTTATTATTATTTTAGTGGCTTATCATCATCTTTTCCCTGTCTGTTGAAGCCTTGGATAAATGCATAAGGACAAGTTATTTTTCTCTGCAGTGAACAAGCCCTACTCATGTCAAATTAGAGAGAAGCATTTTTCCCCAAAATGAGTCACAAGAACAGACACAGAGGCATTAGAGGAAGATCTGATCTGCGCCATGTGTCCAAGAGCTTGTCAAAACAAAACAAAACAAAAAAACAAAACCCCACAAACTGGTCAAGATTCCCTTCCCTTGTATTTTGATGGGGTAGAAATGCTGCTTCCACAGCTGTTTGCCTTTGAGTCTGGATGTGACGGCACTTCACTCTATATCACAAACATTCACAAACCTAATTGTGAAGGGAAATTGCTTCTCCTGCCCCACTCATGCTTGGGTGCCTCTAAGAAATCAGTCATAAGTAATGGCTTGATAGAGGGGCAGCTGGAGAATTTTAATAGTTCTTTTATGACAAAAAGTATATAAAAACTTCATATAATTGATTGTCTCCTCATCTGCCCTTTAGAGTTTGCACATCTCAGACTTAGAAGCCTCCAAAAACACAGACTGTATCCATGCTCCTGTGCTAAACTCACCAGACCTTGTGCAGACTGCTCCCCAAAAAATCCCTCCTTCTCAGATTCAGCAAATATATCCTCGTAACCTACAAAGCAATGCGGGTCCAGACCTGACCTGAGCCTCTGGACACTCCCTGGATGCGGCGCCTGAGCAGCTCAGTGCAGGAGGCATAGGCTGCAGCTGAGCGTGGCTCATGAGGTGGCTGCGGCAGCCATTTTGGGGCCTAGCTGATCAGCAGGCCTTGGCACAAGGCCTTGTTAGAAGAAGTTCAGACAAGTCAGCTCTTACCACACATATACCCTGTGATTTAGCATTTACACTAATTACTATCTAATATCTCTTAATACTTGGGTTTCCTTGCTTGAGAGTTAGCCCAGGCTGAATTAAACTATCACTAGAAAAAGTCTTTCTTTCACCTCTGTATTGCACACTTCCTGGTGAGTAGCTCCCCTCTAAAGATGAAAATTGCAAGTAAGGCTCGGCAAAAAAAACCAAAACATTTTTTCCTGCTTCTCTCCTCACCTTTACACTGTGCGATATCAGGTTTTAATGCTTTAGATGTTCGAAATGAAAATATTAACTACTAAGGGGATTCCACAAAACTCATCTTCATATTCTCACAGGAGACTGAACACTGAAAACTTAGATTGCATGTTTTTTTTATAGTCGTTTTCTAGAAAGCAGACAAATTTGGGGTTAAAAGACTTTGCTGCACCTTTCTTTGGCCTAGCAAAGCCCAGCATGTGGCTGGTTGGCAGCTTGCATCCCTCCTGCTCAGCCTGTGACCTCCCCACAGCCAGACTGGGACCGCAGCGTGTTCCCTCTGCACACATTCCTCTGATGTATCAGTGGTCTGCAAAGAGAGATGTGGCCCCATTTTTTGTTAATTGCTTATTTCTGTAGATATTAGACCGGGAAATTCCAGGTCTTATATTCTTACAGAAGGTATTCTGACATTGTCCTGAAAGTCACTTGTGTATTTAATGCCCCCAACTTCACTTGGAGCCACAGGAGCTTCCTGTAGCCAAGCATTCAGCTAATTCATCACAAACTTCATGGGCCATGAGTCTCAGACAGCTCTCAAGTAAGGCAGGCAGAGAAACGGATTTTGCAGAGGTTCAACACGCCATACCAGCCTCCTGCTGCTTTATTACCACCACACAGACTTTGCCTCCCAGGAAAGCCATCTCCTGCACCTGCATAGCCCTGTCTCCTCATTCAGCACTAGCACATCCCCACCTGCTGCAGAATGCTCATTGATGAAACTTGCACTACAGTTCAAACAGGCTCAAAAGTGTAAATTCCTAATTTCCAGTAAACTCTCAGCCAAGCAATGAATGATCAGAAGAAGCAGCTCATCTGGATCATCTAGACCATCTAGAGACCATCTAGAGACTGAATATGAGCCAGCAGTGTGCTCTGGCAGCTCGAAAGGCAAATGGGATCCTGGGCTCCATCAGGAGAGGGGTGGCCAGCAGGGACAGGGAGGTGATTGTCCCTCTCTACTCGGCTCTTGTGAGGCCCCATCTGGAGTACTGTGTCCAGGTGTGGAGCCCTCAGTACAAGAAAGACATTGAGATTTTGGAAAGGGTCCAGAGGAGGGCGACTAAGATGATCAGGGGGCTGGAGCACCTCCCCTATGAGGACAGGCTGAGGGAGTTGGGCTTGTTCAGCCTGGAGAAGAGAAGGCTGCGGGGTGACCTCATTGCAGCCTATCAATACCTGAAGGGAACCTACACCCAGGAGGGGAGTAAACTCTTCAAAAGGGCTGACAACAGCAGGACTAGGGGAAATGGTTTTAAGTTGAAGGAGGGAAGATTTAGGTTAGATGTTAGGGGGAAGTTCTTTACTAGGAGAGTGGTTAGGCCCTGGAACGGGCTGCCCAGGGAGGTTGTGGATGCCCCGTCCTTGGACGTGTTTAAGGCCAGGTTGGACGGGGTCCTGGGCAACCTGATCTGAATATGTATGTTTGGTGGCCCTGCTAGGCAGGGGGGTTGGAACTACATGATCCTTGGGGTCCCTTCCAACCCGGGTGATTCTGTGATTCTGTGATTCTGTGGATCAGCCCTTTACATGCCAAACTTTGCCAAAATGTCTGCAATTCCTAAATTGAACCTTTTCTTCATGAGCCAGGAGTGTGCCCTGGTGGCCAAGAAAGGCCGATGGTACTCTGCAGTGCATTACATACAGCATGGCCAGAGGGGAGAAAAAGGTGATGCTTTAATAACTGCACTGACACAGAAACCTGCTGTAAAGACGACTGTAAATAGATGATCTGATATTAAGACAGCCCTGTAAAGCAAAGGTATGATTTCCAGAAGGACCCTGCCTTTTACCAGGAAGCCGTGAAACACATGCAGGCCCTGCATGCAGATCAGCAGTGCATGTCGGTGTGATCTGACTAACTTGCATGTGCTTCCATCAGTACCAAATGCTGCCACAGCACAGTGTCTGGTCACTTTAGAAAAAACTGGGAAATGGAATGAAGACTGTTGCCTAGCTGGAGAAGAAAATGTGCTTCTTTTTAATGGTTTAAAGACTCAAGAAGAAGAAATCTGCATATTTCCAGGGAAAATGCACCAACATCCAGGTCAGCAATTTAGGTCACACTTGCCTTGTCATTTCACTGTCCTCAGATCTGAAATGAGCTGCTTGCACCAGAGGACACGGTCTCAATGCACAGCAAAGCAGGTCAGGCACAGGGAGAGGCCAAGAACCTGATGATATACTTTTTGCAATCATTGTGTGTGTATGAAACACTAAGAAGCTACAGATGTTCTGGAAGACAATTATGACTGGGAAAAAAGAGCCAGAGACCAAGGGAGGGTGCACATTCCAAGATGGCTATTAATGCACGGATGAGAGTTTCTATCATCTCCAAATCCTTGGGGGAGAACAACCTTAGAAGATCTGAGCCAGAAAACATGACAAGCAAGCATAAAAATAAGGCCTGTGATAGCTCAGAATCTTAAAGCATCTCTGTGCTTGTCAGGAAAGGAGAACCTACTACCATTTTAACAAGTTAATGGTAAATTTTCACGGATTAACTAGGACTGCCTGAGATTTACTACATTTCAAACAATGAGTGTTCTGTGCCCCTACTCTACTGCTTTCTTGCCAGAGGAGACAGTGGTAAATACTGCAGCTGAAGCAGGAAGGCCAGGTGCCCTTTGGATACGTTTTATTTAAAAAATAAAATAAAATTTTAAAAAAGCTAACTATTTAATTGCAACTTCTACTTTAAAAAACAAACAAAAACAAAATCAACCATTTCTGGGTACAACATAAATTTGCCAGTTCTGAGAACTAACACTTCATTGCCATTGCACCGTGTGGACAACTCACACAGAGGAAAGCATCCTTCTGCAGCTAGCTTGGCAGGTGTCAGGATGAGGAGCAAAGCGTCCCCAGCATTACCATATGGAAAAATGAGAAGGAAGTGCACATTTTGAAGTGCCAGTAAGGGAATTTCAATTTCCAGACAGAACTCTTGCCAGTTTTGCCACTGACTGCTCCTACAACCCTAACCACCTATCCTGAACTCCCACTTGGAAAGGGAGCTGATCTCACCAGAAGCCTTTCAGAACAACTGGTCTTCTTCACATACTCGCAAATATTTCACTTCTGAGAGGTAAGTACCACCGAGAAGAAAAAGATGCAGGAAATTATGCTGAATTAAATCTCTTGATCATCAGTAACTTTGCTCCTATCAGTAACTGGCTTCTCAGGATCTTTAAGGCACTGCACTATTGTTGCTCATCACTGACATCCCTGACAGTGATTTCTCTGCAGATTTCCCTGTAAGTGATGATATTTAGATGACCTGCCTATGGAGCAGAGTCTGCTTTCCAACATGGGAACTCACTGACTGACTGCTGATGAGAGGTTTTGTTTAAACACACCAGTGCTAGAAATTCCTCTCCCAGACAATCCCAGTCTTATTTTTCAATACATTGTTGCCTGTGTGAAACCACTGTGAGGCTATTACTTGCAGATAAATGCCTTAATGGTATACAAAACATTTTCAAATGAAGCTATCTTCCCCCAAATATAAGTGCCCTGGAGCTGCATTTGGTAGCTCCCTGGTGTATGCTGTGTTGAATATGCAGATGTTTGCTCCTCCATATACACACACAAATACAGAAAAGTTGTGACACTGAGTGCAGTGTTACACTAACAGTCCAAAAGATGACAATCACACTGCAGATCTGATCCTTTCCCAGGGCTGCTGGAGCTGAGTGCTCCAGATGGTCCTTCTGGCATTGATTTGTTTGCCAGGGCCAACTCAGAAAACAGTATGCAGGCATTGAGTTAATGAAACCAGCTGCCAGGCATGAAGGGTTAACAGTTCACCTAGAAAAATTAATTTATTCTCAAAACCCATTCTCTTGTCACTTACCAAGGGGAAAAAAAAAGTTAAGCGCTGTAAAATGGGCAGCAATAATTACATTTCCTTAAGGACGTGTCTGGCAGGAGGTCACTCTCTGTTTCATGAAGTACGTGACCATGATACTGTCATTTTGACAGCATCAATGTATGTAGCCATTAATCTTAGAAATTAAAAACCCATAAATCTGTTAAAACTACTGTCATTGATTAGGAATTACATTACTGCAATGCACAGAAGCCTTTTTTTTTTTTTTTCCCCTCCAAAATGAATAAACAAGTCTCTTTGGTTTATCTTCTCCTATTAGTGATAAAGGGCAAAGCTGTTTCATGGCTATGCATCATTGTTTTGGAACAAAATCATACCTAAGAAGCTTAGGACGGGGGGAATGAGGAGAAAAAGCAGGTTTCCAGGGATGTAATACTACTTACTGTCTCTTTTGAGGAGATCCAAATCATAAAGCAGCATTTGTTAAATGATGAATATTGTAAATTTGATTGATATGAAACCAGTGAATAACCCTGCAGGCTTCCTCACATGAGGAAGATAAGCATATCTGTTTTGTTAATATTGACTTTCTTGTCAAGTTTGGGTTGGTTTTGTTTTGTTTTATGTGGGCTTTTTTTTGTTGTTGTTTTCTTTTGTGTTGCTTTTTTTTTTTTTTTTAATGCTCCTAGCTATTGGAAAAAATCCAGAGTGATCAGTTATCCAATGAACCAGCCTTCCAAGACCACATAGATAATTATTCCTCATTACACTAATGACTCTAAATGACTGGGAAGTCCACTGCTTTCCACTGAATTTTGACGTCTTTAAAACTTTGCCACTTTAAAATGCAGAAAGAGACGTAAACTTCAGTATACTGATAATTACATTAAAGTCAGAGATTGACGTGCTGATAGCTCCCCAGGCAAGTGCTCTCCTGGACAGCCGGACACTACAAAACTCCCTGCAGATTGGTGTGATCAGGTAACCACTGCACCTTGTTTGAGTATCTGATGAGTGGGGGTGAGAGAGTGAAACATACCGAGGTCTTTTGGATAATCAACTGTGAAAGCGAGAACCACTGTTGTCCAGATTTAACAGTCTGTTCATTTCATTGGGTGAGTAGGGGCATATCAGACAGCCTCGAAGAATAAGGACTTATTAACGAGTTTTCTGGATGCTGTTTAAAAACAGCCAGAGAATACACACAGGGGAAAGCAAGCACCCACAGATACTCCTAAAGCAAAATCAGCATCCCAGCTGCACTCTAAGAGTTCCAGAAAGAACTAAAGAAAAATTGAAGGACAGAAACTTGTATCGACTCTTCTGCCTTCTGCACTGGTCTCTTCTGGCAATGCTGATCTCATTTCTTTCACCTCTGTTTTAAGCAATGGTTATTGAAACCAGCTCGTCAGAGTTTGGCTACAAGGACTGCACTGGGTTGTAATTAAATACAGCATATGTGCTCTTAGTAGTTGTTTATAGCTGGAAGATCAAATGGTTTTCTGAGACTTTGATCTCAATGCTTCTCTTGAAAAAACACGTTGACAAGTTCAATGGACCCTACCTTCAACTTCTTAGGAATGAATTTGGATGCAGTTCTCATTAATAAACCTCTGTTTGGGAGTACACTGTCAGTTAAACTAAAATAGAAAGGAAAATCAGGGAACAGGGCTCCACAAGGCAGCTTCAGAGTAGAAACTGATGCAACAGCCATTCAGTGGCTCATAGGACAGTTCTCACTCATGTGCCATGATGGCCTTTGCACTGTCTGTGCTCTGAAGTGCTGGCTGACAAGGGAAAGGACTGACTGCGCCTTTATTCCTACAATGCCACTAAACGCAATGTTGCTTTGTTTGGTTTTGTTTTGTAATAGAAAAGGATGTGTCTTGTGTAGGACTTTTTATTGGAAATAAAATGGGCTTTATGGAAGAATCTCCTAATGGTTTTACACAGTTAACATCCAGCTTTTCCTAACTTTCTGCCTGAGTTCTTGCTTTAAGGATGAAGTGCAGATTAAATAACTTTAATAATCACCAGCACTGAGCCTAGCCAAAGGAAGCTATGGGAGACCAACAGCAGTCAACAATTCAATTTCCCTGAGGGCTGGAAAGTCAGAGTAATCTAAACTTCTCTGAACACCAAGTGGCCTTAATAAATAGCCCCCTTCAGAATCATTACAGCTGAATCCTGCTTTTCACTGTATTACATGGACACCAGGAGTCACTTAGGAGCTCTCCAGCTCTCAAATTGGCCAACAAACTAAAGTCAATCCATTTGGAATTGGGATAGAAACATTTGCAAGAGTGAAGCGGACTGTGTGAGATCAATAATATAGATCCTGGACAAGCAAAAATTACACTGTCTGCAGAAGGAAATAAATAAGAAAAAGTCCCAAATCAATTATTACCATAGGCCAGGGTCTAGGAAAAATGAAACAAGACCAGGAATAGCAAAACAGTAGCTGTATATGTATGAAACAAGTGGACATGGGAAAAATACATACATTTACTGATTACATTCAGAGGATCAACTTTCATTCCACATTCACACACTCTTTTCATGGCTGTATCTGTGTGTAAGAGGACACATCCGTCTGATTCAAAAGGAAAATTGCAGAAGTATACGATAAAAGGCAGGAAGGTTCATTTCCGAAAATGCACCTCTCCAAATGAAGTACGGATTGAATAATGCCTGAGCAATCATCATGGGGTTTGAAGAGAAACTCTGCTCCATTTGTTGAGAGATAACTGCAGATGTTAAATGCAGCATTTGACAACCATTCCCTGCAAACATATACAGATTAAAAAAAAAAAAAAAAAGCAGAAAATATCTCTTAATCACCTTCTAGTCATTGCTGGAAACAGGAAGCCAAAGGATAGGTGTTTTGGTGTGGCTCAACGCTGTGACACCTACAAAAAAAACAGGAGATAAGTAAAACTTGAAATTCCAATTTGAGGTCAAAGATTTTCAGAAATATACAATAACCCTTTAATCACAGCTATAAGGCATAGAGTGGTATCACATGAAGAAAATACTGTGCAGTATTTTTGTAGGAATGTTTGTGGTTTACTTGAATAGGTTCTCCACTTTAAGAGTACAGCACACAGCTCTTGTTCACTGCTGGTGAAAATGCACAGCTAGCGGTCGTGTCTATGTTGGAAAGCATTTTTTGGTAGCTGAGAATTTGCTCTATCAAATAATGCTATTGTGCTCTTCATACCCACTGGGACTTTCCATGGGAATAATTGGAGGCATTACTTTTGGAGCAATCTATCTACATACTGCCACTGCTGTCACTGGTTTGAGTACACAGAATCAAATTTCAGTGGTTTGGCTTTTAAATCAGCTGATGTCATGTTTCAGGTATGGGGGGAGAAGAGGGAAGGGTAATTCATTCCTGAGCCCTCTTCACACCCCAGAATAATTATGTATTTTGTGGCTTATATCAATGAGTTCAGCTGTTTTCTATAAGTACCAACTTAGAGGAACTTGCCTCCTCAGAGCTAGAAAGGGGTTTAATTTGGTATCCCCTTTTGTTCGAGTTAAACTTACTGAAGTAATGCAGTGCCTTCTCTAAAGCTGCAGTACAATTTGGGAAGGGTGGATGCACGCCCCATCTTGAGGGTCTCTCTCCACCAGCAGTCTGCAGAATGCAGTTCACCATGAAATGCTCCTGCTCTAATTCAGGCTTATGCAAATACTGCTTCTGGGATTGATTATTAGGACAAAGTGCCTACTGGTGTCCCTCCAAATCAATATTTCTCTGCCTTCAGACCATCCTGTTGACCCACCCATGGGGAAAGCCCATGTGAACTGCACAGCAGCTTTATCAGCATTTCAAGAAAGGCCAACAGGGCAGATCCTCCAATGCTGTCAATCAGTGTTTATGGATCTCAGTGGAGTTGCGTTGATTTGCACTAGTCAAAGCTTTGGACCAGCATCATTCCCCACTAGGAGCCTAAAGAGGCTTCTATATTATTTTCAAGTCACCTACATACAGAGCGAGATCTGACCACATCTACATCAGGCAGATCTGGCAGCATTCTGAGTAGTTAACAGCCCACATGGCAGCAAATCACCACCGCTGTCTGGTTCTCACACCATGCAGGGCTGTAAAACAAAATCACTTCTTAATCAAGAGAGCTGTATTCGGAAACACTACAGCTGGCAGTTCAGCCACGTCCACGAGGTCAGTTTGATGCCATCTCTGAGGCTTCCCAAGTTCCCTTCGGGTTCTCCTGCAACAACATCAGGTGCCCCTTTCCTTGCACAGGGGCTGGCAGTAATCATGCAAGGCAGTATGGCAAAGCATTTCCCACTCCCAGGCGTGGGGTAGAAAGCCTGTGGCTGTGTGTGTTTTTCCACTCTCATGGGCCAGGCAGGAGACACCATGCAGCTCTGGGGCTCCTCCACACTTGTGCTGTCAACACAGAACACAAAAAAGTGAGCCGTTGTCACTCTTGCTTTAAAACAGAGATGAAGAGACTTGTCTACTGAAAGCAGACATACATGGGAGAGAAGAGGTTAAAAGATGATCTAAAAGCAATTTTGGCAGGAAAGCAGAAAACTCTAAAGGACGTTTCTTTTGTACTGGCAAACCTCACCTTCCTCTGTTAGCCTGGCAGACAGCACAGAAGACCTCTGTCATGGGCAGGATGATTTCCAGCAGTTTGGACCTAGGCATATTGAACATTAAGCTGGAAACATGTATATTATATCTCCACTGCAATGCTCTATGGATTTCTGAGCTCTGCACAACCAGTTGAAATAGCCAGAGAATTTGTGAACTTCTGCCAGCAGACTTCTAATTCTTTTCCAGGCTGGCAAGTGAGCTTGAGTGAGCATTAGGAGAAATGGACATAGTTCTTGCTTGCTATCCTGAAGGAAACAGCAATGGGAAATCCAGTGACAGCAGCTAAGGGAGCCATGCCATGCAGGCACTGTCCTGTGATTGCTGGTGTCACAGCCTCCATGCACCAACTCGCATCCATGCCCTTGTGCCCATGCAGTGCAGTCAGGCTGGGTCACCTGTCCTGCACATCCCATCACCCTGCTATCTGCAGCAGCTCTGCCTTCCCCTGCCAGGCCCAGCTCCAAAGGCAACCAGCCATCCCACCTTATGCAGAATGGGATCAGAGAAAGCTAAAGGCACACCACTGAAGAGGTAAACTATCAAAGCCAAAGCTTTGCACCAGATCTTTACTATTAAACAGCCATTACACTCTTGTGCAGCATTTCAAGCTTTTTTTCAGCTGCCCCCACCACCTGCAAAGAGCTCTCTTGCTCCAGGGTGTAAACATTTCACAGGCATTCAGGGAGGAAGCAATAGCGTATCTACAGGTGGTCTCCCCAGCCAACAACTCCATCCAATGGGGAGAGACAGCCCTGCTAGGCCAGCTCAATGAATAGAAGCAATATTCAGTCTCCGTGGAAGTCAAAACTTCTATAGTCCATGACATCTCTCTGGCTGAAACATCACTCTACCATCTGAGCATTTGTCATGACAAAAACAGCTTTCTCCCCCAGAGATGTGCAGAAGGAGCTGTATTCTCCAGTGGAAGTTTGCAAGCAGGCAGATTTCTAATTAAGTGGAAAGGACAGAATCCACAGAATGATTAAACATCTGCCAGGTGCTCACCCACTTGTCTGCTTCTCACTGCAGATGGCCAGCTTTTAACCACAACTTATTCTGAAGGCGAGGGACCAGCTTTATCTCTTGAAGTGATGCTTAAAAGACATCAAAACGCATCTGAGCTTGTTCTGTCTTCCTACTGCGTTCCATTAGATGTCCTTATATTAGTTTTTACTTTTCATTTTCAAAAGGTAATCTTAAAATGGACACTCAGTGGAAGAGAACAGCAGTATTTGGCTGCAGCCCCAGCTCTGCCCGGCTTTGCTGTAGGTACACATGGAGATAGAGGTGCACTCACACCCTCAGCCCTGTACTGTCACCTGGTTGTGTCCCCAGCCCAAAGCTATTCCTCACCTCATGTAAAACCAACTCATTTTAGGCCAAACCTGCCCATGTGCTGAGTGCTGGTATACTGCAGGGCAGCGCTAGGTCCTTCTCTGTTTACAGCTATGCAGGATGCCCCTTAAGATGGCAGGCCCAGCCATGGTACAGCCAGAAGCACGGCACTTGGCAGCACCGAGGACAAGCCCTGTCCCAACCTGGGCATCAGCACAGCAAATCAAGTGTTTGGGCTGCTTCCCCTTCATACTTACCAGTGCCTAGCCAAATCCACGCTGCACAAGCTCCTGCATGAGCAGCAAAGCTGGGTTCAAGCTGCATCAGAGACCTGCAAGGACAATGCAATGCTTTTGAATGTAGTAAATACTCAGAACATACCTGCCTTGGGGCAGCAAACCAATAGGTTTGTTCTCCTCTGTCCACATCTCTGCCTGCCCAGTTTCAAACTAGCAGGTATCACAGACCCCTGTTTGTTCTTAGGCACAGACTGTTTCCCAGCACTCCCAGTACTGAGTTAGTGCCCTGCAAAATATTTGCCTTTGGCATCCTAGCTTGTCTTTTGCCATGCTGGTTGTGCCTCTGTCTGTCTAGCTGTCTCAATACACATTATTCTGTTTGCACACAGGGTGTTAGTTCTTCGTGCTGCTCAGCACTGTTTTTGCAGAGTCTGTTCCCTGGGGATTGAGGCATACCACATGAACAGTTTTAGCTTTATATCACCTCTCCTTTTTGCATTCAGCATTGTGCATCTGCCAAGGTGGAGTCTTTCTCAGACCAAAATGCTGTTGTTGCACCAACTGTATGTACATCAGCACAGCAGCACCTACCACCACACTTAACGTTTTAACCTCTGGCAAAACAATCACAGCCCAACCTCAAGGCCCAGAAGGATGGTCTGGGAGTGAACCTGCTGCATCAGCAGATGAAGGTGACTGTGCGGGGACGGCCTCCAGCCTTTGTCAAAGTTGGTACAGCAAACTTTGCAAAAGTTTCCTGCTTAAACCAGCACCACACCTTCCTCCTAAGAAGGGGACATTGGCAGTAAGGAAATCAGCTGTACAGCAACACATTCAATTTTCTCCAAACACAGTATTCCTGTCACAGCTTCCCAAGGAGCTGACACTTAAGCACTTTTTAGCACTTCAACACAATGCCTTTCAAACTTCCAAGGGCCACTCTGCAACTCAGTTCTTCACACAGATTTCTTTCATGTTCAGCAGTTCACAGAAAAGCAATGTGATGCGCTGCCCCAGCACACTGATGCATCACAACTCACCTGGTATGGACAAAGGATGATGGAGGAGGAAATCCACATTTCTGGGTGTAGCAGTGGTTAGCATTTTTCCCTCCCTTCTCCTCCCCAGAGGAAAAATGCCTGGACTCTGTGCCATGCTGGATGGTCCACCCGGGCAAAGGATGGCAACTTCCTCTGGTTTTGTGCTCTGAGTCCAAGCATTTGCCACCTGTGAAGGTGACGGATGCATTCGTTCTTCCCCTTTGCCAAGAAATGAGATAAGAGCACTGCTCAGTGTCAACTGCTCCTGAATAACAAATACAGTTGGCATCAAGATTGCTGAGGCTGGTAAAGAAGAATTCATTCACTTGGCACATGTATTATCAATCACCACAGGTCGTGCACTGGAAAATACATTTCTAGAGGTGAATGCTTCTAGGCTTATTATTTCTTCACAGTGATAGCCAGAGGATCCCATCAAGAGCCTTCAGCAGCATGAAAGAGGCTCTTAAGCAGTATTTTGTGGTACATGCTTTAGAAGGAAAACTGATAATTAAAGCTTCTCAGAGATGCTCTATGCCTACCAAGTGAGCTGTAATGAACACCCTGCCAGAAGCAGCAGCCCCACCAACCATCCTGCTCCCATCATGCTGCTGCCCACCTGCTGCCCAGGGGCCAGCCCAGCCTCACACCACTGCTCTGTCCATTCTAACCTCAGTGTGCACTTACCTGCATCAGCCTGCCCCAAAGGTTTCAAAGAGATGGAAACAAGGCAGTTTTAAATGAGAAAGAAAATGCTGAGCCGTGCCTGTGACCTCTTTGCCCACCTATGCTATCTCAGGCCTTCCTTCCTGTGAAGGAAGTTAGTTGGGCAACTAAATAGCTCTGGAAACAACCACCATATTTTGCAGATTCCTCTCATCCTAGAAAAAATTTCAGTGAAACACATACTGTTGTAAGCCCCATGTAGTATCCACCCATCTCTTGAAAACCTTATGGATTTGTCCAGTCAGCATAAGCCATGACTCTGTCCTGTCGGAGTGGCTTTGGTTGGAAGATTCACCCTAAAATTGTTGATGAAAAGAAACAATAGAGCCTATGCAGTGCAGAGAAGGACTTCTGCCACTTTTTTATTGGCTTTAATTCAACAGAGTCAGCTCAATTCAGAAAAGTACTTACATACGCACCTCAGTACTTGGTAGTTTGTCTTTTACAAAGAACACGATTCAGACTTAAGTGCAAATGAATGGTGTTCAAGAATCTGGCCTAACGCAATATATTCAGAAGGTGCTAAGGCATGGGTCCTACAAGCTTATTTCACCCACACAAAATGCTGCTAGTCCTGAAGCCAGCTACTTCGGTGTATCCACTGCTAATAACGTCAGAAGGAACCAAATTCCATTTGAATTTTTTGCCTTTACTATGGTTGCATATTTGCCTTACAGAAGGCCGGGTGATTGCAAAGTCCTAGGCACCCACTCAGTGAACTGGGGCACTTGGACTCAAGCTAGGCACTCAGAAGTGAGAAGAAAGGAAGCCATGCATTCATTCTGCAAGAAGCTACATTTCTTGCATCATAATCTCTTCCATGGGTTAATTTTTGTTTTCTCTTTTCCTGTCCTAAGTTTAAGATAGCAGAACCCCAGTTCTGAATTCCAGTGAAAAAACTTGACTGAGTTCACTTGTAGAACACATTCACAACTTGATCTCTTTTCTGACAGTTTCGGGCAGAAAGATAACCCCAAAGGGCTGTGAAGCCATGTGTCTATCAGCACAGCTCTTTCCTGCTTGGAACTGAGCAATAGCACCAGAGTGGCCCTCTGCCAAGGGTACCTTGTTAGCACTGAACCAGAACCTGCTCTTCCTCCACTGAGTAAAGATGCCGGCTTCCACAACCCATACAAGTTTCACAGTGAGTGATTAAATACTTTTACTTGGATTCCTCTTGCAACTTAGTCCAGATAAGTACGGTATTTTTGTCTCACTAAATTCACTCCAAATGCAACTGCATTTTGGTCACACATTGTTTCTTTCTGCATAATGATCCTTCTCCAGGAGAAGGTGCTCATAGCATCACTTCCACAGCACTGTATAACTCCTTGTAGACAATGATTTCAGAGTACTTTGATTTTACTCCAACAAATGAACCACCTGGGAAGGGACAGCTGGGTGCTGCATGGACCTGGACTGACCATCAAATGGCTCTCAGCACAGATGAGGAGGTCAGCACCAGAAGCCAACCCGATGCAGCTTCCAGCACACTGCCAAGTAGGAGATCCCACATCCCATGTAGCTGCAGTGACTTGGTAAAGGAAAAGAAGGCTAAGTTAAATATATCAAGATATGTGTCTTTCTGAAATGGTTCTACCTGACAAAAACACATCAATAGCAAATTCAGAAACTTTTCACACTCTAGGAGTCCACTTCAATCTTAGAGATTTCCATACCAACAAAACTGACAGCCATTGAAATAAATTGCACAGTCACTCTGAAAACACTGAGCTCTGACCATCAAGTAAGATTAATGAGCAGCCTGCTTTCAAGGACATAGTTTGAGGAGTCCTAACTACCTAAAATGTTTCCTGGCATGTCTTTACTGCTACTGTTACAGACATGATAGTCCTCAGCTGCACCAAGAGACTTGTCACCCAGTAACAAGCATTCCATGACAAACACCCAAATCTCCAGACAGAAGATTTCTTCAGCTTTGCTGGCTGGCCCAGGGAAACTGAGTAAACGTAAATAACACAAGATTCACCCCCCCCTCCTCCCCCAATCCCCTCCCTACACTCTGTCCAATTTATTAGGTTCTCACATAAACTCAATGTTTGTTGCTGTAGAATATGGCCAGGTTCCTTAGAAGCCAATGTCTGGACACCAACTAGTCACCGATTCGATCACCTTGAAATCTAAGGAGGGATCTATTACTCTATTTGGTAAGTAGTTACAGTCTGAACAAAGAGCTGCCATCATTCAGCTAGTTCTCTTGGGATATAACAAACCTGGAGGCATTTCTCTCGCTGGCTATTGGAGCGTAGACAGCTATCTTAAATTTAGCTGATGTCTAAACTTTGGGTTCCTCTGTTCTTCATGTAGGACTGGAACTAAATTCTGCACATCTATAGTGTTGTCAGCCAAAGACCACACTACTAATATATGCAAACAAGTTAGTCTTGCTTGTGAGGATGAAAAGGGAAAGAAGAAAAGACTTGGAGATTTCTTGGAGCACTTCTGCTGCAAAAGATGTCCAAGTATGCCAGGTCAAGAGATTCAGAGACAACTTCAGAGCTGTCTGATGGAACTGCAGGCTGTTTGAAAGGAAAATTGTATTAGCAAAGGCTACAGACATACAAGAGAGCACTGTGATCCAGCAAACATAATTCATGTTATGAATAAGCATTACTTCTTTAAGGGAGGGTGTGCCCACCTGAAGCCCAGTTCCTGCTGTTTCCAATTCAGTGTCATGCTACCTATAGATTCTTCATGGGAAGAAGGCTGTGCATACATGCTGACCATGTGGATAGCACTTAATTATTTTTTGTGAAGTCAATCATCTTCTCTATTATTAGCTTTTGATAACTTTTGAGGTTTTGCCCTAAGTTTGGCAAAACAATGTAGTGATCATCCGCTCTAAACAAAATGTATGTAGTCATTTAGTAAGATGATGTTAATAACACATACCCATGGTAACACTGATCTAAAAAAAGACATCCAAGCAAATTCTGATCCAGGAAGTTGTTTTTTACCTTGATTGTATTTTCAAAAACCATCTGGAAGTAAATCACATGGATGAACTATGATCAAAAACACGTGGCTATTACTAATTACGGTATGCTGTGTCGTGTCCCACCACCTGCTGGCGATGACACAACACTACTCAAGAATGAAGGTTGATCAAGCTTGATGAATAATATTTAGACCATTTTCTTCAATAATCTGTGAGCAGATTTGTTCCCTTTCATATCTAATTTGTTATTTTAAATTAATCACAAAGATTTTGGTGACTAACTCCTGATCTGCAATTTATTTATGAGCATTGCCTGGTAAGGGTTCAAGATTTGAAATCCAAATCTTTTGTGCATGGTTTGGACTTAACAAGTAACTCAATAACAGTTTAATCCATAACTAGATGAGAACAACATAGAATCACCATCTCAAGAAGAATATTTGCATTTGCAAACTAAAAGCTCACTTCCTAGCAACTTGTACTGATTCATTACAGTTTGCTGCATCTCTATCACTGCTTCTCAGACCATTCCAAGAACACAGAAGCACTGCAAACACAAAAGAAGCTTGTGTGTAGGAGACTGGAGAGGTAAAGAATTGCCTGAATTTGCTGCTATTTTTAAAGCTACTCCTGTAAATCCAGAAACAGATTCAGCTATTCCCAGCAATGCTTCCAGACACTGTGTTCACCTGTGGATCAGTGAAACCTGAGAAAACAACCACTTGGTGCCATTTCTCTCACAGCCATCTCCCCACGTAGATAAGAACGGCCTCATTAAGAAAGAGCAGTAGTTTAATGAGAAGTTACACACACTGGACAAGACATCTGATCTCTTACCCTCCATAACCAGTTTACCAGTTTACCACTCCATGCACCAGTTTTGTTTGGACGGTGGACATACTTGGAATCACAACACGCATAAGAAGATATTTTCCACACAAGAGACAGCCCACTGAAGTCAACAGAGTATTTCTACAATCCCCAAAGCTATTTAGATAGGCTCACATTTTGGGAGAGTAGTTATCACACCTCAGTTAAATAAGACAACATCCCCCTCCTCTGTAAACCCTTCTAGTGCAGCACAGGGTGCCCTGCCTTCCAGTTTCTAAGATCCTCTTCCAGTCCAGCAATTGCCAATAACATTTCAGCCATCCTAGTACTATCTCCAAAGAAAATAGAACCCAAAAAAGAAAAACTGATGAAGGACGGGTGTTCAATAAAAAATGGACAAAGGAGTACTTCTTTGGCAGGACAAATAACATGGCACTGTGCTTAATTTGCAAGGAAATTCTGTCCATTTTCAAAGATGAAAAGTTGTTATATGCAAACATGTGCTGCAAATTCAGTGCATGCCAAGGAATGTTTTGTAAAGAGAAATAGCAGAACTGAAGAAAATGTCTTCTTTTAACAATTTTATTTTTTAAAGTTACACCTTAGATGGACTCTAATATTGAAGCTTGTTATGCAGTAGCAAATCTGAAAGCAAAAACATCACACCCACTGACTGATGATGAGTTTATTGAGCAATGGATGGAAAGCATGGCAGATACAATTTGTCCTGATTAAAACCCACAGTTTTCTAACATTGTTTTGTCTCACCAGCCTGTAGCCAGGTGAAGCGAAGAAACAGGAACATCTATCAAAAGAAATTTGGAGGGCAGAGCTGCTAATTTCAAATTTTAAGCTTTGGTGATAGATGAAGGTACTGCTATGGCTCAACTTGCTATTTTCACTGGAGGTGAATAGGAAAAGGAATATAACATCATTGAAGAAAGGGCTGCTTTGGTGCCATTAAAAGACACAACTCAATTTACATGAAGCTGTAAAAACTACATCAAAGTGATTTTCTTTAACTTCTGTCAACATATCTGGTACAGCTACCGATGGTGCCCAGCAAGAAAATTAATACAAGATTCAGTTGTGACCAGCAACTCACATTTGATGAAATATCACTGCATCCTTTATCAAGAAAATTGATGCAAGTGCTTTAAAAAATGTATAATCTTGTGCAAATAATCATAAAAGCATCAAGTCCAAAGGACTGAATCATCACCAATTCCATACCTTAAAAGTATGGGTGCTGATAATGTTTTCTGAAGGAGGGTGGCTAAGTCAGTGTAAAATGCAAAAAATATTTTAGGATTTGCTACATGAAATCTAGTCATTTGTGGAATCAAAATTAAAATTTGTGCCAGAACATGAAGAGTAAAAACGGCCCATGTATTTGGCATTTTTTGGTGGACTTAACCACTCAGTTTAATGAGTTAGGCATATGTCTTCAAGGTGAAAATCAACTTATCTGTGCTATATTTCATACCATAACAGCATTTAAAATGAAACTTAAATTATGGTTATCTCAAGTTACAGGAAATAATTGCATGCATTTGGATACAATGGCTGAACAGACATGTGAATGGTGAAAAATATGCAGCCTTCCCTTCTGTTTTGATGAATGAATTTGAGAGTAGGTTTCAAGATCTGAACATCAAAACATCAAAATGTTGATATCCCTCACTTCACATTGACACCCTGTTCATGTCATCGCTTTTTGGCAGTACGTACATTTGTGAGTGACTGTGGTTAAGGGTGATGTAAAGGAAGAGTAAAATGTCATCAGAAATCTCCAATGAGCACCTTGAGAACTCACTAAGAGCTGCAACCTCTGCCAGTGAACCAGAATCGTGTTTTAGTTTCACAAAAACAAAGTCAAATATCCCACTAGTTTTATGCTTTTTTGCTCTCATTTTTTTTAATGTTTTAACAACTTATATAAATTTAAAAAAAGTTTTGTTACTTATATAGACAAGCTATATTACATATATTATATGTGGCTCAAGGCAAACCCTCACCACTCACTGTGGCCAAGGTTGGACACCTCTGACTTATTTGCTTCCTCTTACTCAGTCTCCAGTGGAAGAGTTTCAATCCAGCACTGCTAAGAGCACAAAACAGCTAGAACTACTGCAATTTCAGAATCACCTCTTGCTAGCTGACCAGCTCCCCAACTTTTGGAATTTATCTTTCTCAATGCTAAGGAGCAAGCAGTGCCACCACCACGGGGTCCAAACAGTGGGTAGAACCAGATGTTGGTATCAGCATCTATCAGCAATCCAGAGAAGGCAAGGGATTAGCAGGGTTCAGGCTCCATCCAGAAGCGAAAGGAGACAAGTCCAGAAATCCAGCTACAACAAAGGTCCAAAGCCCATGCAGGAGACAGGGACAAAGACAGCACTGCTTCCAGATTGCTGCAAACCCAACCACATCCCAAAATTGCTTTGTAATCCCAACCTCCCCACCACATAGGTGGGGGAAGTTCAAGGTTAGGAAGTTCAGAAGAGGTAAACTGTGACAGTATTTCACTGAGTCTCAGTTCTCACATATCTGTTGAATTTGGGAATAAATTCTGTGGCAGAAAAGGAGAGCACTGTTTGCACTGTGACGCAGCTGGCATCTTATTTTGTCACTTCATTGTCACAAACGTCAGCCTAGCTATGCATCATCAGAGCTTTGGAGCAGAGCCCTTGGAAGCCAAAGCTGCCGCCTTCTAGGTGCTTTTCCCTGCCAACCCATCAGCTTTGCCCACAGACTTCACATCCATCCTCAAATTGCCTTGTAGAACTTGGTCATTACAACACACAGCATTACAGAGCCAGCTTCTAGGCCACCTACCAGCTTTGGGTGTATCGCTCACACTCCTCTTGCTTTGTAGGCACATTCTGAAGGAAGCTTAAACACTAGACAGGCACCTTGGGAGAAGCAGCTTCCATCTGTTCACATGAGATGGCTCTGCCTGGGTCTGGGGAGATGAGTACTGGGAGAAAGCAACCACGGCAAGCCGTATGGGGCCATTCTGTTGCCACCCAGCCTCTGCAGGCAGTGACAGTGTCCTGCCATCAAATATTTCTGGAAACTAGCCTGCAGCTCGAGCTAAAAAGAAAAAAAAAACCACCCGACAGCATTCTCTGGCCTGTATTTTGTTGGAGGTCTGTGGGGCTCTGAAGGGATGATAAATGGAGTCTCAGAAGGTTTGCACTTTTAATGCAAAACACATTGGCTGACAGTAGAAGAAATAGCTGGTAAAACAGCTGTAGCATCTACCCCACCACACCGTTAACTGTAACTTGCATAATGTGCTGCACCTGCATACATCTCAACCCACTTCGCTTCTAGGAGTGGTTATTAATACTGGATAGAACAAGCTAATCATCAGTCCTCATAGATTAAAGTTCATGAATGTGCCATTGTAGAAGTTACCAGAACTGCTGTGTTCTCCTGGCTGCTCTGACATGGTACTTTGAAGCATGCAGACATGTAGTTTACTAGGTTACTAGTAGTAAACTTCATTAAATCACCAGAGGAAAGTTAATGGTCATTTTTAATTTTGTCCTATTAATTATGATTAAAGTACTTTTCACTACTTTCTAGTAGCAGTTTCTTCATTAATGCAGTAATTTCACTCATTAGTTTTCATCAGCAGGTCAGCTCTGCTTATACCAGCACCCTTGTTATTAAATAAAAGAGCAGGGGGTGGGGGACAGGGGCTCATCTTGTAAAAACAAATAAATAACAGAATAACCAAAGTCATGCTTTCCAATGAGAAGTAATCCCGTGATCCTGCTCGGGAAGCTAATTTAGCCACATGGCCCTGATTTGCAATTCTTTCTCTGGGGGCATTTCTCCAACTTTCAGTCAGATCAGAGAGAACTGCTTTGATGGAAGAGTTCTGTTTGATAACAATTGAGGAGGGGGGAATCCTTAAAGATGTCTTAATGCTCTAGCAGTTGTTTCAGATTTACTCATGTAATACTTACAGTATGTGAAATAGTCACACACTTGCAAGTGGTTTGGAAAAAATAAAAGCCCAAGAAGTCTTTTTGTCACTGTGTTCCTCAGGTCTTCAGGTTTTTAATCTTTGTTTGACATCACCCAGCCAGCACGGTACATCAGTTTGCTAGGTGTTGGTTAGGGTGATGCACATTTAGATTTCCAGAGCCCATCTCACAGCCCAGAAGAGCTTTTCAGCTGGCAAATCTAGGGCAATATTGTCCATTCCATTTGTGAGCTCACCCAAAGGACCAGGCAGAGTCAGCAAAGCAAGGAAAATAAATCTCTCCCTAAAACAGTGCAGCTGAGTGCTAAAGGCTCATCTCAAATCCATAGCTCAGAGAGGGCGACCCGTGGTCAGTGAAAGGCAGCTCACTATGAGAGTGGTGAGGTGCTGGAACAGCTGCCCAGAGAGGCTGTGGATGCCCCGTCCATCCCTGGAGGTGGTCAAGGCCAGGTTGGATGGGGCCCTGGGCAGCCTGGGCTGCTGTGAAATGGGGAGGTTGGTGGCCCTGCTTGTGGCAGGGGGTTGGAGATTCGTGATCCTTGAGGTCCCTTCCAACCCAGGCCATTCTGTGATTCACAAGAGGACACACTGATGCGATGCCCAGGCACAAGGAGGTCACCTGGGAGAAACTTGCTTTCCTGTAACGGTACAACAGCAACACAGAGGTTGCTACTGTGTCATACTCAAATCCTGATCTATTATGCCTCCTTACTAAGGAAAGTTTTCTTTAATGGAGAATAAAAAAAAGTAACTTTTGAAAATTATTTTGGAAATCAAATGCTGCACCTGGCACAGTTAGACACTGACAGCATACATTTTACTGGCAGCAGCAAGTGGCTACGGCTGCAAGGAGAACAAATGGGAAGAAATAAAACCCAAGAGGTGGAAGGTCCTTGGCAGTAAGTCTGTGGGCTGTAAATTTTATTCCTCTTGCCATGTTTGCCTCCAAGAGAAAGGTAAAAGCCAAGAACTGGGACTAGGGTGACTTCAAGACTGGGAACAGGACACAAGCTGTTATCTCTGATTAAAGGCTAGCCTTGCAACCAGGGCAGTACACAGATTTGCTCCACACAGCAGAGGATTTTCTGACTCCCACCCATGGTTACACATCTGTCACCAGCAGTCCAAGGGCACTGGGACCTGCCCCACACAGCCCTCATCACCTGCTGCTTGTCCCCAGCACAGCAGGGCTTAGACATCTGCCCCATGCAGCATTTCACCATTACCTTTGATAAAAGCATTAGGGAGAGGCTGGGTTTTAATTGGTTTTTAATTTTCTTTCCTACTTGTCTGTGCCACCCCTTTTTTTTTTTTTACTCCATTTTGCTTTCTGGTGCTGGTAGGAAAAATATTTTATTGCCTCATTTGCTAGTTCCCATTTCTCCAAGAAAAACTGACCATTTGCTGGAATATCTCCCCATACTCACAGCCTTTTTCAAACAGTAAAAGCAGCTTTGTGCCAAAGTGCACAGCAGACCATCCGTCCCAGCAAAGACATCCTCACGAGGCACAAGGTGAAAGACTCCTTGCTATAAATTGCAAACTACTGCAAAAAGGCCTGAGGGGGAAGGAAGGAGAAGAGACATGTCTGATTTGTGAGACCTCTGCGGCAGCTGCCTGTTATTTGCTCGGGGAATTACTGTCAGTGTACCCAGTTCTCCAGCCGAACGCCTCCAGTGACATCTCCCCTACTCACAGAGCTGCTCACAAAGCTCAGGAGGAACATCTGTGCTCAGAGTGCCATGCACACACCTCCCACCAGCATCTAAAGTTTCAGTTAAGCTAAAGGCAGAGAGCAGTATCATAGACTTTAAGCAAAGAAAAATTAGCAAGAGACTGGCTTACCAAGGAGTCCTTCGCCATCCAAAGTCAGAAGGCCAACAGTAACAGCAGACTAAAGAGGGGCTGCAATGCTCTTTCAGCACGGAGCAGAATAAGACACATGAGTACAGGTGCCCCTTCTGTTCTCAGCAGAGCAAGGATCCACAGAGGGTGAAGCATCAGACCTGATCTTTCATCATGTATTCAGCTCCAGAAGTTCTTCCTTTCATGCTGACCGACTGCTTGAGAAGTCACAGGGTTGGTGCAGCCAAAACTGTCTTCCCATGAAGATGGTCCTACACAGGACTATGGCAAGTCTGGGACAATAAATAATGAAATAAAATCAGTTCTTGGAATACACTGACTCCAGTTGCCCAGAGCAACCAAAGTCCACCTCTTCAGTGAGTAAGCTAGGAACTAAATTGAATGCCAGGGGAGGAGAGTAAGTAAAAAGCTGCAGAGAACAGTAGCTAAGTTTGGACAAGTCAAATGGAGGAAGCAAGTCTCTGGCAAAAGATGTTTTAGCCTCTTTGCATGAGTTCCTGCTGCTGATCTAAAAGTGTGCTGGAGAAAGGAGGGAATGGGAGGAGGCAGGAGTCCATAGATACACAACATGGGCACTGCTGATGCACTCAGCTTTGAAGATCACCAACCCACAGGACTGGAAACCCTGCAGATGCCACCTGCTGATTTACCCACTGCCCCTCTGCCCATTTCTCCATTTCTCCTTGGTCACCCAGCTCTAGTAATCACATTCAAGATGCTCAGGCTGTGTATATTTCATGCAATACACCAAATGCAGCTACATATCTATATTTTACCCACACACATCTTAAACTTCATGTTATTGTCTTCTACCAGAGACTCAACTGTGATCATTTGGATGTAAAGGCTATAGAAACATCTTCTTCTTCAAAAATACATGCTCAGAAACTATCTAGTTATCAGAGTCCTGGGTGCCCAAGAATGCCTTTAGATGTAGACTTGGACTTTTCTAGGGCTTTGGAACAGACAGAATGTCATCAGAACAGTTTGTTCCTGAGGAGAACAGCATCCAGATTTCATTTGCACAAGTCCACATTCAGTTAAGAGCACCACTGACCACCAATCTATAAACCACGCATCCACGGTCTAAAGACAGTAACAAAGCCTGTAGTGCTTATAAGCCACAAACATTAAATTGTATGTACTGTTTATTTAAAAGCATCACAAGGACCTCATTTGTGTGATTAACTACCTGCTCCATGCTATAATCAAATGAAAAGCCCGGATCTCTGCAAACCCCAAAACACTTAAAAATAATCAGTAACAGCAAAATAGTAACTCTTCACCATTTTAGTTTCCATTTTGCCTTTCCATATAGCTTTCTCCCCTGCACAGCCCCCAGTGCCCCAGCAAGATGACATAAGTCTTTCCAGGACCTTAAAAGCATTTTCAGACCCATTTTAAGCTTACTAAAGTCACCTTGGTCAATGTGTCTTCCCAGCTTCCTCAGCTGACTGTCAGCCAAGGATGACTTCACTTCTGGGGGCGATGTGATGTTTTATGTGGGTCTCCACACAGAACACAGAAGATTACAGAACATCCCAGCACCGGGTCCCAGTTCTTTGTTACACGTGGTGTTAACATCTGCAAGAGATCAGGGAAACTTTGCACTGATGAGGAAGGCTAAGCAGCAGCGTTCAGGTGATACTGCAAGCATGGCATTTTAACCTTCTTACCTAACAGCCAGGGGAACGCTGTGCATGGCTCAGGCATAAGAAAGAGTCAAGCTGCACTGAAGCTCCTTTTGGACTACCTTGAGCTGGAACGAGCACAGCAGGCAGCACACCTGGAAAGCAGGGCAGGTAGCAGACAACTGCTTTGTGCTGCTCTCCACTGCTGCAGGCAACAAATTAGCTGGCCCAGAAAGCCTGTTCAGGAAGGACCTTTGGTGACACCCCAGCAAGTCCCAGTGCCACTGTTCCTTCTATGCCCTCGGACCACCAACTGATGCACCGTGTCAGCTCTTCATTCATCAAGGCAGTACGACAGGGGACTATTAGCTCTGTTTGCTTCCCTATTCCTCTGGGAAAGTTTTAAGCCTCCTAGCACTTGCCACCAGCTGTCAAGATAATTAGAGCTATTGTTTATTGCAGCAAAGTGCTTTGACTGACATCCTTGTAAGGAACAGAAATACTGTCCTGTGGCAGAACTGCAGAAAAGCATATTAGTGCCATTAGTTTTGAGGCATGTAGAAGAGCGTGAATGTTACTCCTCCTCCCTTACAGTTATTTAACAGATGACAATGCATTTTCTTGGCTCTAGCTTTACCTAAGTAGGTCAGACAGACACTGACTGCTGTTTCGTGTGTGATGGTACAGCCAGAAAAGAAAAGGAAGAACAATGCCAAGTAAAGCTTGTTAGGAAGATGCATTTAACATATCTTTATAAAGGAACCGAGCACCAGTTTTGGGAAGCATCACCAGAGCCTCAGGAGATTTGCTAGGCTATTACTTCTCAGTATTATGCTTTACAAAGCGAGAACATACACAGATGATTTAAAAATGCCTTCCCACAGGTCAGCACTGCTCCTTTGCCCAGGTTACATCTGAAATTTCATGCTTTATAGCTGCATGAAGTCACTCCCCAGCTAATGCTTTGCTATGGCAAAACCTTTCCAAAAGGGAGATAAGAACAACTCTGTGGTAATGAGGACAGCCTGCTTGCACCAGAAATGTGAGAGAACAGAACTTGCTTTTATAGTTAAGAAATAACATTCTAAAAAAGCAGGTATGGAGTCAAATCTTCAGAATCTTCTAGAGTTTAAGGATTGCTTAAAGTGTGACAAACCATCAGGTGGTCGCCTTCATCTGGGACAGGTGTGAGTTTACTTCACTCTCAGCTCTGTTCCCTCCATGCAGAAAAATTAATACCTTTCCCAAGATGCAAAAGCAATATGAAAAAATATCACAGATATCTCTCCTCCTCTAAGATTATAATTAGTTAGATAAAGCAGCAAGTGTTTGGTCCCCTCACAGCATTCTGTCTTTCCACAGATGTTCTGTATTTTTTGTACACATTAACAGGGAAATCTATGTACAGCATCTGACCTCTCCAGATAAGTTATTCTGATGTGAACTCGCTGTGAAGCTCCGGCCTGGATGTGTTCTGCCTAAAGAACAGCCTTAAACAGCTGCACTTCTATCACCTGTTCTCTCCCACACACAGTACTAAGCTGATGGAAGTATATCTCAGGTATTTTCTACCCCAGCAAAGTATGGAGAAAAATACTGAGCTCATCAAGGAGCACCCTTATCTGCAACAAAATGCTTGATAGATATTTACTGTTTATAAAGAAAAATAATCGTCTGGTCTGTGCTGTGCAGATTAGAGATTCTTCAAAGGTTTAAAACCAAAGCTGGCACAAACCCATGCACACATGTAGTTAGTTAAAAGCCATGAAGTAGGAAGGATTTTAATCAGAGGCACACTGATCCATTGCTAATTAACAATATGTTGGGGGGTTCACAGTACAGCAGGGTGACTTTGGGAAGAGATAGGGAAAACAAGACATTACTGGTACATAAGAATTTACATTTGCCTTATATTTATGCCTGGGCTCAGCAAACCCAAAGAGACAAAAGCAGCACCAGAGTTCATTAACACTCCAGCATTTTGGGGCTCCCCATTTTCTCCTCCTCCTCCAGCAGGTGCACATTGCTCTCCCATGCTGCACCACAACCCCTCCACCTCCTCCAGGAGTCACAATGCCAGGCAGCACAGGGCTGACCACAGGTCGCACCCACATTACAGCACCAGGAGCCCATCATGTTTGTGCGGTGCTCTTTCTGTAGCCAAAACGAAGAGAACAACCCTGTAACTAGCAGTACCAGCCACCCAGCACTCTTTACTAAGCAATAAGGACCCAAATCTGCTTAACTGTATCTCCATGCTACTACCTGTGACACCCTGCCTGCACTGAAGGCAGTGGGGTGGCTCAATCCCTTGAAAGGCATTGGATCCTATTGCAAGATGAGCATCTGCAATTAGCAGCACACGTTGGTTTCATGTCTCCAGTGCCCTGGGAAGCCAACTGTCAGAATAGCTCCAGCTCTTCGAATAAAGCTCAGCCCTGCTGTCTAAAGGTCAGTCTTCTTCTAAACCAGACTTAAGCACTTCAGGTGGCCCACTTGCACAAAGAACTCAGCTTTCCTCATCCCTCTGTGATCTGGTGCCACAAAGTGAATAAGGAAGATGGAAGGGAAGGCTCAGCAGCACAGTGGAGACAGCCTCAGCCCCTAGCCTGACAGCACCAGCAGCACTCCTCACAGAGCTGAGCCATAAGCATGCCCAGCATTAACCCCATCAAGCCCCCAGCAGCACATGCAGTGACTGCTTGGATCCAAGGCACAGAGAGCACAGGATTTAGGAGAGAGGAGTGGGCAGAGCATGCATTCAGCAGGCCCACGTCAGTCCACACACCCCTCAGCTTGGCCAAGGCTGTCAGCACCAGAACTCCATAGTTCCTTCAATGTAGATCAAAATTCCCAGAGCCATCACCTACTGCCTTTGTCACATCTGCCTGCAGGACAACAGCTCAGAGCAGTGCAGACAGGAGTCCCCTTTTCCCAGAAGCCAAGCAATGTGAACACAGGGATCAGGAAGATGGGCTTGGAGGCATTCAGAGGATTTGCTTCTAACTACCGTTCTGTACCAGATCTGGAGATACAACAGCACCATTCCCATTTCCCACCTTGCAGTACTCAGCTGCTGATAGCATTTGCTCACTTGTCAGCACAGTTCTTTATCAGTCGCCTCTGCCTTATCAACCCGGCACGAGGCAGCAGCGCACAGAATACCCAAGCTGCTCTGAGCAGTCCTGTTCCCTCAGCTAAAGCTGCAGAGCTGAAGCTGTGGCCTCTGCACAGAGGAATCTCTCCTTAACCTGGCACAACCCCGCATTTCACTTCCTGTAGTTAACAGAAATTCTTTAAGACCTCATTTTCCAAAATTCAGGAAACAAATTTACCTTCTCCTCTGACATAAGCCCCTACTCCCCCTCCAGCACATCAACTCCCATCTGTTCCCACTCCATGGCTGGGGCAACCCAAGTCCCAGTGCTGTGTGCCCAAGGCAGCAACTGCTGCAGTGGGCTGATATGGCCAGGCTCAGGCACCCAAGAGCCACAGCAGCACTCAGTGCTGCTCAGCCCACTCTGTCCCTTTGGGTGAGGCACCCCAAGCCACCCTGGCAATCCTCTTCCTCCACCAAGAAAATCCATCATCATGGACTGTGCAACATCATGCCACTTCATTAATGTATGACTTTGTGCTATCCAAATCAGCCTTTATAATTTCTGCCAGTACAATCCCTTGAATAGGATTCTTTGCCAACCTCCCTTGAGGCATCTTAACTACCTCACTGCCCTCCTGGTAGTTACATTGGGTATATACAGTGCTTGTTACTAGCCCTGAATAAAACACCCATCTGAGTTAAACCTGAAGAAAACACCCCGCTGGGTATTGTAAGGGTGCAAGCTGTACCAGCTCCTCCAGGAGCATCTCATGGCAGCACAGGGCAGCCCTTGAAGCATCAAACCTGGCCCCAGATTTGTAGAACCAGAGCAGGTAAGCACTTCCACAAAGAAATGTAAGCCAGTTCACTAATTATTGACCCAGTCTCACAACTGGAAGCATGCAGACACGTAAGGCTGACTCTGTGCCGGGACCAAACCCAGCAGCATCAGAACACTTCTGCATCATTGCATGCAGCATAAGCTGGCTTGGGGCAACAAAGCTACTGATTTCTCGTAGAGGGTCAAGGCTAAATATCAAAAAGCATAATCAAATCCCATGTAGTGCAGCACCCTGTAAAGAATATTTCTGTGAGGAAAAATCAGAAGACAATATGGCATTATTAGATGGACTGTGCAACACGGAACAGTAGTTAGCAAATTGGTGCAGACTGTAATAATGGAAGGTCTAACCGAGTTAGGTTAGAAAATTCTGGGGCTGGATTTTTTTTACTCTTTCAGTCATGAGCTAACTGAACTAGGTGCAGCCTCTCAATGAACTACTGCCTCTGAAAAATGTGCAACCCAGCTCTTGTGTCAAGCACAGAGCATTTGTTCTAGTTCAGACCAGGCTGATAGGCCCTTAGTGCAGCATTTACACTTCTCAAGGTGTTTTCACCCATTTCCTATCCCTCTGATCTGAAAACAGACACTATTGAGAAGGAACAGAGGTGAAAATGGGTCAGCATATCTTAATGTAGAGAATGGGGAACATTTGCATAAAATAAGACTGGAGAGGCTTTCAGCAGCACAGGCTGTGTCTGGGCAGGTCAAGGTGCCTGCTGAACTATCTACTTCGGTCCATCACAACCTAAGTGAAGGAAAACCAGATTTTTTTGAGACAGTGGCCTTGACAAGACCATTATTTCTTTTCTTTTCCCTAAAACACAGACACACATACTGCGCAACACCCTGCTGAGGCTAATGCTGCTGCCAGACACCGAGCCCAGTGCTCCATATGGGATCTGAACTATTTGTCTCTCCTAAGCATCGCCATGACAGCCGTGGGACAAATGCATGGTCCTGTAAAATGCCACCTGCTGTCAGATGTTCCACCCTCCAGCAAGTCCCTGGAGACCTCAGTATCAGCTCCTTGAACGGAGGGACACGACAGCACAGCATGTCACAGTAACACAGGCCAGATCCACCACTAGGCAGCGGGTTGGGAAGAACTACATTCATCTTCTGTGTGCTAGAACACCTTCCAGTCCACAGGTAAGCCTGAGATGAGGAGGTATGTTTCCTTGGTCTTTGGTCTTGGTCTTTTCTTGGTGGTTTTTCACCTAAGGGGATCTAAAGAGGTGGGGCTTCCCTTCGCTCTGTTAATAAATGCTTATACATTAAAAGCAGCAGCTTGCAAGACACTCACTGTCCATGCATGGCTTGGGTTGGAAGGGACCCAAAGGATCATCAAGCTCCAAACCCCCTGCCACATGCAGAGCTACCAACCTTCACATTTAATACCAGCCCAGGCTGCCCAGGGCCCCATCCAACCTGGCCTCAAACACCTCCAGGAAAGGAGTATCCACAGCCTCTCTGGGCAGCTGTTCCAGCACCTCACCACTCTCATAGCTAAGAACTTCCCCTAACATCTAATCCAAACCATCCCTCCTTGAGCTTAAAACCATTCCCCTTTGTGCTATTACTACCTACCTGAGTAAATAAAATGGGCCACTGACTGATGTTACTTAGTGGATGCCTGGAATGTTTAGAAATAAAGACAGGCAGCACAGGTGCCAGTGCAGAAGAGAATGGGTTATGGAACTGTCCTCTGGCAAGCTCTCTCCATGCATCTCCTTCTCAGAAAACACAAGGATGAGGAAACACTCCCACGTGACACCTATGTCCCCTGGGCCTCCTCTGGGCAGCATCACTCTGAGTCTCATTCCTAGTAATGCATTCACAAAGAGGAACTACACAGCAGGCAGAAAGCTCAGGTGAGGTGGGACAAGGAGGCAACATCCAGCAAGCCCAAGTTCACCCTGAAAGCAACAGCCACAGAGAGCAGCATTACACTCTGGCTCACCAGCCACTGTCATCAACACCAGGCAGCATGAAAACAGAGCTCTGATTTCAGTGCCTTTTCTATGCTTCAGTGATTAAATAACCTTTTGGTACAAGGATAGGTCAGTTTGTCTCACCCATGTGTGGTTCAGCAAAGAGCAAAATAGGAAGAAAGGATGAAAAACCATGCCCATTTTTTTTCCCAACTTATTTCAGATTGTCTCCATCCCCACCTGAGTCTATCTCCATCTCCTGCAGTATTTTCTTTCAGTATTTTCAGTACTTTCAGTATTTTCCCCACCATCACACATCACTTTTTATTGTTCCTGCCATTTGGTTTCTCAAGTTCCCCTCGTCTAATCAGTGAAAACTTTATCTGCCTCTGCCTGAAATGAGGTTTCAGTGAATTATCTCAGAAAAGATGCCAGGAGCCTATCTTCCTGCTGATCGGTGAAGACTGAGAAATTGCCAAATCATGGTTCTGACATCCCATATGACAGCCTATCCAATGCATTAACTGATACTTCATGGCATTAAAGAGATAGCTTAAGTTGCTTTTAAACAGTTCCTAAAGCCAAATCTTTCCACATCTTTAACTGCCAAAACCTTATGCTTACTCATCTATTGTTACTCTGTTACATGTCTTCTGAATAAGTCAAATACAGAACATATTCTAACCTATATAATTGTGCACTGACATCAACAGCAGCAACTGCTCTAAGACAGCATTTTTAGGGGAAAATGAGCCATTTGCACCATATTCCACTGGTGCTCTTCTCAAGATGGTGCATTGAGACAGGAATAGGGTTGGTAGTGTTGGATCTGACAGCAGATGAGCCAGGATGGCAGAGCTCAGAGTGATATTCAATACAGCAAGAAGCCTGAATCAGAGTTGGAAAAGCTTCACCTATGTGTATAATAACGCCCTGTTATTAGTCTATACTTACAGTATTATAATGGGTGGCAGGCTGATGTATTTAAGTGATACATACAATAACCACTTAAGCTTAGAGTAAGGGTTTTTACATTGCATTTTGAGTCAGCCCTGATCCTCCCCATGCAGCTCTGGGACAGCTCAGCAGCACATGAGGGAACAACAGTCTCCTTCATGTCTCCATGGGTTGCCCAGCTTGATGGCCACCACAACTGCTACAAGGAGCATTTAAGGGGCAGCTGGGCACAAACCCAGCTTTCTAGGTCCATCTGGGAAGTACACTGACCTGAACAGATCTGGACACAGAAAAGCTTGGCCAGCAGCTTTGGAGCTCATTTCCACCTGGGTTATCAATGCTGAGCTTTCTCCACAGCACATGGACAGTCTGCGTGCTGCTCACCTGCTTCAAGGCTCCCCTTACTGCTAGGTCAGCCCCACAGGTGCTCCCAAAGCACAAGAGCAAGCAGCACTGGAGCCTCTGCACCAGCTACCTGATTTCCTAGGCTGGGAAAATCCAGCCTCAGAAAAGCATTCTTTGTCTCAAGTACAAACCACAGAACGCTGAACCCCACCAACTGACAGGACCTGCATGGCACCCCCACCGATGAGTCAGCGGAGAAGCAGCATTTTTCTTTAAGGCAGGTGCAGCAACAGCAGCTGCTGCTGGCTCCCAGCTGGGGATGCTGGCAGCACAGAGCTCCAGGCACAGCCACACAGTGCATTCCCAGGCGTGATGCAATTCGCATCCAACTACTGTTCTCCTGACAAAAGAATGTTTCACATGTTTCTCCTATCATGATAGCAACTAATAACCACGCTGTTCAGTGGTAACAACTTACTTTAATTAGTTTTGATGGTTAGTCTGAAGCTTTCTGTGCGCAGCCTATTATCCCTACTCAGCACTATTTTCCCACTCATTTACACTTTGTTTCTCCAGAGAAATCCTGACATTAAATATTTACAACCAAAATACCCCCAGGAAGTATTGGTTTCTGCTTCCATAGAACCAGATTTTTCAGTCAATGCTCTGATTCAAATTACATATTAATAAAAATATTTTTTGAGCAGCTCCTGCCACTCCTTGTGCTTTGTGCTTGTATCACTGTAAATATGCCCACTTTGGGGGGGGGGGGGGGGGGGGAGCGGGGGGGGGGGTTGGGGGCAGGGTTGTTTGGGCAAGGCAATACTTTATAGGAAGTCCCTATATAACACAGGATGAAAACGCTCCGAGCATTGGGTTGTGGGAAGGCCTTGGGAAGAGCTGCCCTCCCCTGCTCCCATCGGCGGCTCCGAGCCCCGCTCTCCCTCCGCTCTCCGGTTCCGTGATGCCACCTACTGCCGCCGGTCCGGGGCTCACGGCTGCAGCGCTTTGCTCGCCCTCTGGCCAGCGGGGCTGTGAGCCCTGAAGGATGGGAGACGTCCTGCGGTGCTGCTTATGAGCAAAGCTGGATGTGCTCTTGGGAGGGCAACTGTGGAGCTGCTCCTACTCACCATGAGAGCTGGCTTCTCACTGGCCGCCTTCCCTCCACGTTCTCCGGGGCAGAGGCAGGAATCATAAGTCTCAGCCAAGCTGCCCCATGTTGCTTGCACGCCTACAAGTGTCCAAGAGTCTAATAAGGCACAAATAATAGGTTAAAAACCTGTTTTGACAGCCTAAAAGTCTGCAGAACCTAACTTAGCAGTCAGCCCTCCCGAATCACAGGTTTAACATCTTTACCAGGGACTGGGGCTGGATTTGGGGGCTGGTGCAGTCACACCGGGCCAAAAGGAAATGAGTTTTGCACTGACACCAGCAGCAGAGATGCAAGGCCCTGACGGGCCCAGCTGGGGGAGGTTCACATGTGACAAATGGAGTCATCGCTCAGATGACTGCAGCAGAGCCACATGAGTAATGATACAGCTGCTCCGGGATCGTAAACAGCATCAATCCTGGATGAAGGAGTCAAGATCCCAACCACAGTGGTCTGCACAAGCAGGCCCCAACGTTTTGGTGCTTTGCATGAGCAGGATCCTGTGCAGAAAACCACAGGAGCTACATCTCCCTGTGCCCGTGCAAGCAGAAGCGAAATCCTGAAACCAGGAGGCAGAAAGAAATCTCAGTCCCATCAAGGCCACAGTCACTACTGCTCCTGTGAGAGTAAAGGGCAGGAAACAAGATGAAGCAACCTGGTTCTCACAAAGCTATACTGTGTGACACAGGTTGTCTTTGACAAATTACTGGTCTGTACTCTGCTGAGCAGAGATTCTTACTGGTTCTAGGAGTTAGAACACTAAGGCCAAGTGCAGCAGAACAGGTGAAAGGAGACCAGCTGCCTTGCTGGATTTTCCACCTGCCCCACAAAAGGATGATGAAACCATCACTGGCACGAGGGTGGTACTTCAGCCCAAGGCATTAAAGTTAATTATAACAGATGTTTCTTTAAAAGGGATACAGTACTCAAAAGTCTGATCGCAATGGGACTGGATCCACTGGAAAAAATATTAATGTGAGAATAAATCCAAACATTCTTCCATATTCCAAAGTGCAACCACCTACCCATACAAGTACCTCAGCTAAACTGGGGTGAACTGATCTTGGCATTATTTCCCCTTCACAAAGGTGGGAACCAAATTTTACAGACAGCATCAATTAGGCAAACTGGTCACTTACTCACATGCCTGTTCAAGGGCTCCTCTGGATTTTTAAAGGAATCAACTGAGCAAATTACCTAAGAAGTAATCACTTAGTTTCAAAGACTCTACAAAGGGCTCAACAATGTAAGTGACATTCAGGCAGGAGAAGTGGCAATGATAAAACACAAGGTATAGCAGGTATCTGACTGAAGGTTCTACGTTCATGGCATGTGTTGGCAGTGGCACAGCTGCTCCATTATCATGATACAGACTACAGCAGTAGTGCCTATGGCAAGGTGGACACGAGTGTGCAGTGAGTCACAGCTTGTCTGCAGGAGCAGGTGCATCGAGTCAAGAAAGGTGGAAGAGCTGCAGGCTCCTTCTGGGCAGTCCCTGCTATGTCAGCCCTCCCCTGAGGCTGGGGCAGCAAAGGCAACACCAAACTGTCAGGAATAAATTGAAGCTGAGGAAAGTCTGTGCAGAACTTTGTAGGGAGTACTAGAAACCATTCAATGACGAAACCAGGGAAGGGAAAGCAAGGAGAGCAGGAAACAGCCTCCAAAACCTCTTCCAAACACAAATTTAGTTTTTCACGATACCACAGCACCATCTGTTGGAAAAGCCTTAAAAATGGCTAGCCTGCACTTTATTCTCAGCTGATGATGCCACACACACAAATGTTTCACGCTTGTACGCATGAGCAGGCAGTTTGGAAATCCCTCAAGTCGCTTCAGTAGTTGCTGACCAAAACCTGGGTTATCTGTAAGCTGCTGAATGTGTCTTTCCCTAAGCAACCTCTTCAAGCCCCACCAAGTTCACTGTGAGCCAACAACTGGGTAGACCCTTCTGCTTCTGAACCCAGAGACTGTAGATACAGAGACACAGGGTTGTAACTAGCCCAGTCCCCAGCAGAGAGCTGTGAAGCTGGGCACAGAGGTCACCATGCCATGAGCCGTGCAGGGAGCTGCATGGGCAGCATGACTCACTGGAAATTGCAAGGCAGACACTGAAATATTTGCTCTGGGGCCCAAATTTAGCGCTCTCATATCCCGTTGGTTAGTCTCAGTACTAGTGCTTATACCTGAAAAGGATGAGATTGGTTACAGCACATGAAATACATGTGCACTGTGGTTGTCCTCAGGGGAGGTCTCTAGCTTCTTGTTTGCAATACAGAAGCACAGGCCAAGTGGTACAAAGCTCCTTTCCTCTCCCTGCTGTTAAACCAGTGATGTGATGGTGACATCTGAGCTATACCTGTGGAAGAAGGCAAGTTACAATGGTGAAGGCTTTGTTGTATGTTGAGCAGAGTCCAACTTCAGACTGGACTGAAAGTCTGCTGCCTGCCCAGACAGTTCTGAACTTGTCTCGTTTTCAGAACTGAAAAAGAATTTTTGAGAAAAGCCTTTTTCAATGCAGTGTGTCATCTCCTGGGATATCAGAGCTGTAGATCCTACCCTGGGAGATGAAATCCCACAGGCAGAGCACATGGTTCACTGAGCACTTCTATGCACATCCTCTCTGCAGTGCACACACTGCATCGCTAAGTAAGCACCTGTCCTCCTTCCCTTCCTACCACTGCAGCAGCAGAACCAGCCATGCTGCATGTCCTGCAGCTCGCTGAAAATGCTTCTGTTTAAAATGTAACAAAAGAAACAGCTTTTCAAATATTGCATCTCGGTAACTAGGATGTTTCATGGCCTCATTCCTCTCTTGTGCTTGCAGGGGAATTAACATTCACTTGCCCATGGCTGTGTAGTGCAGGGACTGCAGCAGCAGGGTTCCTGCTTTACTTACTGAAAAGTAGCAGCACCTGGGGGTCAGTGGGCAGGAAAGCAGAATGCCAGAGCAGACCATGAGGAACTTATTGACCATTCTGTTCCATTCCCATCACCTGCAGTGACACAGGCTCTACTACTGCAAATAAATTCCTTCTGTGCATTCATTTACTGCCTTCCTTTCCAGTATTATTATTTTATATAATTGCTCGTGTCAAAAGAGTCCTTACATAACCACAGTCTCCCCAGGCACATGTCTTGAAACACATGCATGCCTCCTCTCCCTGTCAGTTGCAATATTTTGCACATGGATGGACTCAACTCTTCTCCAGGAAATACTAAAGATAAAGAGCACACACTGTCAAGTATCAGGGACTCACAGAGCTTGGCATAATAGATTTTCATGTCTCCCATGGACAGTACCTGTGTATTACAACACAGAGACAACATATGTCAGTGGAAAAATAAAGACTCGCTTTACTTATAGTTACCTTCTCTGCAACATCTCTTAAGGAAAAGGCTTTTATTTTTTCCATTGTAAATGCACCAATCTGTGCATAAGCCATCCATATAGATCAAGGACTTGTGCAGAGGCTAGAAACACTTCGAACAAAGCAATTTTAATCATCTAAGTGATTTCATTGATTTTCCTGGCGTACTCATGTAGCTAAATGAATTGAAACATTTGCATGACTGCTGCCCAAAATTTTACTGGCTAAAAGCATTGGCACAATAATTTCCTGTGAGGTCAGATCCATCATTGGCACGGAGAACTGTATTGACTTGCTCAGTGCTCTGCTTGCACAGATCATTTGCAAGGGACAAACTGTCACTGACAAAGAAAGCTGGAGCCTGTTTGGCAATGGGAAAGCTAAGGAGCGCTTTGGCACAGGCTCCAGGGAAAGCAAGATCATGGCCTGGATAACTAAGGTCATGGTTTATCTGCAAAGCTAAGAGGTATTCCACCTAGTCACTGCAACCTTACTTCACTCTTCACAAGCGGTACCTTGCAGTTTCTTTTTCTCTTCACCTCCTCACCCTGCCATGACTTCCCATGCAATGTGGGTGGGTGTCTCTTCTCACCCCTGCCATCTGCAACTGCTGATCAGCAAAAGCTATGCGCTGGGATCTAACCACATCTACTAAGCTGATGGTTGAATGATGGTGATGAGGGTGAAACCCCTCATATTTCTGAATGTATGCTGAAGGCAATCAGTTGTTTCCTCTCTTTTAAAAACCAGCATTTCATTTTATGAGGCTCATTACAGCAGCCTTTTAATGCCTATGAACGCTGCCAGAGCATTGCCCAGCCTGAAAGGCTTCTTAATTTATGAGATGTTAAAATCTTGGAGATGTGAGGCACTGCTGAGCTCAGTCCAGCTAATTATGGTTTTCTGGGATGGAACTTGTGTTACTTTTCTCTCAAGCAATGGTCACGGATTGCACTAGGGCTAATGACAGTAAGCGCAGAGTCACCAGAAAGAGGCCAGTCAGCTTCTGGTCATTTACTTACGTGAGTGGTTTTCCAGCTTAGCAGTTGAGCTGGCACTGAAGGTCCCTGTGCATTGGCACAACAAACAAATGCAGGCTCATAGGGGTGGCCCATACAGCAGAGTGACAGAGATGTGAGCAGATGGCAGCTTTCTCCTGAGTGGAACTGAGATTGGCTAAGCCTGGAGAAGCACCATTTGAGCAGATATATCTTGCTTGATATTTGCTAAGAAAATATTTAATTGAGGTTAAATTTTGCACGCTATAGAAGTCATTTGGGAAAACTGTTGCATTGCTGGTGGAACAGCTTGGCTCCCTGTGGATGGCGACGGACAGCCCTGTTGCAGGCCTGGGGGGGGGGGGGGGGGAGGGGGGAAGAAGGGGAGTGGCTGCCAGCTGCAGTCATAAATCTCCTTGATGAAATTTCCTGGCCCAGATGACAGGGAAATGTGGGTCTGCATCCAGCTGTGCCTGTTGTGGGAGCTAAAGGTGCAGCTCCTGGCACCTGCCTTCCTCCTGCTGAGAAACATGTACAGGTATTTTCTACACCTGCTGAAATTCATGGTGCTCGTTTCAGAGACACCTCTGCAATGTGTCGGTGGTCTGAGGTGAGTGATCTGGTAGGGCTTTGGAAACCTATCACACAGGATAGTATAGACCTGACAGTTACTTCATTTAACAAGTTACACTTTTTGGAGTAAGAGAGCCTCATAATAACCAATCAGCAGGCTAAGCTCTACTCTAAGCATTTTCTCCTACTACTAGCACTGGGACAAGACACTGCATATAATTTTCTCTTACATTTTCCCGAAGTATATGATACTGTAATGCTAGGTCTCAGTTAAAGCAGAACAAACATTGGGCAGGGGGAGGTAAGTGCTGCACCACATGCACAAAGCAGAACTCAGCACGCCCAGAACTCCACTTCTTTCCTGAAAGCCTCCACATTCCTGCTCCCAAAAGCACAGGGCTGTCATAGAAATACATGCAGTAAAACTGCATACACCATATCTACAGAAAACAACATACACCACGCATACAACATACACCATGCATACAACATACACCATATCTACAGAAAAAAAAGGATAGATTTGCTCCCATGAGAGAAAACAGGGCTGAAAGGTTTTCAAATAGCAGAGAAGTGAGCTGATCTTCCACTTCTTCCTGAGGCAAGGCTAGTGGGTATCCCAAACATAAACTGCTGGCACTGGTCCCAAATACCTGTCCCTTCTCAGGACTTCCCTGTGCAGGGCAGCTCCATCAGCACAGCAAAATGGAGACAGAGACCTGCCTCTAAGATGTTCCCAGGACGTGTGGTTGAACATTAGCACAGTCACGCACTGATGTTGTCATCCCAAAGAGGACTGCTTTCAGAGGGCAGGGTATATGAGAGATTTATTGCTTTCTGATCACAACATGAAAGAAGTTTCTAACTAACTGATAACTACTCTGAAATGATCTTGATTTTGTGAGGGCTCCCCTGTTGAGGCTTACAAAGAGGAGATTAAGCTTCACAAACAGTGCTGGTGAGGAGTAGCATTCATCACATTTCATAGAGAGGAAAGGAGTAGAGGCACAACTCTGCTCTAGCAGAGGACAAAATGAGAGGGGCTTTCAACAACTCCCTGCTTCTCCATTGCTTCTGAGTTAACCCATCCACATATGTCAAAATTAGGATTCAGGATCAGGATCAGTGTTTAAAGGAAGAGCAACTGACATCATCTAGCTGCACTTACGCACAGCATTCGACACTGTCCAGTATGAAATCCTGGTCATCAAATTGGAGAAAAATGGATGTGAGGGAGGGATCATTTGCTGGATATGGCATTGGCTGGATGATCGCACTCAGAGAGTTGTGGTCCATGGCTCAGTGTCCACATGGAGACTGGTGACGACTGTATTCCTCAGAGATCAGTGCTGGGGTCGGTTTGATTTACCATCTTTGTAGGCAGCATGGACAGTGGGATTGAGCGCACCCTCAGCAGTTTTACAGCTGGTACCAAGCTGAGCGGTGCAATGAGCCGCTAGAGGGAAGGGATGCCATCCAGAGGGACCTGGACAGGCTTGAGAGGTGGGCCCATGCCAACCTGGTGGAGTTCAACGAGGCCAAGTGCAAGGTCCTCCTGAGAGCCTGGATCAGGTCCTCCACTGATGTACCTGGATGCAGCAGAGTCATGATTGTTCCCCTCTACTCTGCCCTTCTAAGGCACCATCTAGAATATGCCAGCCAGGGGGGCCGGAGCACAACAAAAGCAGGAGTTTTGTGAGAACTCACTGTACACTAATAAAAAGACAGTGGAACATAAGAGAGAAATGCAGATTGTGCTTGAGCCTGCTTCTGCTGCTGTTCCCTGTGAATGACAAGACCCAGAGCGTGGCACAGGTATGGATTTCAGCCCTGACCATTTGTGTGGGCAGGGGTGTGCTGACCCCACACAGCTCTGGGCATCAAGGGCCAGGGATGCAGGCAATTGGCCCCTGGGGATGTCTGTCCCCTTGGGGTGCCACTGCCTGAGTCCCTGAAGCCGGGGCACGGCTCCCCTTCCTTCCTCATGCCACGTCCATCACGGCTGGCCTCCTCCCTCAGTGCAGATGAAGGAACCCTGGCCCTGCAGCCTGGGTTCAGAGCTCTGCCACCTGGAGCCTGAGCATGGAGGAGCTGTGAGACACCCAGCTGAGCATCGTCCTGGGGAAGCCCACAGAAGGGTTACTGCTTCTGTGTCCCCGCTTTGCCCTTCCAACCCAGTTCACACTCTGTTCCCCTGAGCAACTTCCCGTAACGCACCCTGACTAAGAGGCAGCAGACAACAGGTCTCCTTCCACGTGCTGTGGTGCCTTCTGCCAGCTTCTGCTGCTCCACAGGCCTTGGGAGAAACCTTCACAGTCATCTCAAAGATCCTGAAGCAGAAAGACATCAAGCACAAGGCTGAGACACACCAGAACTGGAAGATCAGGGTGTGTTGCTAGGGAAAAGACCACATCCCCAGGCCCTGGCTGGATGAGCCTGCCACACATGGCCAGGCTGTGGGCTGTGCAGCTGTGCCTGGCTGTGCAGTCCCAGCTCAGAGCCCGCTGCCTGCAGCAGCATCCTTGCTGCCTTTCCTCCTGCACAGTGCCTCAGGGGATCTCCTGCAGTCCCTTCTGCCCTCCCTGGCCCCAATAAGCTGAAGGAGACACTGGCCCTAACTGGGCCTGAGCACCCTGGGATCCCTCTGCCTGCAGCTCTCTCTGAATGTCAGAAGCAGGAGCCGAAGGTGTGGCAGGAGAGTCATGGACTCCCTTGCTGGTGCAGAAGGAAGACCTTTATTTTATGTGCTTTCAATATACCTGCACAACAACTCCTTGCTCACATGGACCGACCAGGCACCTTGTGCATGTTTACATCTGGCGCAAGTAGCTACCAAGCTTGTTTACTCATTTGCAGGGTAATGACATTCTTTGTCCCACAGGTCTCATCTTGGAGCATCGCAGTCTCAGCATGCCTTGGCATTGTCAGATAGCTGTATGGGCAGCCCCCATGCTTTATCAGCTGTCCACACTGTCTTGTCCTGCATGCTGCAGCTTCTGACGTAACCAATGGGCGATGTTCTCAGATGGTGAATCCTCAATCCATCCAATTCGGGCCGTCGTGTCAGCTTCACCATTTCCTGGTGACTGTAGAGGTTAGTGGCCAGAAATGTGGTAGACATGTACAGTCCTGTGTCTAACCACAAATCTCTGCCCCAGATTGGTTGGGTGTGGGTAGTCCATTCCTGGATGGCCCACTGTGCAATCCAAAGGGTGAGCCCACAGTACACAGCCCAACTGCCTGTGCAGATATTCAGGATATCATCACGGGGTTCCTTGGTTATAACCATCCACACAGCTCACAGCTCTGCCCGTTGGCTACTCTGACCATCCTCATCCTCAAACCAGAAGGTTTGCTGGAGTTACCTTGCAGGACACATCTGTATACCAGGCATCTTCAGGAATGAGATATTTCCCTTCTTGAATGGGACTCTTCTCTGATGGAGAGATCACTGTCTCTTCTGGCACATAGCCATGATACATCATTGGGCCAAAGTGATGCTCTTCTTTCAGTGGTGATGAAGGCAGACTATTCCTGTGCCCGAGATAGGCAACCCATCTGCCATTGTCTGTACTTGGGCCACTCCTGTCTTAGGAAGGTGGGTCAGATCTTTCACCCAGCCCTGAATTGGCAAGGTGGTCTTAACTACGACTTCAGTTGTTTGGGTTATTAGCTCTACTGCTTGTAATATGGAATAGGCAGCCAGTAATGTTTTTCAGTCATGCTGTACCTCACTTCTGCTCCATGCCAAACCTGAGACCAGAACCCAACTGGAGTTCAAAGAGAATTTTGGAACTGCCATAGGCCCCAGCCAAAGCCATCCTGAGTTCCATGGACATCTAGTATGGCTGGAAGGGTAGGACTGAATATACCCAGTGCCTGGGCCTGTCCTGACAACAGGTTGGTGAATGCACATACGTTTGTGGCAGGCCCTGAAAGGTCTGCTGCCTGCCTCCCCATGTAAATGCAAACCGACCTTGGGATTCTTCATGGATGGCAATAGTGAAGAATGCATTTGCCAAGTCTAGGACACAGTGGTAGGTTTTTATGTCCCTACTCCATCCCTGTGTCCATCAGAGAGGCAATATTGGGTACGGCTGCATGAACAGGAAAGTAACCTTATTTAATGCTCTGTAACCCACTGTCATTCTCCATGTGCAGCCTGACTTCCCCACTGGCCATATGGGGGAATTACACGGGCTATGTGCAGGTCTTATGATCCCAGCATTTTCTAGTTCCTGCACCATTCTATTCCACTGCTGATTTTTACCAGTTTGCTTTCAGACTCATTGCACAGTTTCAGGAAAAGTGCCCCCACAGTATAAGAAAGAAAAGGAACAGGGTTGAAAAGGAATAGGGTTGGTTTTAATTGTTTTTTGTTGTTGTTTGTTTTAAAATATACAATCAGACTATGGTGTTACACTGTCAATGATGTCAGACAGTTCCTGAAGGAGCTCGTCCGTATCCTTCTCAGTATCCATGTCAATTTCTCCTTCTAACTCATCTCCAATGATTTCCATCATTAATGTCTCGATGTCCTCATCCTCGGAGATGAGCGCTTTCCCCGCCTCTGTGCAGCTCAGCTGCTGCATCTGATGTGCTGCTTGTGAGGCACAAGGCACAGAGTCTGCCACGGAGTCTGCCTGGCTTCCCAGAAGCAGTTCCAGACTGGGGAGAACAAGGAAGAGAACAATCAGCACCTGACATTTCTAACTGCAGGTACGCTTTCAGCTACCAGCTCTGAGATCTGTGGTTAACCCCTCCCACACCTCACGCTCGCATAGGGATGGCAATTCAGTTAACCTGAGGCTGCCTTGAGAGTGCAAGATACCAGCAGGCACAAGTGTCACAGTGGGAATTGATGTGTACAGATAGAGCAGTTTGAGTCCAGCCAACAGGGGCCAGGTTTTGTAGCAGAAGCACACTGCCAGCCTCATTATTTGACTGTAAATGTGTGAAGAAGTCATCCTCTGCATAAAGCTGTTTACTGACTGAGTTCCTTGTCCCCATGGCATACTCAGCAGAGATTCTGAGCAAGCAATTTAAGTTATTGCCGATGACCTCTTTGTTTGTTGGATTATGCCATGGCACTTCTCAAACACCCCATTTGTCCCCTGATGTGAAAGAACTTATGTCCAATGTAAAAATGGCACTGACAAAGAACAAGTTGTGGTCATCACCTGCTAGGAGGTGTTTCAACTGTAGGAATGGTCACCAGGCTGTCCCCAGGCAGGGCTGGAACGATGGCCTAGGAAGAAACAAGACAGTGTGTATGATGGCTCAAAGCTTCCTAAGTAGCTTCTTTTCCCAGAGAAGCTGTGGATGCCCCATCCCTGGAGGCATTCAAGGCCAGGCTGGATGGGTTTCAGGCTGTCAGATCTCGTGGCTGGCAGCCCTGGCCACAGCAGGACAGCTGGAACACCAGATGATCTTTGAGGACTGCTCCTCCCTCCCCTGGGCACTGCTGAGCCTGAACCCAAACACAGAAGCTCGGGGCTCCTGAAGAAAGCGTTCTCTTGAAGGTTACAGTGACCTTGGGTGCTTTTAACAGCGCAGCATTCGTGGACAAAATCCTTCACACCACAGAGCAATCTGAGAATTGTAGAATCACAGAGTCTTACATAATCCTTGCTCTACATCTACCCAAAATAGAGGTCTTCCACAAGTACCCTGTGAGACATCTGCTGCCTTCAAAGGAAACAGCAGACCTGTAGAACATTTGCAATGTCCACCTTGACTTCAAGTGCAGTGTAAACCTTCCGTATGCACTGCTGCTGTTGCTGCTGCTCTTACCATAGGCAGTTTTCTGGCTGGGGGCTCATCGGTGTCCTCAGCAGCAGACGGTTCCATGTCCGCTGCTTTCCGCTTCAGTGTCTGCTTCCTGGGGAAGGTGGATTTCCAATCAACAGACCTGAGGTACACCTTGCGTCCAGCTGCAGTAAAAGGAAGAGGTTGCTGATAAGGTCTTGCTGTGCCTCAAGAGAAATCCCCATTCTCCTATCATTCCCACAACCCAACCCACAACAAAGCTAAATACATTTGGCCAGCGGAATTACATTGCCATGTCCAGGATTCTCAGCAATGTTTTCCACACAGCCATCTCTACCAACAGCGCATCGAAAGGAACAAAGAAACCCACGAGCTGCACTCAGCAATAGTCCAGGGCAAGGAAAACTCTGACACACAACAATGCTGAGTGGCAGCATCACTGTGCTGAGGCACAGCAACAAGCTCCTGGTGCTCACCCTTGACTCTCTTCTTGAGAGGCAACTCGCTTGCTTTGCCCTTCTCCTCACATCGCTTGCGCTTTTGCGCAGCGGGGCCATGGGAGGAAGATGGGATGTCACCTGCAGAGAACAGTCCAGGAGAGAACAATCAGAACATGGGAGTAGAAAGGCAGCGCCTCAAACCCAAATGCCTGTTCGGTATCTGTACCTCTCTCTGCTGCCTTCTCAACCTCTGTCTGGCTCTCCAGACTTTGTGCAGGGCCGCTGGTCAGAGGAAGGCTTGTGTCAGCTTCTGGCAGAAAGGAGACAAGAAATAATTGAAGAGCATCTCTTTGGAGGAAGGTTTCAGCACACCAAGCCACAAGCTTCCAATTTTCAAGCACAGTTTCTTGCATTGGCCTTTCCCCTGCTCAAATGTTGTGCCGTTTCTGCAGTCGGCACAGACCTGCAATGCATTGACCTCTCTCCAGAAAACACCCACCCCTATTCTGACAGCCAAAACACAAACCAATATTTCACTTATCACCACTCTTCCCTGCGCTCCCCAATGAATGGTTACCTGACATCCTGCACCTGCTCAGAACTAATATTCATCATTAAGTCTTTCATGCTTCATGCCATCAGGAACTCACCGTCACTTGGTGGTACAGTCGGTGCCTTCCCACTGCGTTCCTTCAAGTGAAGGAAAGGGCAGTGGGCTTTCTGACAGCCTCCCGGCTGATTCTCCCAATAGCAGGGAATCTCACTGCGCTTCTTCTGAAGAGAGAGAGAAAGGAAGGGTCATGGAAACAGGCAGAGGAGGTTTGCAGAGAGATGCAGCGCTGCAGGTCGTGCCTGAGGGAAGTGGAGAGCTCATCTTTAGGCAAGCACTCACATCAATTTTTGTGTGTCTGAGCCTGCAGTTGCTGCTGGAACAGCGACCCTGCATCCACAGCTTGCAGACCTCTTCACTCCCCAGAGCCGCTTCGCAGTGGCGGAAGGGACAGCTGTCTCCCTGCAAGCAAAAGGAACATAAGAGCACAGCCTGAAAGACGTCCGTGCTGTCGGCCCAGGTTGGTAGCAGGGAGCGCACAATCCCACTGCTGATGAAGGCAACGCATCGCCAGCAGGTCTCCCCCTGCTCCAGCCCTTCCTCTTCAAAGCAAGGAAAGGAAGAAAATCCAGGCAAAAGACTCCCAACCATACCTTAAAGCAGACAGAGTTGAAATAGAAGTGGCAGTCAACTCCTTTCTGAGGCATGGGGAACTTCTTGGAGCAAGGTTGGGCTGTCTCCAAAGGAATTCCCCGCTCTTGGAAAGAGGCGGCTGCACTCTGGGACTGCTTGGACCCAAGATCACCTTTCAGAGTGGAACCCTAAGGAAAGAGTCAACAAGGGAAGAACCATGAGGAATAAGCATTTTCCCAGCTTTCTTTGTTTATGTGACTCTCGAGGAGTCTCAGAAGCAGCAGGTTGCAAGAACTGTGCCAAGTCTAGATCCAACTTGTGTCTAACTGCCACGACTTCTCCCAGCAAGCACTGTCCTCCATCTCACCACCAGTTATACACCTAGCAGCACGCGTTTTGCGTTCCTGACATGAAAATGACTCCCTTCATCTTCTCCTCTTGCTGCAGCTGCAATGGATGCACTGGTACGACTCCCACGTTTGACAAACCTACAATTCTGGCTTACCAGGCACAGCTGCAGTCCCTCTCCCTTCCAGCTCACACTGCAGCCCAATGGCTGAGCAGCACCGTCAGCGACAGCGGGCAGCACCCGTCAGCCACCACCACTCTCACTGCCAGCCGGGACGAGAGCTTACGCAGCGTGTCCACACTGCTGTGCAGCGCTCACGGCTGTGGCACTCACTGGTGGCAGCCACGGCCCCAGCACAGTGCTTGTGATGTCACCGTGCTTGTGATGTCACCGGACAGTGCATGTCCCCAGCTGAGCACCCGGCTCTCCACCGTGACTTCAGTGGGGTTTTGTTAAAAATGTGCTGGATACGGCACAGCCAGCGCTCCGTGGGTCATTAAAGCACAAGTTGCACTGCGTCAAGTCTGTGCTCTTGTTCCTTTGTCCTGTCTGAGGTGAAGGCTGGGGCCCAGCAGCAGTTTTGCAGGGCTGTAGTGGCAATGGTCAGTCACAGCTTGAGGCAGTGGTTGAGCACCTGGTGGGAACCCAGGGCAGCTCAGGTGCACACAAACTCTTCCCAGTCATCACTGAAGGGTTGGCAGTGGAGGCAAGGGTGTCTGAGTGGAGATCCCTGCTACCTGGGGCCTTCCAAGGCTCAGCAGCTTTTTTCCTTTCTTTCTGTGTCCACAGCTGCTGCACTTGGGCAAATCCTCCCTTGCTGCAGCCTAGGACTTTGCCACCCTGTTGTTACTGCTGCACTTTGCATTGCACTGTAGCATTACACAGGGGAGTGACGGCAATTCGTCATCCTCACCCAAACGTGTGCCACAATCTCTCAGAGAATCCATTTCCCCTGGAAACAGCCATTGGGAAGGGCCTCGTTTGAGCTGGGAACTCCTCCCCAGCCCAGCTTTTCTGCTGAGACTCCTTCCAGCCACCACGCAGCACCAAGCCCAGCTCACCTCTTGGTCCAGGTCAGTCCAGGCTGTGCCCAGGTCACACACACACCGCAGCGGTGCTTCTGACGGGCTCTCAAGGATGATCCTTGCCACAAAACGCTCAGAGCTCAGTCTCTGTGTGCCACTCGCTCACTAGAGCACCAGCTCTGCTCGCCACGGAGGGCCAAGCCCTGCCACCCCAGCAACGACTGTGACCTCAGCACGGTTCCGCATCACTCCTGCGCTTTCATTCCAAGCAAAGGAAGCGGGCACCTCCTAGATCCAAATTCTAAGAGACCGACACAGGGGTCACCCAGTGGGGTTATTGGAAGTAAGATAACAGAGAAATTAAGGTGACTCTTGTGCAGCCATCTCGGGTCACCCTCTCGCTCAGGCACCGCACGACTGCACCCAGGAGATGTTGCCTCCAGCTTGGAGGCTGGAAGGATTTGAGCCTCAGAATTTGATCTTCCAAACAATTAGCAAGCATTTGGATGAGCCAGCCCTCTGGTTTTACGAGGACAGACACCTCCTGCTTGGGAAGCAGCGAAGGCAGAATAGCTCTGGCTGTGGGCCGCAGCACTCCACTGCCAGGCGCCGCTCAAACTCCTGGGCTGCATTTCCTCCTGGGCTCCCATGCACTCTCTGGCTCTCCTGCAGCTTTCTGCAGGTTTTGTGGCTTCCTGCTGGGGAGCTCCTCATGTTCTTCTGCAGCTGTGCCCCGACATCATTACTGCCACCTCTGGTACCGCACCAAGAGATGCCTCAGAGTGCATCAGCCTGGACTTCCTGCTCCCATCAGCAGCTGCTCCCACGCCGACCTTCATTCACAGTGCGATCCTGGCCACTTGCAGCACGAGCTGCCCTGCAAGGCAGAGAAAGGAAACGTGGGATTAGCACAAACACGGAAGCCCAAGGCTGTGTCACCACCTCCTATTGCAGTCTTGGGGAGTCAGCTGCAACTGCAGCCTTTGTCTGATTAACAGGCACCTCAAATTAAGTGGGACCTCTGAACTGAATAATTGCCACAATCAGAAATAGGCACTGAAATCGCTTGCTGGAGTTCAAATTTGAATTCTTGTGCCTTTTGGAAAATATGGACTTGAAGGATACAAGAAAAACGGCATCTTCTTCACTGTAGGCGGTAAGGGTTGGAAGTCGGACTCTTAACAAGAGGAAGTTTTCCTTTTCCTTGTAAGGCACAAAGCGATGGGATGATTTCCCATGCCTGCAGAAAGCCTGATCTGCTGTGCCACAGGCGGCTGAGTGAACCAAAAGCTGTGCTGCCCATTCAGAAGCACATGGGGCACGGGCAAGGGGGGGTTACACAGCGGCACGTGGGATGTGAACGTTCCTTGGGCATCTTTTCCCCATCAGGAGGGAAATCCCTTTTCTCTGCCATGCCGTATCCCTACCTGCTCCGCAAGGCTGTGTGACAGTCAGCACAGAAACGACGCAAACGTTCCTTTGTCATCACGGCGGTTTTCAACAGATCCACATGATGAGACTTCAGTTTGCAGTGCGGGCTCCTGGCTGACACCGCCATTTCCAAGCCATTGCTTCCTGGGGGCAAATAAAGGAAAACACTTGAATGAAATTTCATGCAGAGATTGCACATCTCACCAATCTTTCACACAAACCAGAGTGACAAAACAGGAGATATGTGCAGCGGCATCAACGCCCCAGCTGATGAAGGAACGTAGAGACAAATATCAAACTTCAGAACATTGTTCTAACACAACGAGGGAAGCTTTTTTTACAAAATATTAAAAACAAACAAACAAACAAGCCCTCAGTCCCTTCTTGGGTGCCAGGATCCCACGCAGAATGCTGTGTCCCCCTTGGAATGTTGGGTTCTCTACCTGTGTTCCTGAGTTCTTGGGGCACTCCATGGGCTTCATGTTCCACCTACCACCCTTCTGAAGACCATTTGATATCTTTACTCAGCACCGCCCCTCTTCCCTTATTCATCCCAAGGGCTACTCACCAGCACCTGCCCAGGCTCCAGCTCCTTCACCGTGCGGAAGACATGGACTTTGGCACCAATGACACTGCCAGGGCTGCCCTGGATGAGGACACAGAAGAATCTGGGGCTCTTGTTTCTGAAGCAGTGTTCAGTCAAAAGGTAGAGGCAGAAGCCTGAGAAATCATGCTGGAGGTGGTCAAAGGTGCAGCCATGGCCCACACCCAGGGCTTAGCAGGTGGCATTGGTGAGATTGGGGTTGGGGACAGGGTTCGGGATGGTGGCACACAGCCTCTGTGGGTGTTTGGATGAGCAGGACGGGGCTGGGGAAAGAGAAGGAGCAGTAGTTAGATTAGTAGTCCTGCTGGAAGGGTTCCACAGCCCTCCAACCATCCTCCATTTCTCCTCTCCTCCTCCTCTTCACCCACTTCTCCATCTCTTCATCCATTCATTTATTTCTTCCTCCTTCCCTCATGCACTACTTCAACCATTTTTCAATCCCTTTCTCCCTTCATCACTCTTCTCCAGCCCTCTTTCCTCATCTCCATTGCTCCCTATCCCCACCTCTCCTCGTCCTAACCCTATCTCCAGACACCACAGCTGTGCTCCCCATCCCGTCCCCAACCCTATGTTGTCCCATCCTGTCAGCAGTTCATGGGCTGGTTCATCCCATTCCCCACCCAACCCCACCTCCAGACCCCAGAACTGTGCACCCAGTCCCATTCCCATCCTCTACTCGCAGTGCTTTGTCCCCCTGTTTTCAAGATGGACACAGATCCCACAGAGCTGTTCCTGCAGCTCCGTCGCGGCAGTCGCTGTCACAGCACTGTCACCACTGAAGGCCACGTGCACCCCCAATAGCAGCACCATCCTTTGCTGTCCCCCCTTTGCTCCGTGCACACTCGGCCCCCTGGCATCAGCAGGAGCAGGGGGACAGAGCACCCAGCCTCCTGGAGGGGTGGCATCAGCAGGTCAGTGCAGTGGGGACACTTCCGTGGTGTTGGAAATGAGGCACTTGGAGTGCACATGGGACAGGGAAATCTCAGGATCCCTGAGTTCACAACTCCAATATGGGGTCATGGGGTTGTAGATGGGATGGGGAGATCCCGGACACCCCTGTTATGGGAACCGAGGACTAGAAATACGACGGGGATCTCCCAGACTGCTGGTTCCACCAGCTATGGGGAGCTATGGGGACCGGAGGTGGAAATGGGATGGGATGATCCCAGACACCTGGTCTACCACTGAGTTGGAGTTCTTGAATTTGGGAGGCCCCACACCCTGGGTCCCCTGGAATACCCCGCTCCGCTCGTACACCTCAGTGCCCAGCTCCTTCCCCTTGCCATTTCCTCCTCTCCACAGACCAGAGCGACTTCATAGCCACTGCCCTGGAGCACAGAGTAACCAAAGGACACAGCTGGTCCTGTGCCGTATCAGCCACTCAGTGTGACATTGGGGAAGGACTTCTGGGTACCATAGGTGCTCACCAGTGTTTAGGTGCATGGTCGTGCCAGCGTGTGCCCTTTCCATCAAACGCTCAGTGATGCCAGTGCCCCAGGACATGGCAGATGAGCAGGAGGTGGTAGGCACACATCACAGTGACTGGATGGTATTCTAAAAGTGGCCTCAGCAGGGCAGAGCAGAGAGGGAGGATCCCCTCCGTCACCCTGCTAAGTCATAGAATCACCAAGGTTGGAAAAGACCTAAAAGATCATCCAGTCCAACCGTTTGCCTATTACCAACAGCTCCCACTAAACCATGTCCCTCAACACAACATCCAGCCTTCCCTTGAACACCCCCAGGCTCGGTGACTCCATCACCTCCCTGGTCATCCATTCCAGTGCCTGACCACCCTTTCTGAACAGTAATACTTCCTCATGTCCAGCCTGAATCTCCCCTGCCGTAGCTTGAAGCCATTCCCTCTGCTCCTATCACTGATGACACGAGAGAAGAGGCCGACCCCCAGCTCACTACAACCTCCCTTCAGGAAGTTATAGAGAGCAATGAGGTCTCCCCTGAGCCTCCTTTTTTCCAGGCTGAACATTCCCAGCTCCTTCAGCCTCTCCTCATCAGCCCTGTGTTCCAGACCCCTCACCAGCTTTGTTGCCCTCCTTTGAACACGTTCCAGGGCCTCAATATCTTTCTTGCAGTGAGGGGCCCAAAACTGGACACAGTACTCGAGGTGCGGCCTCACGAGTGCTGAATATAGGGGAACAATCACCTCTCTGCTCCTGCTTGCAACGCTGTTTCTGATGCAAGCCAGGATGCCACTGGCCTTCTTGGCCACCTGGGCACACTGTCGGCTCATGTTCAGCCGAGCATCAATCAATACCCCCAGGTCCATTTCCTCTATGCAGTCTCCAGCCACACCGCCCCAAGCCTGTAGCGTCGCCTGGGGTTGTTGTGGCCGAAGTGCAGGACCCGGCATTTGGCCTTGTTGAAACTCATCCCATTGGCTTCAGCCCAGCTCTCCAGCCTGTCCAGATCCCTCTGTAGGGCCTCGCTACCCCCAGGCAGATCCACACTTCCAGCCAATTTGGTGTCATCTGCGAATTTACTGAGGGTAATGAGATCTAAGCAGCAGCAGACGTTACGATACAAGGTGCACTCAGAATGGGACTGTTGTATGGCCAGGCTTCTGGCCATTCTTACCTCCTGCTGTTTTCCTGTGATGATGGTTTATGGCATACGTTAATCATGTGGGATTTCACGGTCTGAACTTGATGATAAAGTAATGCCTCCTTATTCTGCTGTTCTATATGTTCTTTATCTTTCTTGTTTTTTTTGTTTTTTTTTGTTTTTTTTCCACTATTGCCATATTTCCTCCAGCTTGTATCCAGCACTATCAAATGCTGCTGAGTCCATGCAATTTCCCCACTGACTGAACAAGGGGAAACATAACTCCCCATTATCAAGAATGGGAAAAGAAATGATCCAGGGAACTCCAGTCAGTCTCACCTCTGTGCCTGGCAAGATCGTGGAGCAGATCCTCCTGGAGGCCTCACTGAAGCATGTGGAAAATAAAGGAGGTGATTGATTGTAACCAGTGCATCTTTGCCAACAGCAAATCATGCCTGACAAACTTGTAGGTCTTTTAATGACAGTTACAGCATCAGTGCATAAAGGAAGAGCAGCTGGCATCATCTGCTTGGGCCTGTGCAAATCATTTGGCACTGTTCTGCACAGCAGCCTGGGCACCAAATTGGAGACAAATGGATGTGATAGAGGGACCGCTGGCTGGATTTGGCATTGGCTGCATGCTTGTGGTCGATTGCTCAATGTCCAAGTAGAGACTGGTGATGAGTGGTGTTTCTCAGGGACCAGTGGGATTTAACGTCTTCATAGGCAACACAGACAGTGGGATTGAGTACACATTCAGCAAGTTTGTAGATGACACTGGGCTGAGTGGCGCAGTTGACATGCTAAAGGGAAAGGACGCTACCCAGAGTGATTTAGACAGGCTTGAGAGAGGTGCCTATGTCAATCTCATGAAGTTAAACAAGGCCAAGTGCAAGATCAGATACATGTTGGGCAGAGAAGGGCTTGAGAGCAGCCCTGGGGAGAATTTGGGAGTGCCAGTGGATGAAACACTCAACATGAGCCAACAACACATGCTTGCAGCCCAGAAGGCCAAACATATTCTGGTCTGCATCAAAAGAAGTGTGACCAGAGGGAAGTGATTCTGTCCCTTTGTTCTCTCTTGTGACATGCCACCTGAAGTACTGCATCCAGTTCTGGAGCCCCCAAGACAAGAAGGACATGGAGATGTTGGAGCAGGTCCAGAGGAGAGCACAAAGATGATCAGAGGATGGAGCACCTCCCCTACGAGGACAAGCTGAGAGAGCTGGGGTTTTTCAGTCTGGAAAAGAGAAGGCTCTGGGAGGACATTACAGCAGCCTTCCAGGACATGATGGGGACTACAGGAAAGCTGGGAAGGGACTTTTTATAAAGGCAGGTAGCAACAAGACAAGGGATTTTAAACTGGAAGAGGGGAGATTTAGACTAGATATTAGGAAGAAATTAACTGTAAGGGTGGTGAGACAATGGCACAGGTTGCCCAGCTCAGTTGTGGATGACCCCTGCCTGGAAGCACTCAAGACCAGGCTGGACGGGGCTGTGAGCAACATGTGGGCTATGGGAGCAGGGGGTTGGAACAAGATGGTCTTAAATGTCCTTTCCAACCCAAACCATTCTATGATCTCTTTGTACAAAGATGCAGAAAGGGAATTACATGAAACTTTAATATAAACACTCTTAGTGCCTGCCTCACAACTACAGAAATCAAATATAAATCTTCAGAACCATCCATTAGAAGTCTCAGTAGAAGTCAGATGGGTGATTTCAGGACAGGTACTCAGCTCCTCAGTGCAAGAAGCATCACAGGATCCTCCTGCTGAAGGCAGTATTACTCAGTAAGCTTTAAGCCAATAACTTGGTGATCAAACCACATGGCTTGGGAAAGGGCAAAAGAGTCAGCTTTAGCCAAAAATCTGAGAAACTGCATCCAGTTTAAGACTTCACTTTCATGCATCCAAACATAAGATATTTCCATTGAATTTCAGTGTCCTGCTTTTAACATGAGGAAAAACTCGTTTCTTAAGCATTTTAAAAAGGAACCGACTTTTTATTCTACGTTAAAATATCTGACTCACACCTATTTTTTGTGCATTTCAGAACATAACCTTTTAGCAAGCAAAGTAGCCATCTCCTGTTGCCAGTCACCAGCTTTCCCCTTTTGCCACTCAAACCCCATTTGCTTACTCAATACCACTCTCAAATTTTGCTGTCGGATCTTTAAACTTGTGCTTGGGTATTTTATTTTAATATCTCTACTTCCCACCTTCCTCTCCTTTCTTGTGTAATCAATACCATTAGATCAAAGCACTGCTGTGAAATCAAAAGCTGGCTGTTTTAAAAGCCTTCTCAGCAATCTCTGTCAGCTCCCCAAATTCTGGGAAAGTAAAGCTAGGTCAACTCAACAGCACAGCTCGTTACAGCACAAAGTTCCCATCTCTGAGGATAAACAAGCTATTTACATGCTTTTTCCCCCTCTTACAGTCTCATGCTGTCCAGCCAAACACAACACTATAAGGAATAAAACAAAGCCATGCTTCATCCTGCTAGCTGAAGACCTTTATCTACCAATAGAGACAAACAACAGGCAAATGAAAAGAACACATACACACACACCCTTAACAAAACAGTGGTTAAACACAGATTCTGTTGTTTTGTTTCTGTTATATGTTTTTTTTTCTCTCCACTTGGGTCCACAAATCCCATTACCAGACTAGGGAAGTACAGACATGTCTGTGCACAGCTGTGTGCAGCACCTGGACCTGTACTTGCAGGGCAAGCCCAGCCGGTGGCCTCTCGCTCAAAATTAGAAATGGAACAGTTCAATTTACTAAAACAGGAAGTTTCAAAGCATTTGAAGTGCCATGATACATACGGGGCCTGGCAGTTAAATACAATGCTACTTGCTTAATATCTGCAAAATCAAGCAATCTTACAGTCACTTAACGATCCTGATCCACCAGTTTGTGGCAGCCCAGCTTGTGTTCTCCCATAGAGTTTGGAGTCCTACATTACAGCTGCAATCAGCATGAGTTTGGCATATTGTAGCAATTGGACAGATCAATACAATGGGAAAGGTGTTACAACAGAGGTGTGATGACAAAAGGACCAGCGCAATAGAAAGGTGCTATAAATGAAAGGAAAAAGATTGCTCACCATACCAGAAGATTCGAGGTCCACAGCAGAATGCTTCAACAAGGAGGGATCAGCAGGAACAGATCCTTCCCCAGGGGCAGTCAGCCCTTAAATGGGGTCTAAGAGAAGTGCAGCCAGGCTCAACCTCTTCCAGTCACACAGCTGAATTGCCTTCACCTGTGCTGCCAGGGCTGACCAGATCCTTTCCCCAGGTCTCAGTCAGTGGCTCAGTCTGTGACCCAACAGTTCCCATACACGTACACAGGCCAACAAACTCCTCAGGTCTGAGGATTCTACAGCAACAGTCTGGATGTACACATCTAACGTAAGCCTGAAAGTTTCTGCATGTGCAATGTGGATATCATTCTTTAAAGTCACAACGTTTATGAAACAAAACTGGTATTTGTAAAACTAGCTTTTAATTTTTGTCTTGTTCAGTCTCTTTATTTTCCACAAGTAAGATGGAAAGGGTCTTTTATTCCTCCCTGCTGCAATATAAAGCTCAAAGGAGACCAGAAACCAGCAGCTTGGACAAATGCAGCCCTCTGTGGCCAGGACTGTCAGAAACATCAGATGGTATTCTCCAAAGCCCCTCTGAACACCAACCAGATTTGCAGCCTGATCCTGAACTTTAACAATGTAAAATTCCTCTGTAACCAAGGAGCATTTGGGAAGACCACCAAATGGCCAAGGGGAGGGGAGGAAAGAAAGAGGCCATTTTCTCACAGCTGTATTTCATAGGTAGCTTTTCGAATTGTAATTTGATAAACAACCACACTGGTCTGGCCATGTCTCATATCACTGAGAGTGACTTTCAGAAGATGTCATCTCGTTGCAGAGAGCCGCCTGCAAGCAATGCTCCTGGGCACAGGAATACTGTTCCTCTATATGTCACCCTGAAATAATGCAACAGCTCAGCCCACAGCACAGCAGAACACCAGCACACACACACACAGTGCTCCCAGCAGGGGAGCTCCCAGGCACCACGGGGTGGGAGCTGAGCTGCGGACAGGAGAGCTGGGTGCCCCGGGCAACTCCCACAACAATTTCCCCCAGAGCCCCTGGGTGCTGGACCAGCATGGGGACCACACATTTCCCACTCACTCTGCTAAGTCCTGGGCAGATACCTAAAGAGGAAAGGCATCATGCTCCTCACTTCTGCTGTTCCGCTGTGGCAAATGAGGATCAGGACCTGTCACGTTCAGGGGGAGCAGAGGATGGACCATGATGCCTACCTGGGTTGCAGGATGAGAATTCTTGGGCCACTGCTTATGAGTTGGGACTGCTGTTCCTGTAAAGGGATCCTGTTAAAGGAACATCTCTGGTCTACAACTGTGTCTGAGAATGTGACAGCAGCAACATCCTGCACCAAAAAACAGGTGTGTGTAAGGACTTGTCTAGAGTTTTGAATTAGATACACCTGAAGTTCTCCCTTGTGGTGTGCTCCATTAAAAACAAAACAAAACAAAACAACAACAACAAAAAAGCAACTCTGGACTCTCAAATACACAGGCTTTATCGCTTTATCTCCACTCCTTCCCCTCTTCCCTCCTCCCACCCCCCAAAAAAAACAACCTGACAACCCACCCACAAATGAATCAAGAAATGGACCTTTCCAAACAAACTCAAAGTCATACTACCAGTGACTGAATGCACAGCCCCTTGCAGAACCTATTTCAGGACTTGGCTGACAGTCAGGGATGTTCTGAGCTGCAGCCAGTTGTGCCTTTCCATGTGGCACCCTGGGCAGCCCTGAGCCCAGCTGCCTCCTTCGCACTCCTCCTGGCAGTTTCTTGATCTCTGTGCCCAAACTGTTCCTGCTGCTGGGCTGTGCTCCCTGTTTGCTCCCCGCCTGTCTCTCATATCTTCCCTCTGAATGGAGAATGCACTTGATCCAGTTTCTGCCTTAAAGAATACAAACAGATGTAGAGAGAAAAAAAAAAAAAACATAAAAATAAAGGTTACTGTTCATCACAAAGAGCATCTTCTTCACTGCACTGCAGTCCAGTCTTACTCATGGCATGAGATGGGGGTGACTTCTAACACAGGAGCACAGCTATTTGCCCAGCAGGTGCAGCACCTCCTCCCAAGCTGTGCAGCCCAGCTTGTGTGGCTCCTCACCAGCACAGGGCAGAGCTCCTAAGGCCATCTCATGTTCTACTGTTCTGTACCCCACAGATGCTGCCGGAACAGAGCTCCTCTCATCTTTCCCAACCATCTCAGCCAAAAATGCTTTGCCTCTGTTACCAAGTCCCAACCACAGCTGTGTGCAGAAATCAGCTCCAAGATGTGAGCAGAAGTTTCTCATCACGATGCAAAACTGTGAGATGCTGGGAGGGAGCCCTGCTACCTGCAGACCTGAGTTTTTGAAGGGAGGGACGGGAGCAGGACCTCTCCCTCTCACCACGGTGGCCCTGTCACCAGAAAAACTGGAGTTCAGATAAACTTCAGGTGATGAAATCTATAACACAACAGAAGGAATTTCTATCTGACCTTCAGCTCTCCTCGTTACGTCATTGTGTTTTCACAGCTTGAGCAGTCTCTGTTTACTGGATTTGAGACATGTAATGTTTGTGCCCAAACTCCATTTCCTTCCCTCCAAAGCAGTAAGATCTGCTTATGACTCAGCCTTCAATAAAACACACAGCAAGGACCATTAAAACGAATGCGCAGTGCAGGGATAGAACTCATGTGATACATTTTGGGGCTCCAGTCCTCACTGCCCTTTATTTACCCTCAAAACCAATGTGAAATTGTGTCATGTCTGGGTGCAAGGTAAATCTACCAGAAAATGAGTGCTTCTAAAGGAAATCTGTCTCCAGCAATGGGGGAATATCTGCATGTGATGAACAGTGATGGATGGGGCTGAGGAGGCTGCAGGGAATGCACTCTGCAGCCCTACAGACACTGCTCCCAAATCACCTCCTGCCTGAACACAAGATATCACCAGCTTCAAGGAAATCAGTTCCTGAGAAGCCTGGGTGGATCACAGAGAAGGAAGCTGGGGGGATTTCTCCAGCTTTGCATTCAGAAATACCAGAGAGCATTTCGGGGAAAGGCTGATATTCTCAATGAAATGGAAAGGCTGTGGCTGTTCAGTGTTAGGGAGCTGCCTCTGGGTCTGCTCAGCTGCAATCCAGAGGTTTCCTGCATCTTGATGTTGAATGAATGGCCTTGAAGTGTTTTACTCTTTTCCAGCTGAGCATGAGCAGTGGGGTGGAGAAGTAATCCACAGGGAGGTAAATAGCATTCTCCTTCCTGTAGCACTATCCTTTCCCCCTCCAGCAGAGGGGGAAACGGAGACTCAGCATCCTCTATTAAAGCACCAGATCAAAGTCTCCCCTGAAATGCATTTAAAATCGGATCCTAAATTGCTCAAAATGACCATTTTCACCGAATTCAGTGAAGTTTCAGACTTTAACTCTGTATTTACTTTTTTTTAACCTGCTGCTTTTGTAAGGGACACACCCAGGTACCATCTGACCACTACTGAAGGCTGTTTGTGTCCAAGCACAGGAATGAAGTGAAGGGAAATAATGCTCCTATGTCACAGAAACGGGCTGCAACAAGAAATACATATATGGCCTGTCTGAGCTTATGAAGTGCCAGGGGTTTTCTCCAGACACGGTCAACAAGAAACTTCGAAGAACAAGAAATTTCCTTTTTTAAAGATGTGCACTAAGAAGCGCATGACAAAAAAGATCCAGAAAAAAGAATCTCCTCTTTAAAATTTCAGTGTAACACAAAGCAGTGAGCTTGAGGGATGGCTTAGTTGTGCTTTCAGGCAGCAACACCCCAGTGTAACTCCAAGCGAGCTGAGGATAGTTGCCATTAAATGTATTTGTGGCACAAGCTTCCCTTTCCTAGCAGTAACCCTGTGGAACACCAGGAATACATCTCGATTATACAAAAGAAAAAACACAAATTTTAGAAGGCTATACAGAGGGATGCTCTGTTGGAATACATGGTAGAGAAGCAGTTTTGCAGTTCAGCACCTGTTGTCCAGCTCAGCAACTCATTTCTGTGCTGTCAGCAGAAAAAAATCCCAGCTGCAAAGCACTGCTGGGGCAGTACACGAACCTGCTCCCAGGGCTGGGCAGGAGCAGAACCACATCCCAGTCCCATTCCTAGCCATGAGGTCAGACTCTCCTTTGTACAGTCCGAGGTTCAGACCTGAAGACTGGCAGAACAGGAGCTCTCAATGCCAAGAGAGGTGAGAGGGCCTAAAAGAGCTTTCAGCAGTTCTTCCCCTTCCCTACAAAGCCGCAGAGTCACTCTGCTGTACAGGCTCTTTGTCATTCCCATCTAGCTCTGGGCAATACTGAGATCTGACCCTTTCCTGATATTGTCCTGCTTCTATGGACTAACACAACAAAAATCCACAGACAGAACAGCTGTGTGGCTTTGAGTTTTTTGTCTTCCTCTTGATTATGGGACATGGCTTATTTTCTAACCACTGGTTGCTCATTTTATATTTCCTGGGACTCAAGACACACTCCATTCTGGCAAGTTCTCACAGACTCATAGAATCAGTTTCCTTTGCAACAAAACTCCAGGAAATCTGGATGTTTCATAAAAGAGGAAGACCTCCCAGTTTTCAGTCTAGCTCCATTCACAGAATTACTGCTGTTTGCAGTTATGTAAAACAGGACCATCTCAGCATATAATTTCTAAATGCAGAGCTGCCTCCTCTTGTCAGACTGTCACAGAGCTGCTTAGAGCTGCTGGCTGGGCAGTGGAGGACAGACTTAGAAACAGAAGAGCCTGGGCAGCTCACAGAGAGGGGCTGCTGTTCCCCTTTCTGTCAGGATGTAAATGTTATCTGTGTGTGCTTATACGTGCAGACAGTCCACAACAGGGGGCAATATTTCTCACATAGCACACCAAAAGAAGGAAGGCCAGCAAAGCTCCTGAGTGCAGATTCCTGACCCCACCAGAAAATCATCTTTACATCTCAGTGTAGGTGCAACCCAAGCATATATAAATAAAAGCACTTAGAAATGCAGCCCATTTGAAACATAAGCATGTTCAAGCTGACACAGTCACACCAGCTGATACCTATAACATTTCAAGGAGAGCAGAGAACCTGAATGCACATTTTAGATGACTGCAACATTTTCTTTGCAGCAGCCGTAGGCAAAACTTGTGTTTGGAGTACAAACTCCTCTGCACACATCTGTGTGTTTACAACACAGCTGCTGGTGATGGCCAAGACAACCTTTGTGCTGAAAGCTAAGAAAACATTTCCTTAGCCCACATAGCCGCCATGCACATTAAATGGCTGCACCTTGCTTAACATCCAAAGGAATAAAGCAGTTGTTTGAATGGCTCGACCAGAACCATAGCAAGTGATGTAAGAGAAAAACGAGAACCTGTTCTCTACTCCACGACCATTTTGTTTTATTCCTTTACATGAAGCAGCACAGACACCTCCCTGCAGACACCACGCTGCCTGCACCATGGCAGTGCACTGAGGCCCCATGGGCACAGAGCTGCTCCATGCACAGCAATCCAGCCCTCCTGCACTCAGATGATCTCAGAAAGGAGCTCTAAGCTGCTGAGCAGAAATGTTCAGTGTTGGCAAGGATCTCCAGCTCCCCAGCAAATGCAGTTTTTCAAGGCAATAAATTCTCTGGCTGGAAACAAAAAGCCACAAACTCTTTGTCTGGTCAGATCTAATTTAACAGAATTGGTGCTTTGCTGGAGCAAAAGTCAAGAATAGACTTTTAAAAACAGAATGGTTTGTCCAGCATGAGAAGAGTCTGTTCTGCTGGAGCCTCAGTACTGCACACTGACACAGCATGGAGGTGCTCATTTGAAAGTCTGTGGCAACTTTTCCTTGTGAAGTGAGGACTTGAAGGTGTACAAACCCAAGCCAGGTGCCCGATAAGACAGAACATCTTGATCTGAATGGTGTATCAGTCAAATGCTGCCAATTGCACTGGATCTTAACTTGTCTGTGCTTCTCTGCAGCATTTATTCATTACTCATGTGTTAAATGTGTTGAGAAAACAAGTTGACTGCAATGTAAATCTTGCCTGCACAGTTGCTCTCTTGTCCTGGCTGTAAGTGAGCACTCACGACCTCCCCTTACAGCACACCTTAAGACAGGCAATGATGTGTGCAGTGCTAAAAATGTGTTCCTACCTTCAAAACTGGTGTAATTTGGCTCTGTGCATTGGTGTGGCCACCAACACCACATCTTTTGCCAGTGCTACCCATCCTAAGAGCACTTTTCTTTTGTGTCATGAATGTAAATTCTACCAGATTACCTTTCTCCCTGATGTTTTCGTAATTCTTTCTACCCCATGTGTCCACGTCCTCCCTGTCATCCTCCTCTTGCTTCATGGTGATTTCAAGACTCTTTCCTTCTTTCATTTCCCCTTCTCTCCTTCTCCTCTCCGCCCATTTGGTGACTGAGCCCCACCAAGCAGTCCTGTGCACCGTGAGGAGCAACGTGTGACACCCGCGGCAGTCATAGAGAAACCCATTCGCAGCAGCCACAAAAGTCTCACTGTCTCCTTGAAGCTGCCAGCCAATGAGAGCTCCAGGATTTGTATCCTGCCCTGAGAAAAAGCAGGCCGAGTATTAGGCAAACTAATCACGCTGCAGGGATTTGTGTAATGACAAACACCTCTCTGCCCACGGGTCACAAACACTGTGAAACAATCACACAGCACCATCTGGGGCAAATCCATCCAACATCTCCTTCTCTTCATCTACGTACATTTTCAGGGCATCCCAGCACCCAGAAGAGGCCCCACAGCAGCTCATCCAGTGATGGAACCACTTGGGGTTTCCTTTGGTGCTGCTGGACACGGCAGCTCCCCTGTTCCCAGTCCCTCTGTCATGCTGTGTACGCTCATTTTTTTTTTTTTTAAATACTTACTGTGCATTGGTCCTCCTGCACGTGGCCCAGCTGGACTCAGATTCCCCCCAAAAGTGTGAGGATTACCTACCATTCACAGCAAGCAGTAGTTTTAATTAAGGTGTTGTGTTACGCAGTCTATAATTTTGTTGAATATAAACATTTGGTTGTTTTCCATTTTGAAGCCATACTCATGAAACATGCTATCTGTACAATTGTGGCACGTTATATATAAATTGTCATGACATGAAAGTGAGTACAGCCATTTAAATACAAAATGCCAAATAAAATAGTTACATGTACAGAGTGATTTCATTATAAACTTATCTTTTTTGAATCGTTAATGTACCAGAGTGGTTTATCTTTTTAACATTTTCTAGATGCCTGGAAAGTGTTAAAAGATCATGCACTGTCAAAATCAAGTCCATAAAAAGTGGAAGTTCCATTTCACAGCTCTGTAAAAGTACAGTGATTTTAAAATGACTAGAGAACAGCAAGAGACTCCTAGAACAAAGAGTTGAGTAGCTTTCTTATTAAATTAGGCTGGAAGGAGGCAAATAACTTGAAGATTTTGAAGAAATGTTATGCTTAATGCCACTGTATGAACTCTTTTCCGTAGCGGTGTTGGGTGGAGATGGCATTAAATTAAAGCAGAAAGGCCCGTTCTGCTTTTGTAAAAGCCCGTGGGTGAGTAGAGTACTGCTTGCTGCGAATGGTAGGTAATCCTCACACTTTTGGGGGGAATCTGAGTCCAGCTGGGCCACGTGCAAGAGGACCAATGCACAGCCCTGTGTATGCCAGAGCCTCAACGTGCTCCTGCTGTGCAACCGTCAGCAACACAGGCTTACTGATCACTGTCATCTCCTGCTTCTACTGCTGATCTCTTGGTGAAATACTGTGTTTAAACTGCACTGACACGAGCACGGGTCTGTGCTGGTAGCAGCCACAGAAGCACTCAACTGAGGTTCTGCAGAACCAATAGCTGTGGAGAAATGCTGTTTGACAGCTTCTTCCCACTCCTGCAGAAAGCACAGCACCTTCCTGGCTGTCTGATGGTGAAGGAGAGAACAGAGGGCAGAAATTGCCTTTATGTCACTCTGGAACACGACAGTAGTTCTGAAATGAGGGTGGTTGGCTGTGGCAGAATGAGTTTGGCCTTTGTTGGTGGTGAGTGCCATCCACACAGGGCTGGAATGCACTTTCTCTGCTGTCAAGTGCTGCTGAAAGCACTGCTGCAGCAGAGGGAATCTGTGGACGTGCAGCATCAGAAAGGTTCTCTGTGTACATCCTGTCAGAAGCTGGAAGACAAATACTGAAAACAAGTTAAAAATTAGGAAATTTTGCAGCAGGTGTTGTGCAGGAGCTGAGAAAGAACATCAGTGCAGGAGCTCTGCCCACCCACCACCCCAACTCCCAGGGCAGGGGGTGTTGAGGGCATTGCTGAGTGGGTGCCTGACAGGCAGAAGGGCTTTCTCCCTTCATAAAAGCACATTTCAGAGCACATCTTCCAAGTTAACTGCAAGAAGGAAGTAAAGCACAGGGAGATGTGGTTTAGTCCTGCTGCAACACAAAGTCCTCTTAGAATTTCCTCGAGGATTCCGTGTTCTGTTCTTTGCATTTTCAGGGCAGCCAATGTAACAAAATATTTCCCCAGGTCAGGAATCGGGCTCATTTGCTATCACTCCGCCGGTGACAGGTTGGGGTATCACGCTCCTGGCTCTGCCCGCAGAAGGCAGAGCACCAGGGGAGCAGGGAGAGGAGCACGGCAAGGAACAGTGGCAGAATTTGCATCTGCGGAAAGACTCTGCTCATTGCTCCATTGTGAGCGGGCCGAAGCCTCCATCACATGAGTCCTTGTGATCCATCATTCTCCGGCGGCCCACCTCTCCGCGCTGCCGTTTGCGCCTCTGCCCATTCCGCCGCCGCCGGGCCGTTCCCGCGTCTCACCGACAGAGGCGGAGCGGGGGGTACCGCCTCAGGGACGGCCAGCGCCTCGAGTCCAGAATCGGAACTTGGGGGAGGAAGAGGAGAAACGTGGAATTGTTCCGCTGCTGCTTTCCTGTCCCACCGCGAGGCTGCGGGGCTGCCCGGCCCTCTCCCGGGCTCTGTGCAGGAGCGAATGCAGCACGGATCGCTCCAGACGTTCCTCGCCGAACGCGGAGCTCCGTCCGAGAGCCGGGCGCGGGCGTTCGAGGCGGACCCCGGGAACGTCCCCGGCCTAGCGCGGATCTCAGAACCGCGCCGAAGCCCGCGGCCGCCGGAGGTTTTCCACCCGCACCGCTCGGAGCACGCGGGGCCGCCGCACGCCCGTGCCCCGCGCTCACTTCACCGCACGGCAGCGCAGAGTCGCGGCCGCGGTACGGTGCCCGTGGAGGTGTGTTGGAGGTGTATACGTGCCGCGCTGCACACCGAGCTCCGTACGCGGCTGTGTCTGCGCGTGTGTGTAGGCTCACGACGGCCGTCTGCATACCCGCCACTGGCCGCTGCGCAGCCGGGACACCCCTGGGCCGTGCGGCCGCGCCGGGGCGGGGCGGTGGGAGGGGGCGGGAGGTCGGAGCGCGGCGGGACAGGCAGCGCAGCGCAGCGCAGAGCCGCACACAGCACCGCGCACAGCACGGCTCCATGAGCCGCCGCCGGCGCGGGGGGGGAGCCGGCGCTGCGCTCTCTGACCGCCGCGCCGGGATGTGAGTGGCGGCGGGTGAGACACGGCCGCGGCACAGGCGGTGAGTGGGAGAGCGAGGGAGCGGGCGAGCGGGAGGGGGCTGCCCCGGTCCCAGGCAGGTGCGCGGGCGGTGGGAGGCACGGAGCTGCGGCCCCGCTCCGCCCCGCCTTGCCCTGCCCTGTGCTCGCGGAACGGGAGCGGACAGCGGCTGGGGCCGGGAGTCAAGGAAGGGGATTAGAGGGGATATAGGGCGAGAGGGTGGAGGAGGGGTCTGGGAAGGGAGGACGACGAGGGGAGTTAGGAGACAGGGGTAAGAAGAGCGGGGAGAACGGGGGAAGGTGAGGAAGGGAGAGAAAGCGGAGAGAGAAACGAGCGGAGGGACAAAAGAGCGGGGCCGGAGCAGACTGTACAGGACGGCGGGAGGAGGTGCCGCGGGGCAGGGCGGGGGGGCTGCAGGGCTGTCCGCGTGGGAGGGAGCGGAGCTCCGTGCGGGGCGCAGAGCCCAACCCGGGGAGGACCCTAGCGCTGACCCCACCGCCTCGGTCGAGTCCGGAGGCGCGGGGGGGGGGGGGGGGGGGGGGCGGAGGGGCGGCCCGGGGCGGAGCGGTGCCGCTCGGGGCGGCCGCGCCACAGCTGAATCTCAATGCGGAGCCCTCGGTGTACTCCCGCCCCCCGAAGCCGAGCGGCGATGGGATTTAGTACTTATGTGAACCCTTTGTTTACGCCCGAGCTAATGGTTATCCCGCGGTAACGGGATTTCCTCCACCGGAGCTGCGCGCCAGGGTTGGTTACGGGCGGAGCGCCGAGCGCTTCTCAGCGGCGGAGCGCAGTGCGGAGGTGCTGAGGTGTTCTCGTGAAGAAAGCCGTCCGTGTGAGGCTGTGACGTGAAGAGAAACAGTTGTTTGAGAGCGAGCGGAGCAAAGGGAAGCATTGATCGCTTGCTATCGATCGCGCTCAGCAGCGCAGCGCGTCGGGGCTGACAGCCGCGGGCAGTGCGGGCACCGCGGGCGGCGGAGTCCAAGCGAAGGAGCAGCGCTGGCTGAGGGATCGCTGCGCCTTACGGAGTACGTCTCGTTCTGTGCGTTTCGGAGCGGACCGTGCTCTGTGCAGCCGCGAGCGGTGCGTGCGTTCCTCTGACACGGGGCGCGTCTCAATCAGTGCTGTAGTTTTGCATCCGCAGCGCAATAGCAGCGTTAATTGTTATTCCAGAAATGAATCTCCCGGCAGTCCCGTCCTGGCTGGGCTGCTGCCGCTCCGCTGTCTGCTTCGGAGTCCACCCCTCACCTGAGCAGAAGGTGCTGGCAGAGACCCGCATTGTGATTGGGGGTAACAGGGGCTGGGGGCTCCTCCTGAGCTCGGTTACAGATTGATTTCCTCCTCTGTGGTTGGATGCATCCTCTTGCATTGCATTGTTAACTTTAGGTCTGTAAAAAGGGGATCGGGTAACACAGCAATCCATAAATACCGTCACCTTACATCTCTGCACAGTTGTAATGTTATTCTTTACACATAGATATTTGCTAGCAGCATACAGCATAGTTTTGACTGGATGGGAGATGTTTGAGGTCTGTAGCTAGAAGGCGTTAGCAATGGAAAGCCTCACTGATTTTTAACCATGACAACTTCAGGAAGAGAGTGGTGAGGTTTTCTGTTCCTGCTGAGCTGTCCGCAGCCATGCTTTGTGCCATGTGTGGGCCCCATGCGTGTCACTCCTGTCATGGTTTGTGTGCACTGCCTACACCGCAGCACGGGGGCTGTGCCGGCTGCAGAGCGCAGTGCCCGCTGTGCTGGGAGCCGATCCGGGACTGTGGCCCGGCTCTGCAGCTGTCCTGCTGTTTGTTTGCTGCTTGTTTCTGAAATATCTGAGGCTTCTCGATTCATGTCATGTGCTTGTGGTTGCTCTCAGACTCAGGTATGTTGGCTTAACCGGTCGCAATGAGATATCATTTTGGAGGGGGATCTGAGGTTTAAAAAAAAAAGAGTCGAGGTGATTCCTGCTGTGCCAGAGTTCCCCCCTGCACTACAGGGAGTGTCACACTGCTGGGCACCACACTGCAATGTCTCTGTGCTGGTCGTGCTCTGCTCCCACTGCAGCTCTGGTGGTGGCAGAGCGATGTGTCAGCGCACTGCCAGGCTGTGCAGCTCTGCTGAGAGCTGATCTGGACATAAAGAGGAAGGAACACCGTTGTGCAGCCACCGATGTGTGCAGCTGCTGAGTTGAGGAGCTGGTTTTACTACGGAGCCTCGAGGCACACAGGCTCACCACCTACAGCACAAGCTGGAGGAAGCCACTATTTTAATAACAAACCCGCACTGATATCCTTTGCTTTTTCAAAACAACTTTTCCAGCAAAAGGGCTCTCTGGTTTTCCCTCACGTTTACTCTGTCTGTGTCTTCAGCAGAAGCTGTGATACTCCTGTGCCAGACTTGACGTTGTGCTGCACTGTTCTCCCTGCCCACACAGCGCTGTGGGTGCGCTGCCAGTTCCAGTGCCGGAAGGATTCTGGCTGACATCCCCGTGGGGCTGCTGATGAGGTTGATTCTGACCCAGTCAGTCCACTGTACACTGCTGTGAGAGTGGCTGTGCTGATGGCGGTGGGGAGAAGTTCCTCCTATGGAGCTCTGCTTGTAGGCTTTGGTGGAGAAAGGCTCTGCGGGTCAGCACGGGTTGCTGTCATGTGATGGGAACGTGATTCCACACCAGGAATACTTGCAGTCCCAGTGAGCTCTTGTTTGATACTGCAGCTCTGTCAGTGCCTTCTGAGAGACCTACTGCTCATTTCCATCAGTTCTCCCGGAAGTAATTTCACAAATCAAAGTAACTTAGGAAAAGTTCTCTTGAGTTGAACATCTCTGCCTTTCTGAGGATGTATTTTGTCTGAATTTTAAATATATTTTGACACAGATTCATTCCCCTTTTCCGGAAGAAACTATTCCTTCTTGTAGGGGGAAATATTTAACATCATTAATCCTCCTTTCCCAAACACTTCCACATAGGAAGAGGAAAGAAGTGATGGGCTGACACTATGACTGCTTACCCATGCAGCACCATCGCCATGGAAACAGACTGTCCTAGAATAGCTTCATCACATGAGGGTTACATGACATGAATAAAGTAACCAGAAAACTGGAAAATATCTTAGAACTGGCAATACTTGCTCTTAATTCATTACCCCCCAGCTCATTGGAGAGCAGTGGATAAACAAAGCCAGTATTAAAATCAATGTAGTGCATGTATGTCATCATATGTATGTGAGAGGATAGTGGAAAACAAATGTGATTCTCATTTAAAGGGCTATTTGTTGCTTCCAGTTGGGGCTACATTATTTTAGGAGGAGTTTTGAATAATTTTCCATGTGAGCTCCTGCTTCTTGAGATTGGTACCAGTGGTTTTCAGGAGTGCCCTCATGGATCCCCGTGGATTTCCTCTGTGCATCAGCAGGCACTGACCATTCTGCACTTCTCAGGAGATTCTGGATGTTCTAACAAGTGAATGCAGCAGTTGAAGGAAGAACTGCCTGTGCACAGAAGGAATTGCAAAATCACCTTTGGAATGTTTCCTTCTAGTTAATTATGAATTCGCAGGGCAAAGATTTATTGAGCATGACCATTTTCAGTAGAAAAATGAATCCGTTTCACTGATGATTGATTTTCTCATGGTAAAGTCAGTGCTTTTTAACGTGTTGTGACAGTCATTGGAAAACACAGATCAGACACAAAGAAGTAAGTTTTCTTCTGATTCGCCATAAAGAAAACTAAAGCTAAGTAGAAAAAAAACCCCATTATTCACCATCGACATGTCATCCCATCATTAGAACATGTCAGCCTTTCCAGCAGTGCGAGGACACTTTTGCTCCTGTGAGCAGGCAGCTCAGTCACTGCTTTCTTCTCATTTGTCCAGCCCGGATCACGTTATGTATCATAGCTCCCACTGCAGAGATGAAGTTTTGTAGTAAGCTCCTTTTTCTGTTGTGTGAATGAAGAGCATGAAGCCATTATGCATTTATATTAGCCTGTTTGTAGTCTTGGTGCCTCTGATAGGAAACAGAGTAATTTCTGTCATTCTCTCAAGACAGAGACCTACCATGGATTCATAACTCAGTGAAAGGAGAATGAATGAACGTGCTTAAAGGTTGAGATCCTCAGGATTTAGCTTCAGTCATTAAAAGACTAGAACACGCAGGAGAAAACCCATCATTCTCATCTGTAATAGTCTCTGCTGTTCCATGCAGTACATGTGAATGGTTTTTGCATCAGTTTGGACTGTTCAAGTCCAATATAACACCATTAATGAGAGTTGAAAATGGTTTAAAGAGAACTTTTTAATATTTCCCTTAGACGCACTTCTGATTTATAAAATGTCATTAGGCAGTCATTTAGGACTTGGTGCAATTTGCTTCTCTACTTCTTGCTCTGTGTCGTAAGGATGCTGTGTGAGTGACATTAGTGCCTGCTTACGTGGTGCTTTTCTCCCACACACAGAGGCTTTATTCTGAGCATGTTAAGCTGGGCACACAGCTCGCATCACTGAGTGTAACCCACCTGAAACCCACGGCACTATGCAAGCAGAAGTCAACAGAAAGGTTTCCTATCTGGTATGTGTTGTGTTTACTGTGTGTGGGGCAGACTGCTCATTTAAAGAGTACATTTTAACAATGCCCTGCTTTGCTTGGTAAAAGCAAATGCTGTTACATACATCTTTTAAAGCCACCTAATCTGTGTTCTTCCTGAAAGTAAGCATTTGTCCTGACTTCTTGGAATCTGTCCAGCCCAATGGTCCCGATGGCAAGTGGGGTTGCTGTGGTCCTGGAGAGTTTACAGTTGTTCACTCTGCAGCCCGAGGAGAGCGATGCTCTGGTTCTTGTTGTTTGTTTCATCTGAATGGCTTTAGATTTGCTAAGAAGCACAAAGAGTCATTCATTTTTGATTAGTTGATTGATGACACTGCATGTGTGCTCCATTGTTGCAGAGCGTGGGGGGTTTCTCTGGCCAACCATTCCCATTTGCAATTGCAACCTAATACCTGGGCTTTGAAGGGAATTAATATTATAACTGCCTATTGACTGAGGAGGAAAAGAATATTTTCCTTTAGAAAAAAAAAGGTTTTGCTCTGTCTACATTCCAGTAAAAGGGGCAAGTCTGTGAAATGGTCTAATTTTGACAGTCCAGTGCAATTCACACATTCTTTAAGAAGTTGAATCTGAACAATAAAATACTGTAGATAATATATTACTTAACAACATGGTAAACAATTTCTGCTGGTGTTTTAGGATATTTGCAGGGACAGTGCTTGGGAATGTTTTCAATCAGTGCAAACACAGAAATAAATCAGTTTGCTCTCTGTGTTAAGAGAGCAGGCAAAAGTTTCTTTGAGGGAGGGCAGCAAAGGGGTGTAGGGCTATGCTAATCCAGCTGAAAATCCCACGCAGAAAAAAAGAGTAAATGTGAGCTACTGAAACAGGCTGTACTTCCAGTTGCTGTCAAGTCCTTCAGAGTGACCTGTGGCTAAACACCCAAATGTTTATTGTCTCAGACAGAAAAATGAAAACCTACCCAGCCATTGGTTTCTTCGTCCTCTTCGTCATCAGCTATGGCTCTTCTGAAAACTCCAGCACGCCGAGAGGGTGCGGGCTGGACCTCCTCCCTCAGTATGTGTACCTCTGTGACCTGGATGCCATCTGGGGAATCGTTGTGGAGGCGGTTGCGGGAGCAGGTGTGCTGACAACATTACTGCTGATGCTGATTTTGCTGGTGAGGCTGCCCTTCATCAAGGAAAAAGAGAAGAAGAGCCCCCTGGGAATGCACTTCCTCTTTCTGTTTGGGACACTCGGACTGTTTGGACTGACGTTTGCTTTCATCATTCAGGAAGATGAAATGGTGTGTTCTACCCGAAGATTTCTGTGGGGAGTTATCTTTGCTTTGTGCTTCTCGTGCTTGCTAGCTCAGGCTTGGAGACTTCGCAGACTTGTTCGGCATGGGAAGAGTCCATCTGGCTGGCATCTTGCTGGTGTGGCCATCTGCCTGATGCTTGTTCAGGTCATCATTGCAACTGAGTGGTTAATACTGACAGTTGTCAGAGACAACAAGATGTCTTGCAGCTACGAACCAATGGATTTTGCTATGGCTTTGATTTATGTTATGTTCCTGATGGTATTTACCATGGGGTTTTCTCTTTTCACTCTCTGTGGAAAGTTTAAGAAGTGGAAGAAAAATGGAGTATGCCTGATTATAACGCTGTTTTTTTCCATTCTGATTTGGGTAGCCTGGATGACTATGTACCTCTTTGGTAATGCTGAACTAAAGAAAAGAGACAAATGGAGTGATCCCACTCTTGCTATTGCACTGGTGTCCAGTGGTTGGGTGTTTGTTATTTTTCATGCTATCCCAGAGGTCCACTGTACCATCCTTCCATCACAGCAGGAAAACACTCCCAATTATTTTGACACTTCACAGCCTAGGATGCGCGAAACTGCTTTTGAGGAAGAAATACAGCTTCCTCGGAGCTACATGGAAAACAAAGCCTTTTCTATGGATGAACATAATGCAGGTAAGAATTTACTATTCATAACTTTATTTTTGTAGCAGCAAAGAAAATATCTGTGTGAGACATTTTTCGGGTGTCAAAAACAAGGCTTACTACAAAAGCCATACTTTACACCTCACATACAGCTTGCTTTCAATGTATTAATTAAAGCCACCTTAATGGAAGAAGAACATTAAAAAAATGTAGTACAGAAAACAGATGTTTGGTTAAAATGTTAGAATTTTTTTTTTCATTTGCCTTTTTTTTCTTTGATAAACAGAACAATTTCAAATGTAAACAGACAACACCAAAAGCAGAAGAAAAACACAGTGGGAAAAATAACTTCTATTTTAAAACAGTACAATATTTTTTGCCTTTCTTAGTTAATAACATTTTGTGTGAAATATGTTCCTAAAAAAAAAACCAAACAAGAAATAAGTTGAGTTCCTCATGCTACAAAGGCTCAGTCTCTTCAGCAACAGAATAATTACTATTAATCATACTACCATTAAAAGAGGACTCAGTCTCCTCTTGTGACACTGGAAAAAAAGATGCAAGGTGGCATATAGACAAGTTCAAAGACAGTCTTTGTTCTGAAGACTTTAACGTGCTAACAGAATATGCACAGACAGGTCTTACTTGCTTTCCTTGTCACAGCCACTGGATGACACAGAACAATGTGGGATGACATGTAAAGAAAATTTGCAATGAAAATGTTGGAATGAGTACCAAAAAGGCCAGCAAACTGGTTGCTCAGGAGATCCAAAGCATTGCTGAAGGTTAAACACATATCAGGAAATATCCAGGACTGCTTATGTGAGCAGTGGTGGAAATCACCTGATGGTGATGAGGAGAGAAGGCTGTGTTCTGCTGATGCCTCATGGTTGAAGAAAGGATTTGGATACTACTCAAACTGCTTTAGTATCCAAGCCAATGGTTGCCACACTGTTATGGCAGTCCACAAAAGAAGGCTTTGGTTATATAGTCCAGGCACTTTACCTCTTCATTCATTTCCACCTATCTTTATTTTCCTTGGGTCTTGATGTTTCCGCTGGATGTAGAGCAGGGATGAAGGAGAAGAGCACTCGTGTGACAGCGCTGGGTCAGGAAGGTATTTCCCTCCATGTGTTTTAGCAGCAACTTCAAAGGTCTCCGCTTTGGATGGAAGCTTTGAACAGAAGAGAGTTAAGGTCTTGTGAGGACACAGCAAGGCAGTGGTAAAACAAAATGTGGATAAAAGAATAGCTGTTCATTACCAGCATTCCAAAGGAACTTCACTGTAGACTATAAATGCACTTCTATTTTATTTTACTGCTCTCCATCCCCCAGTAAATTAATGTCATAGTAACGTAAGTGCAGTGACTAGAGAGGAGTTGTTCCTGACTAAGACAGAGCTAAAGAAAAAAATCAGATCTTTCACCCCCCATTATTTTCATTCATGCCTACACTTAAAAAAGAACTGGAAGCTCCATTTAGATCTGATTGGTCAGTGATCAGGTTTTGCAGTGACAAGGGTAGACGCCTGACAGCTATAAAATCATTATAGTATCTGTTTTAGCGTACCTTACGATGTTCTGTTCTAGTCTGAATATAAAGTAATTCCTCATCTGATTCTCTTGTTAATATTTATCATAATAAATGAATGTCATTCCTATCCTCATGGCACGTGGAGGAAAAGATTGGATTCTCTACGTTGTGTACAGAACCATGACAACAGGGTTTGGAGACATAACTTACAGTAGAGCATTAAATAGAAGTAAAAATATTCAAGTCACATATTATGGCATATTCTCTTCTGTTACTCATTTAATTAAATGTAATAAATTAATTAATGAAATGTAATTAAGAGTTCAGAAATTAAGGGATGAGTACTTTCTTCAATTATGCATAATAACAGTGTTTCAGATTTTAAGCTCTACTAGCTGGAAAGTTTCGGAAGATGTGATTTATAGTTGGACTTGAAGGTCTTTTCTGACCTAGATGATTCTAGTGTTCTGTAACCAGAAATCAACTCTAAGTTCCTTGACTTGGTTTAAACAAATAGCTTTACTGAGAAAACATGCTTGGTTGGATGTATTTTCCATTAATTCATGCTATATAAAGCAATTTTTTTTTTTTTTTTTTCCTTTTTAAAAAGATTTTATCATTTTCAGACTTGGAATAACCTTTAAACTACAGGTTCAAATAAGCATGCATTCTCATAGTTTTTCTTACTGCTATGTAGCCCCAAGTCATACTTACCAACAGATCTGCTCTGTTCCAGGAATACCATTAAGCATTAGTAAGGCAAAACGGTTCTACATTCAGTTACTTAACCGTCATTTAAACAGCACACTAATTTTAACATTCATGTAACAGACATGTCAAAGTACTTAGGAGACTAACTTTCATTTCTGTCTCTTGTAAGAATATCAATAAAGTATTTACAATCCCTGAAAAAGGGCAACTTGAGTGAGCTCCCAGAGAACTGGAAGTGCAGTGCACAGTAATGGGGCAGCTTCAGCAAAGCAAACACAGTTTGCTTTCTGCATGAAGAACGTGGGTGTGAAATGTAGAGTTTTGCAGCTGTCAGGAAACCCGAGCCTAAGAAGCTCTGCTGCTCGCCAAATTTTGTTTAACTGTTAGCACTAAAGTCATCCTCTGAGCCACCTACAAACAAAGCTAACAATTAAAAACACATAGGAGACTGTGACCTGGCATTTGTTCAATCCTCCTTGGCAATTTTTTTTAACCTACTGATCCTCTACATGAGTAGATGCATTTAGTAATACCAGGAAAAATACAAGAGAAATAGTAAAACCACTAGGAAAAGCAAATCCTCAAATGAGTATTTATTCTGCCCACGCACTTTGTCTCTGATTCTCACATTAGGAGAATTTTAGACTTTTGGCAATAATAAGGAAGAAAAATTCAGCTGGCTTTGAAGGTACTGTCTCAGGATAGGATTGAAATTACCGTGCAAATTATATGCTAGAATGTGTAAATGTTTTACTGATAGCATGCATTATAAGGAGATCTTTTTTCTTTGTGTAGTACTAAATACTAGTGCAATCAGTTGTGTCTAAGGCACAGAAAGAAGCCAAACTGCAAAGAAGGAATACTATTGACCCTGAGATAGTTAAATATAAAATAAAGATACAGAATTGTGGGTGAACAGCAGATGAAAGCCTTTATTCTAGTGTTCTGGGAAAAAAAAAAAAAGAAGAAAAAAAAAAAGTATGTAATTCTGTACATATATAAATTTTAAGTATAGAGTAAGTGAGGATCTGTATATACGTGAAGTCAATAGCTAAGCACTTGCAGGGCTAGATTTTTAAATATGTGTGATAAGTCAGTACTGCTCATCATCTCTGTGCACTACTCCCAGAGAGAAGAGAGCAGTGTATGCAGGACTGTGCATAGCAGTAGGCTCCATTTAAATCCTGATGCACACACTGCAAAGATATTAAATCCGGACTTCATTAAGGTTTATGCTGAAATTCCTCTAAACTTAGTTCCTCCGTTTTCAGCTGGAGAGCATAGAATAGAATTGTAATTTGAATTAAATCTAAGTGGAATTCTTGCCCCAGGTGCCCAATGCAGCACCTATCTGCCAGCTGACAGATGGGCACTGCCCGCTGGAACTGCTCGCACAGTGCGTATAAACGAGCTCTGTTCCTCGGCCACATCTGAATTCAGAGAAGCCATTCTTTACCCCTGAAGTAAAAAAAAACAGTATGTGTGTGCCAATCTCCAGCCTGGTTTAGACAGAAAGAAGCACATCTCTAACTCGGCGTCTCTTTCAGAATCCTGAAATCCAAACTTGTGCTAAAAGTCATGGAGAAGCTGATGTAGTTCTGCATTCGGAAGGGCAGTCAGTGCCTTCTCTTTTGCTTCGGTCAATGGCTACGTTTAAGCTATTCGAAAGCAGTATTTACTTCATATTTCTAGTTTCTCAGGGTAAATATAATCTGAAACATCTGGAAAGTCCTTACGTGCTAGTCATGCTGAAGTAATGCTCAGGGGGACTGTGAGCATGCTTGCTGGCTCAAGCAGTGCTTTGGATCTCTGTCTTCCCAGTTTGATTGAAAGCAAAGTGTAATAGCATTTCACTTAACCCCACTGTATCCAGACTGATGCAGAAAGCACACGGCAAAAAACATTATTCAGGATACATCACGGGTGCACTGACTGAGGATATTTAACTCCTGGTGAAATGAAACTAAGCAAATTTCAAGAAACGTGCCCCCATTCCACCGCAAGCAGTTACTTTTGTGTAAAACATTATTTCTTCTGATATCCATCCCCAACTCTGTAAGAAAAACTGCTGTTCAAAATCAATACAGAAACTGATACGGCAGCATAAAAGTTAAAACCAGTGGCACAGTTCCCAGTAACTGCACTGGGAGCACGATATTTTATGACTTCAAAGGAGATGCACAGCATTACTCGTGTTCCTAAGAACAGTCTCTCTTTTTAAACGCAGCGCTAAGGACAGCAGGATTTCGCAACGGCAGTTTGGGAAGCCGACCTAGTGCTCCTTTTAGAAGCAATGTTTATCAGCCAACTGAGATGGCAGTTGTGCTGAATGGTGGGACTGTAAGTATCAAAATGTGATGATGTACCGATATATGCAATTGCTACTAATTGAAAAGCCTTCTGCATTTAGCTTGTCCAGAGCAGGGGGAAAGCTATAAATGCAAATTTGGGCAGCAAGTATGCATGTAATGCTTCCCTCCCCCTTTAGAAAAGATGTCATTTGAAAGTATTTTGCTTTTCATTAATTGCCCCTTCACATTTTGCATTGTAGCTTGGGAGGACCCAGTGTTTTGGTAACTCTATCTATTCAGTGACCCCTCTGAATTACTTTTGTGTTAAAGTTAACTATTAAGTGACACAATTTCTAACCTGATCTTTTCTCAAGACACTGTGAATCACACAAATGTTTGCAAGCCAGTATTTTGCTTTAAATAAGAATCGTTGTAGCAGATAGTGATAGCCTCTCACCTAGTTTCCATTTTCTTGCAAATGCACATAGTTCTTTGTAAGATACAGACATAAAGATCTCTGGGAAATAAAAAGCAGTGTAGAATATTTTAATGATAACAACACTGATCTTTCTCTCTTAGGCAATAGTTTGGTATGCCACTATTCCATAGACTCGTCTTTTGCAGCATGGTAGCTGTAGGAATGGCTTAGTGAGCTGATGCCAAACAAACCTTCCAAATATTTCCAGCATTACATGTAATTTGCGTTTAAGAAGTGGCATATAGTAGGCATAATGTTGAAAAAGAATTTTCATCCCCATATTTTTTCATGCATATCTATGTGCTTGTAAAAATCTATCCATGAGCTTTCTACACATGAGTTGGGTTGTTGTTTTTTTTTAATTTTGAGTCATGAGCTGATTCCATAACGCAGCCTCTACATTTAAAGCCAAATAATGCAATCCAAATGCTGGTCTCTTTGTTTGTTTGTAAGAAAATACCATTTTGTTTGGATTTAGTGAACAAGGCCGACTAGATACAAGGATTCTGTCGTGTGGGTAACACAGTGGGAACACATCAATTTGAATAAAAAGAGGTTTGTGCTTTGCTGTCAGTCATGAATAGCACCCTTTTGATGCTTGGTTTCATCCATGCCTGTGTTTTCTGGTACCAGAATATGCAGCTCAGGGAAAAGCAGTTCAAGGATGATGAGAAATTAAGGAATTTGCTTGGTCTTGTTTTGAGGTGAATACAAAACTTAATGGAGAGCACTGGATAGTAATATGAGAGAGAAACGTGTATATAGCCATGGTTTCTACAGAGAGGTAAACGTGCCATGTGGGTTGAACATGAGTTTCATTGTATTGCTTTGCTCTGGAAATACTGTGCATGTCGCATGGTAACACTGATTGCTGAACAGACCAGAACTCCCAGTTATGGGTTTATTATCCTTATTTGCAGATACCAACAGCTCCGCCAAGTTACACTGGACGACACCTCTGGTGAAAGGCTGTAGGCTGTAGAGAATAAGAATCCTTGTTGCAGAATTATTCCCTGGCAGTGTGTCTTTGAGGGAGGAATTGATACCAGTACCAGAACAAAGCAACAGAACATCCAGGAGCTTGCGAAATCCCACAGAGGATTTTGTGTAAATGTGAACACCGCGGAATGGATAAACTAACTGCAAAAAGAAAATTATAAGTCTGAAGCTAAATCTGAATTAAAACAGAGGTAGGCACACTTCAAAATGGAAGAGGGGGATATTGTATTCTGAAATGTAAGATATTCCCTTGTCTGTAACCAGTAACCAGTGTGCAAGGCAAGCCTGATTCTTTTTGTTGGATACCAGCTGCTTGCAAACTACCCTCCTCTCACCTAAACTTAATTCACGTTGCCACAAGAGATTGCCACCACAGTGTGAAGACATGCAGGATTTCTTTCCATCTTGCTCCTTTTCCTTTCATTTGAAATGTCATGAAAAGTATATTGTTTGCCTCATGATCCAGCTGTACTGGAACATCACGCGTTACTGCTCTGTGGCAACGCCGTTACCATCACGCTGTAGGTTGACACTCTTCTCTTTAAAAAGCTCATGTATGAGAAGCAGTTCTGGAGAGATGCAAGGTCTGTGCGTGCTTTATGCGAGCGCAGGAGCTTCTTGAGGCAGAGGAGTACAGGTCCAGCATAGGCAGCTCTTCGGCAGCCTGGAATTGGATTCCCTCCTGTTCCTCAACCTGGATGTGAGCAGAATTGCACGTTCTCACTTCTCCTACAGAAGCAGCCATTAAAGGAATCTGGAGGGATACGCTTTGCAAAGAATTAGCTGGTGAGAGAACGTGATTTGTGTTTGCCACGAGTGCGTTGTGATAGCAGATGAAGGGTGATGTCCATCGGTGCTGGTGGGCTGAGGTCTGTCCATAATGGGCTGGAGTCTGTCTGTGCTGGTGGGCCAAGGCCGGCGCCTTGTGGCAGGCTGGTCAGTGGCAGCTGCAGAGCACCGACCGCTTGACGGGAGGAACGCGGTGCGCGTAGGGCTGAGGCTGCTGCTTCCAATCCCTGTTTGTATGGGTAGTCTTATTGACTGCGGTTGTTTGTGCATTTAGTTGTGGTTGTGCATTTTAGTGGCTAGCTGGTAGAATCTCCCTTCTGGAGGTGGTTTGTTGTTGTTGTTTTTTTTTTTTCAGTGGTTTCTTCCTTAGTCATCCCCTCTGCCTCCGCTTTTTCGAGTTAAAATGGCAGCCTTTCTCAAAGCTTTTTATCTTAGTTTTCTCCAGGTTATTTAAAAGGTTCCCATTGCCCATTGTTTGTGTCATGATTTTCATTACGTTTAATCAGTCATTCCTTTATTTAACATTTAATACATATCGGACATTGAAAACATCACCGTATCCTCACCATTTGGCCAACGTCAATCTTAGCTTTCCGGAATTCTAAAAGCAAATTGTTTTTACTTGAGGGCACAGGAAACATTTAACAAATAAACTCTGCATATGATATAATAAAAAACTATATTTTCAAACTAAAAAAATATAATGTACAAATAACCAAATAGCTTAGTAGCTTCACAGAAAGAAGTTACTTGCTTTCTACTGCAGAAGAAAGACAAGTATTCTATTTTTCAAGAGTCTTCCTGATTCTCCACTTACCTCCATTTCTGCAGAACTAGGAACCTAGTCCTGCAGACTGTACTCCCACAAGTAGTCCCTTTGATACCAGCCAGTCTACATACAGGTACAGAAGCTGCAAGACCAGTCCCTAAGTGTTGCACACAGATACATGTGTGCCTGTGTGTATATTTATATATATATATTTATATGAAGGAATATATGTTGCCATTCTTGCCATGATTATCTTATGAGGTTTTACTTCACAGCTGTTCTCTTCCAGAAGCAGTGTTTTTCTGTCATGCATGAGTAAAGGAACATGTTAGCTCCATGTTGGATATTCCCCCCTGCCCTTCCCTCCTCAAGGCAAAGGAAGCATGTGCTTGTTTAGGGCTTGCTTATTTATTTTTTAAGTACCTAGATGGCCTAAGTAACCAAGTAGGGTAGGGGTGGATATTGCATGCTATCCAGTGACTTAGAAATACATCTGCTTTGTTAAAAGCAAAGCTTTAATTAAATAAGATAGCATTCATGATATTTACCCTGAAAATGCATCACTTCGAACAATATAAAACCTGTTTTCATCACTTGCCTGCTGAATTTTGCTTTTAAAAATCAAATTTAAAAAATCACAAAGCTCTACTGTAAAAACATACAAGATGACCATGGCATAAATGGTAGGACAGTTTTCTTTTAAAAAGTTTATCATGCTACAACCAAGATTTAGGAACTACAATACAACTGCTACAGACCTTGGACAAAACTTTACAACATGTAGTTCTCTTAAGAAATGTTTTTTTCTGATAAATAGACTTCCCAATCCTGTTCCTAATGAAGCTGATTAGAATTTAAGGCCTTATGTAAGGATAAGGCCAGATCCTAGAGGCTGCTACTGGCATGACTACTGTAGCCAGTTAATCACTTGGGCCCTTCACAGGATTACTAAGTGGCAGGATTGGTCTTAATTTGTGGTGGTGAGGGTGTGGCAATAGATTAGGAAGGTCTTTATTTTCCAATTTTGTACAATTAGTAATAAGCAACTTTTTTTTCTGTAAGTCACTGGTTCGTGATGTTAAATGCCCCAAATAAAAATGTGATCAAAGAAAGGCACCTTTATGTTAGCTTATACTTCTGTTACAGTCAAACAATTTGTTTGCTTTTGCCTTTTATGAGTTATCTAGAATGTAAAGCATCTGTGAACAACATAGTAAGTGTAAGCACAAGCCTTTCACAGTTCAGTTAATTAGGATTTTATAGTATAAAAGCTCCTGTGTTGTCCCTTGATGGCTTTGTGATCATGGTGTTTCCATACAGAAAAGTGAAACTGTAAACCATCTGAAAAAATTGTTACCAGAACAAGATTTTTAATAACTGGCTTCTGCAGTTGGCCAAGAAGAGTTCAGAGCCATAATTTTACAGGTCCTGTTCTGCTTTCAAATGAGCTGAGGGCATCTGACACTGGCCAGAAAATATGTAGCATCTTCAAAACAGCACTCTCAGTACATACACTTGTTTCTAGAAACAAGGTACACGAAATATAGAACTAGCTGTATCTGTTTTTAGTGTAAACACGGGCATCTTGGTTGGCTTTGGAGCTTGATGCCTTGGGCCTCACCAAAGGCAGTGCAAAAGGGAGCATTGTAGCTTTCATAATAAAACAATTGGACTATTCTACCAACTTACAGGATTACAAAGCAGGTGCTTTTTATTAACTGATGAGAGCTAAAGCTCATTTTTGATAGATGATATATATTTATTAAATGTATTAATGTGTGTTTTATAACATACCCTTTTTCCGCTGATTGTTGCATACACTGGTATCTTATTAAGAACATCTTTAAAGGATTTTCAAGACAATCAATGCATACCATGATGTCTGTACATACATATACAAAACTACAAAGGTTGTAAAGCATGGGCAAATGTTTTATTTTCAAAATGCTGTTCTTAACGAGAATAAAGGCTTTACTATTTACTTACAATGCTTGTGTTAACTCGGTGTTAAAACCCACATTGAATTTTTCTGCAGAAGCAAACTTCTGGTGCTACAGACAGCTTTATCCTGCAGTGACACTGTGGGTGCGATTCTGCAATGTGAGCTAAGTTGAAGTGAAGGAAGCTGGCTCCTCCACCTTTGGTCACATTCCCACACTTGCTCCTGGCTCTGGCATCCACCAAACCCTCTGTGAGACACTCAAGGAGCTGTGCAGACAAACTCTTAACACTACCGCTGATTTCTATTCTTCCAGTTGGCTCAGCAGTTTCCTGAGCTGGCTCAATTGCTAATGCCTGTGAAAAGGAGGGGACAGGACCACACAGCTGCTGTCTTACCAGATCTTCCTGATCTGGTGAAATGCATCAGCATCCAAAAGAAGAAAAAAAATGAGGGGTTACTGGTATAATTGTGAATCAGAATCATAGAATTGCTCAGGTTGGAAAAGACCTTCAATGTCAGCAAGTCCAACCACAACCTAACCATACCAGCCTATCTCTAACAACCCTCCATTAAATCATGTCCCTGAGCACAAAGCTGGTGTAAGTCATGGAAGAAATTGAAGTTGGATCACAGCAGAGCTAGGTGGTATCCACATTTTACCATGATTACCCTCCAGTCAATTAGACCATTGTTGGACTTATACGGAAAAAGCAGCAGAACTGCAAATAGCAGAATCACAGATTCACAGAATGGCCAGGGTTGGAAGGTACCTCAAGGATCATGAATCTCCAACCCCCCTGCATGCAAGGCCACCAACCTCCACATTTAATGCTAAACCAGGCTACCCAGGGCCCCATCCAACCTGGCCTTGAACACCTCCAAGGACGGGGCATCCACAACCTCCCTGGGCAGCCTGTTCCAGTACTGTGACATTACGAAAGGCCTAAGTGGAACTATGCTTGGCCAAGCTGAATTTAAGAAACCATGGGGTCATTCGCAAGAGTACCCAATCCGATTTTTATTCTGCTTGCTTATTTTGTAAGTGCACATATGTGAGATCACTGAAAATGCCATCACTGTGATCTGAATTTTACACTTTCTCAGCACATATGCTAAGTGACAACAAAAGGTCCACTGACTTTTCCCCTGCAGAAATGCAGAGCAAGGAAAGCTAGCTTTCCTTGCCTTTGCAGGATTTTTGAAAATGAGACCATTATGAACAGAGCATGAATTTGCACAAATTGTTGCAGCCCTGCAGAAATCAGAACTACTCCAGTTCTAACTGAAGATGCAATTTATTTTATCCATAGTTTTTTGCCTATCAGAAGAGTTTTTCTATGTAACCATTCAGGAACACAAACCTGGACACAAACGTTTTAGCTAAATTTGCAAATCCCGTCTGCTTGAACAAAACTGTCGCCACTTACATTGGGACAGAATGGGCCCCTGATGTAACCTCTCTGATTTATAACACCTCACACGTCAAAGTAAAACTGTCATGCTAACCTTTCTAAATCAGTACTACACAAGTTAGTTCATGAGCTCCATGTTTTGGGAGCTTGGTGAAAAAACCGTAATTGAAATGCTGAATCATTTTGTGTATGTTCTGAGGCTTCCAGTTTGCTTCCCACTTTAATAAAACATTAAATACTCAGCTTTCCAAAACATGCACATAAATCAGAATGTAGACATCCACGCTTCCACAGCAGATGCTCTCCTACTCAACACAAAAACAAAAATCCCCCATCCAGCCAAAAAAGTGTATTTTTTTTCTGTGTATGTCATTTTTTGTTCTAACAAAGCTTCAGCACTCAGATACTTGCACACAGTTCTCAGCGCTGTCTGTGGGAATGGGGCATGTGTAGCTGAGGGCAGAGGGTGTCAGAAGTCACTGGGTTGTTAAAAATGAAAGCAGCTCTTTGAGTTTCTTGCTTTGAAGAATTTTCAATTAAAAGTCAGTGATGAGTCATACAATTCACCTAGCACATAAATATATTTTTGTCATTAAGAACAACAAGCAAGGTCAGTAATGAATAGTTTTTCTATGTCTCAGTGGAAAGAAGAATGTTATCCATGTGATTGCAGAGGGTCTGCCAAATGGGAAAAATGAGTCAAACAAAGAGCACAGGGTTGCTTGCTGGAGTAAACAGTTCTAAATGAACAAAAGCTCTACATAAAAGTGAAATGTCCCAACTCCTAATGAAAGCTGTTTTCAAAGCTCTGTATTCGTTCAGAATGCTGTAATACAGATTAACATAATGTTTGCCTTCTCTCGATAAAAGAGTTTGGTTTCTCAGCATACTGTGATTCCAGCTGTCACATTTCATTCTTAATATTTTAATATTTTACAAATATTTTAGATTACAAATTTTAAATTATAAAGATAAAAATCTATTTACTTACAAGATGGATCGTCTATACTGTATGCTTTTCACATCAAGCACATTTATTGGGAAGTTACATTGAAGCCAAAGAAGGACATTCAAGCCAAAAAAAATACTTTCACATACAGTTTCAGGAGTGCCTAGTTACCTTTCTGAGGTATGAAGCTGTAAACCAGCAAAGAAAAACTTTGGTTTTATTCCCAGAATATTGGGCTGCAGCACTCCAATGGGCTCATTTAAGGTGCTCAAAGTGCTGCCAACATGGAAGATCTTTGCTAGTAGAAAACATAAAGGAAAAGTGATACATGATGAAGAAGAAGCACAGTCAATGCCTAAGAAACCCCAGGTACAACCACGGTGGCCAGATATCTGATTATTTGATATTTCTTGGTGTAATGAGGCTGTCCTTTGTAAATATTTTGTAAAAAATGCAGAAAGTTCCAAAAGCCCAGGGCTCACACATGCTGTCCAACATTAGGACAAGCCGGTCTCTTAGGTAGCTTCTAGGTTTTAGTTAGGAGCTTCCATGTCTTATCATACCCTGTGTTACTTAAGCACAACAATTTTGAATCACATCATGCTAACCAGGGAGCACAGGTTGTCAACATGAATTGGGATTTCAGAGAGTTATTTAAATAGCTTTTGACATATACTTGCTTCCTATGCTGACAGAAAAGCAAGATGTCCTTAGGATTCAGATGGGCTGGAAGGATGGGGAACAAAGTCTGCCTGCCTAAGTCTTTTCACTAGAAATTTCCATTGGAAATATTCTTCAGGCCGTGACACCTCAAGCTGAACTAACTTGCTTTAATATTTTTAAAGGCCTAAGGAAGATGATTTGTTGGCAGGTTAGCATAACTCCCACGGAGTTTAGAACTATTTACATGAGCTGATAATCCAACACATTTTTTCAGGCAACACCTATCTAAAAGCAGTGAATAGTGTAAATGCTGATACGAAGAACAAGCTTACCACCATTGCTACTTACATGCTGAATTTTAATCTCTGAAGTCTTACGAGTCCTGCCATTCTTTCAGCAGGAGCAAGAGAAAGACCCATTTCCATTTTCAATGGCCTTAAAAATGTTAAAGCTGAACAGCACTGTTCCCATTTTATCCCTCTTCCCTCCTTACGCTAACAGATTACCACCGTTGCACGAATGTGATTCTGCTGCAGCGAAGGCCATCCCCTTTTAGAGAGATTTCCTGCATGCTGGGGAAAGGCATATGGACATAACTGGGCAGAACGAGCTGCCTGAGGATGCCAGGTAGACTGGGGCGATTGCAGTCTGGGCAGTGCCAAGAGAACCATTTTGACAGGAGGTTGGACTCAGCTCCCAGAAAAAGGACAAACCCCTTAACTCCCAAGTTGTTCATGTAACAGAATGTGTAAAAAAATTCTGCAGGGAATTCCTAATCATGAATTATACATTCATAGGAAATGTAATGTGAGATTTAAATAGGAGTGGAACATAAGGTATTATCACAATATTTTATTTTGTTCTAAAACATCAGCGCCTGCTCCGAGACCCAAGGCACAGAGCAGCTGAGGCCCTTAGGCATTATGGCCATGTAAGTTTATAAAAAACAAAAACCCAAACAAAGAAAAGGAGAGATCTTTTCAGGTGCTTTTCTGCAATCACTATTCAGGATGTGAAATGAACAGTCCAAATGTCCATTCTGTAACAGATAATCACCCCCACATCTTATAGTGGTGTTTAGAACAGTCTCATAGTTTAAGATTTACTGGTAGTGCTCATTATTTAAAACTGACAAATAGTGTAGGGATAGTGTAGTGTAGGGATTTCTGATATATGGTTTCTATCTGTACAGGGCATATGTTTTCTACTGCCAGAGTAGATAAGGTTGTTGTCACCAGTGCACTCATGTTACTGATTTTAACAATTCCTATTTCAAACTGCAGCCACATGCATGTCCTAAATCACAGGATGCTACAACAATTAACACCAGCGGAGACTGCACTTAATTTCTTTGTGAGTGAGGTGAGGGTCTCTGAGCAGAGCTGTTAACTGAGCCATATTTTTGACTTGCAGCTCCCGCTACAATAATTTGTTTGTCTGCCACATGCCTCGGAAATGCAGCTTGTTCTACATAGTTTATGGTACTGATGTTGCAGTGTTGAAGGCACAGATGATGGCTAAAAGAAGCACAGAGTTTGAATGCATTTACAGTTTCAGTCAACTCCTGGGAGTGGAATATTCAGTAATCTGCAGAACTCCAACTACACATCAAAGGATTGCCTGCCTAGGACTTTGTCCTTTTCACATATACATTAGGTACAAACATCCTTACCATCTATTTTAGGTAACAGGCAATTTTCCCTCATCTTAATGCACAAATAAACCAGAATTCTGTAAAATCTGGTTGTTTCAACTTAACAGTGAACAGCCTATGACCTACTTTATGCTACGTACTACTGTAAAATACAACTGGTTTGTGACAGAAGCTTATGAAAGGTTTATACACCCACACTCTGTTTAAATTATAAAAACAGTGAGAATTACATTTAGTAATTTAAACAGTTGAAAACAGTAATGAAAAAGACTCAAACAATTAGAAGATGAAAATCCATTAAAGAAAATATATTGGAATAACTTACTAGCAAGGGCTTAGGGTAAAAAATATATATATAGAAATCAGTTTCACCCTCGCCTCCCAGTGAAATGCCAAAGAAGCCTGAGCGTGAAACTGGAGCTGCCAGCAATCTTTCTGAAATAAGACCTGAGTTTCAAAGAGACAGCTCTCTATGAAGAATGTGTATAATTTTAGCCTCTTATTATTGGAAGTCAACATGCAGGCAACTGTTAGTGAAATCTTTCACTTCAGGAAATGTTCAGTCACTTGTAATAGGGAAGTGAAGAAAAGATTAAAAAAAAAAAAACAACAAACTACAAACAACAATAACAAAAAACAAAACCGAAACGCTGTGCCCATAGACATGTCTGCTTCCCACAAATCTGAAATGCAACTCCCAAATCACTCATGTAACAATGCTTTTGTAAAAGGGGCATAAAAAAGAGACAGGGCAAACCCAACTCTCCAAAGCACCCACAGAGGCTGTGAATCACTTACTGTCGCCACAAGGACATTTGCTGTAGCCCCACACATTGCAGCAGAGGGCAGGTGGTGCCTGAGCAGCCCCTGCTTTGGGCCCAGGGCTTTGTTGGGGCCCAGGGCCTCCCTCAAGTGCCAGGCATACACAGCCACAATGGTTGCATTCAATGCCTGCAAAACAAACTACTGCAGGGAATTTGTTTATCCACTTACATTCAGACTAGGGAAGCATGAGACCCCCAGCTAGCAAAAGGCAGTAATGGAGATGAGAAAAAGGACTGGAAGATGTCTAGCAGTATTTATGTAATGTACCATACTTCCTAATATTTTGACCAAAAGCTGAAGCATTCATTTCAAAATATCCAGATGACATTTTTGCAATTCAAGGTTTACAAAGAGGAAAGCACTGACTGACATCTATTAAACTGCATGAACAGCTGAGATGAACACCTGAGTCTGGGAGAGCACAAAGCATGCAGAATTCCTGTGCTGGGGACTGCATGGCCTACGCCTGCCCAGCCATCAAACAGAGAGAGGCAGCCACATAAACACAGCCAGTCAAGGAGGAAGATCCTGGACTGAGAGAAGAGTCCAGAATGAAGGCAACCAGCACATCTTCAGCAAGAGCTGATTGCTGCAGCTCTTCCAGGCAAGTAGCTGAGATGCAAAAAGCAGAAGTTGGCTGGAAGTGGGGCCCCCCAGAAAGCATTTGGGGAATGATGGGCAGAAGGCAGTTTGGGCAGAGCTGGAATGCCAGGTGTGACGGGAGCTTCAACAGCGCTGCATTGACAGCCATCACCCCTCTTATTTCTGACATGTTTACTGTTTGGAAAACAGGTAAGTTCTGTAAAGCCATCAAATGTAAACACTCATATAAACTAAAAGAAATGACAAAAGAAATGACAAGGCACCAAAAAAAAAAAAAAAAAAAAAAAAAAAGGGACAGTTATGTTGAAAAAGATGTCCAATACCTAAGGGAAGTTAGGAACAAGTAACTTGTGTGTTCTGCAGTTTGTCCTTCATTAATGGTCTTTCTTTTCCTGCCTCCCTGTTTTATTCTTCTCAACCAAATTAGTCTCAAATCTAGTTTTGCTGCAGAAATATTTGGAGGTTTTACTTCTTATTTGAGAGCAGCCTTTCCTTTGGGGTTTTAACACATCTCATAGTTAGTGTAAAGATATACATTTGTTTTCATATGCCTGAATTAAAAAAAAAAACAACAAAGTTTTCAATGTTCAAGCGTTTCAAATGTTCTCATTCTTTCACTATTATCTTGTAAACGTTAAAAGAAAATATATTGCAAAGCCCACGAAGAATTTCTCCCCTCCTTAAAAACAGAAAAACAAAGTGCATTTCTATAATCACAGAACAATCAGCAAATAGCAACTGTCTTCTTGTCCACTGCAGTCATTATTACACTACAATCATTCTTAAAAATTGCTCAGTGATGGGTGAAAGTACAACTTTGGTGCTGGAAGATTTGTTCGGCCTTGTGCTGCTGGTAACTGTGTAAGCACAGTTCAGAAGATTGCATAGTTTGTAGCTTATCTAAATTGCCATCTTTATTTACTTTTTTTTCTCAAACACTCCCAGCACAGTTTCAGAAATTTAAGTGACTGTCATCTTTGTCACTTTTCAAAGACGTCTGAGTTCAGGGTGTGGACCAATAAGGCAGAATCTACATCATGAGCCTTATGACTTTTATCACTACATTCTCAGCTGTTCATGCCAAGATTAAACTTTCAGAAACATCTCAAGCATCTCGAATCAGACTTGGTGAAAAACATCACGTACTCAGCCACAGACACTGCTTTGTTCTTGGATCTCCTTCCACTTTTAAAAAAGAAATTTCAATGTCTTTTGCGCCACTGATAACTTACAGATCTACTTTTAAACTGAAAACAACTACACGCCTGGTTCCACTGAAAATCATTCTGAATACAGCACTTTTGCTTGGGAAAGAAACAATGGAATGTCTGTAAATACAGTGATTATTTTCTTTTTTAGGAGTAGAATTGTTCTAGTTGCACAGTGGCAGCAAGAAGCCTTTCAATTCATACATCACAGTTGCAAAATCATCAGAAGACAAACCTGCAACATTTCATATGTTAACAGATATTTTCATATAACTTAAAAGTGTGGGACCATGGAATATGGGGAAGTCTCCGCTTACAAGAACTTCATAATGAGATCAATTAAAGAATTAGATGTATTATTAAAGGAAGACTGATTAAATCACGAAAGAAAAAAAAAGTAAAGAAAAAATTGGCGCGTACCATGCTTAGACATGACTACACTTCAACCTCCCTTGATCAAAGTGGAAAAAAATAAGGAAGCAGTAACCCAAGATGTAGAAATAATGAATTCCTTACATTTTACTGAGCTGAATTTTCATAAGCAAACTACATTTTTAAGAGATCCATTATCTACTCAGACTTTGTCTTCTGCTAATGCAATATTACTACTTATGGTGCATTTAAATACACATACTTTTAAAGCCTAGTGTAACACGTGACTCTCGGGAGCAAAAAGTTTACTCCTGGTATTTTGTCTGGGAAACTGCTCACTCTGCAAACATGCATGCAATTGTAACTTCATTTATAGACTCATCAGTGAGTATGTGCTGGAGTCCATGACTATATTCACATGCTTAAGAAGTTCCAAGAAGTTTCATCAGGCAGAACTTTTCTTTCTGGGCACTGAATTTAATGTTTTTCCATTCTGTTTCATTGTAATATTGCTATTTATTGTGATACAATCGTGATACAGCCATCCTTCTCAAGAATGCAGACAAGACTTCCCCTCTCCATCTTAACTTGGTAAACCTACTCAGTTTTCAAATCCTTCTTCATAATTCAGATGGAGACATATCACAGCTGCAGGACTGACCACATTTCCTTACTTCATGACAGTATGCATCTGTTCCTGCTTTAGCACAACACATGCTCCTAAAATAAGCAGCCCAGCCCTCCTTTATCTATCTGCTGCCTCATTCATACTTTCAAGGATTTTCCAGTGAAATAACACCTACGTTCTGAGTTCATCCAGCATGTTGCTGGTTGCACTTATCCAAGGCAAAAGAAAGAATCTTTTAAAGCACTATTCTTAAAAGCTCCCACCACAGGTGAGTAATAACTTCTGCCAAAGGAGAAATATAGCTTGAAAATCAAGTGGCATGCAAAGGAATATTCCATCCTGTGTCTCGAAATCAACCCTCCCCATCTGAAGATTACTTTATTTCTCAGTCTGGTTTAATTATGTTTTCCACATGCAGTGTTCATTCACTGTAACTTGGCAAAGCTAAGGCTATGGTGGCCTCTGAGAACAGGCAGCTAACAAAGTCACCAAGAAAGAAAAAAAAGGAAGCCTCAAGCTCATTTGCTGCTCATTCATAACTTCTGTGGTCGTTTTTTATTAGTGCAAGGGCTGCTCTGAAAGTAATGCCTCCTATTTCATCACACTGGCCCATGATGACAGAGGCAAATGCTGGTGGGATGGCAGCAGAGGCTGAACCTTCCCATCAATACTCCATTAAAATTTGTTGCTGTGTAACAGATGGCAGCAGAGGGGCACTCTGACAGAATGGTCAGAATTGGACATGGAAATGCAGATGAAGCAAAAGGGTGTCACTGAATTCCTCCACGCGGAAAAAATGGCACTCACTGACATTCACTGATGCTTGCTGAATATTTACGGAAACCAAACAGTGGGTGGGTGAGGCACAGTGAGGGGTGGGTGCTGCAATTCCGCAGTGGTGACAGCAACAGCGGTTCACCTCCACTGGTGCAGATCTGGATGACCCCAGCATACAGCTCTTGTTCACTGCTGGTGAAAATGCACAGCTAGCGGTGGTGACTGTATTCAAAAATGGTGTTTTGTAGCCAAGAATGTGCTCTTTCAAATGGTGTTACTGTGCTCTTTGTATCTGCTGTCATTTCCAAGGAAATAAGTGGAAGGCTTTACTTTCGGAGTGGCCTACATATTCTATGTTGAAGGTAATAATTTTAAAAACTTCTGTAAATACTCTAGAACTAATTTATCCCATCAACTATGCTAAACCAATGGATCTATACAGGTAAGAATTCTAATTCTCCCTACAAGTCTAAAGCTGTGCACCACTAAACTGTGTCCTGACTGTTATGCATTTCATTTCTACATTTTCAGTCTGTAAGTAGGTACTGATAAAAGTAATTTACACTTGATGTATAGATCATTTTATGGAATGCAATTTTACAGCAATGGAGCAGTGTAGCAAACAATGCTATAACACTGTGACCTTAGATAAGGCTGAAAGAAATGTAACTTTTTCTTTGCACTCAAAGAGAAATTTATCAGCCACGCATTAAAAGAGATCAACAGTTCTGCAGGATGCTGTTTGTTTCTCCTATTTTTTTTCTTCAGTACTTTCATGCAAAGTTTTCACATGCTATATCCCAGTGTATGGGAACTTCTGAGTCACGGCCTGAACCTCTGATTGATCACCTGAGGCGAGCAATGAGTCAGCCACAGGAGCACAGGTGAAGGCAATTCCTAGACCTATTTAAGAGCTGGCTAGCAGGGGGAAGGATTTCTTCTGGAGATCTGCTCTGCTGGGGTTTTGTACGGGAGCCCAGGATATGGGTAAGCTTTCTATCTATTCTCTTTTTGTTATCATAGTCTGCTTTACCTAACTCTCTTGTTTATTTCATAATTATAACATCTTAATATTCATTGCTCATACACCCAGAATACTTTTCAAAACAAGTGATGAGCAGTACATATGATACAATGATAGGAGAGGGAAAATTTGTAAAGTGAGGAAAAAAAGCGATGCTTTTAAATGCATTTTGAAGTAGGGGGAGAGTCAGTGGTTTACATGAGGTTGCTTTATACCCTGGCCCAGCACACCAAGCAGACATACCACAGAGGGTATGGTTTCACATGACCCTGTAAGGCACAGCACAGATCAGCTGATCTAAAAAGTGAGCTGCTATCTCAAATGGGTGGCATTGCTCCCCTCATTACTGGGGCATCAGTTCCCTTGCACTGGATCTAAAGGCTGTGTCATACCGGGTTTATCCAGCAAAAAAGAAATGTGGAAGGCCACAGTGCAGAACAGAGAGCAGTCTTTGGGCAGATCAGCCAGCTGGAGCAGCTCACTACAAAACCCTCAGCACAAGAGCCAAGGAAAGGAGAGATGGGTAGAAAGCTCAGCCAAGGAAGCACAAGGACTATCTTTTTGATGGGCAAGTTGGGCACCTCAGCTGCCCAAAGCAGATCACAAACTGGCCCCTACTTAAAAACAAACAAATGAAAATACTCAAAAGCTGTTTTGTTCTGCCAATGATCTTATAAAAATTAAGACTTCACAATTTGTTTCAATTATGATGGATGTGTTACACACGTTCTGAAAAGAGGAAAGTTAAGAATGCCTTTAAACTCATTAATTACAATACAGCCGCATTTCTAACTTCCCTTTAGCATTTTTCAGCATCACTCTGCTTTCAGCACCAATATAATAAACACTTGCCCAAGACAGACCCATGAAATAAGGTATAGGTAGCATTGTGCTGCGAGCTGCACCACAGCAGAATGTGACTGCTAGCTTGCATTTTGGCTGATATTTTCACACAGAGGTATGCTGATCCTTCTAGTAGTGTCAATAGAATCACATTACTGCTTGAGTCAGCATTTTCTAAAAGCTATCTGGCAGCTCACCATTTATCCCCCACAGTTAGATTCAACACTATTTACAGCATCTAATAAATAGGGTTTGAGTCATCTACAAATTTGAGATTTCATTGTTATTCTTGATGTAGCTAACTTTGTAACACAATGATCTATCAACTTTAAAATGTTTTGATCTTAATGGTTTATTTGTGACATCTGAGCTTTCAGTAATAACAAATGCTTTGTCCTGCTTGATGCAAGGAGCTCAGTGGTTTAATTAGAGGGGAGATTTCACAGTAACTCAGTTAAATGCGTAGAAAGATGAGCTTAAGAAGCAGTTGTGTTATGCTACTAATTACTGCGTAAGTGCTCGTATTTCCCTTCAGTGCAGAGTCAGTTGGGTGAGACCACACCATGGACAAAGGCAGTGGAAACCAACTTGGTTGACTTTACAGTGAAATGAGTTTTAAGAACATTAATAAACAGCAGAGTAGTAATAGCAGAAATACGAGCAGCTGGAGCACTAACATAATTAATTATGGCATCACAGCTGAGATTGATAATGAAAACCCCTGGACAGTAACTTCTTAAAGTGGTACAGCTGTTTCAAACAGCCATCTGTCTGTGCCCCAAGGCTATTTTATGTAATGGATAGTCTTATATTAATTTAGCAGGGCTCAGTCAAATAATTACAGAAACAAGTTGATAATATTGAAAGCTAATGTGATATAAGCAATATAAACTTGCACTGTTTGAAGCAAGAAATTGAAAAGGAACAATTTTACATCATACTTTGGAGTGATGGAACAGCTTTGTCCTACCATCCTAAAATAATTAATTTGATGACAGGAAATCTCTATGAGGATGATTACAAGGAAGTTGTTTTTCATTGGGAAACAATTGGTAGAGAAGGCAAGGGAACTCTTATCACTACATGATTTTCCAAAACAACTTAAGTGTAGTTTACAGAAAAATTTCTTCAGAGATGGGAGGTTTTTGGTATGAATTCAACAGCTGAATGGCACAGTCCCTCCCCCTCCCTCCCCCCCCGGTTCCTGACTTTTCTTGCTCACATCACATTCAGAATGGTTTCATCTTGTCCCCTGGAAGCATACTTCAAGTTTCAACCTTTAAAACTTTCTATGCGTGAAGACGGTAAGCTGTAATCAGACATCTAATATCATTTACACCCTTTCTCAAAGCGTTGTGTTGGAAATATACTGTGGAAAAGTTTTTTTGAAGAAAAACTTGATCACTGCAAAAATTGACATTACACATAGTCAGATCTGCTGGAAGACAAGAAAATAAATACTCAATGTTCTAAACATTTAATACTGAAGTGAGGCTTTGAAAGTCCTGTGTATAGCACAATGCAGATACAGAAAAGTTTGCCAGCTTGTAGCACCTTACATTATCATAGGCTGCTCTGAAAGTAATGCCTCCTACTTATTTCTGTGGAAAAAAACCCAACAGAGCAAAATAACACCATCTGATAGAACAAATTCTTGGTTACAAAATACAATTTTTTCAATGCTCTAGCTGTGCGTTTTCACCAGCAAAGAACAAGAGCTGCATGCAATTCATAACAATCTGCACCAGCAGAAGTGCCCCACTGTCACTGTCATCACTGCTGAAATGCAGCACCCACCCCTCAGTGTGCCAGCACCCACTTGTTTGGTCCCTATAAACACTCACAAGTGTTAATGAATGTCAATGGGTCCCATTTTTTCCACATGGAGAAATTCAATGCCACACCTTTGCTTCATCTGCACTTCCACGTAAGATGCGATTCTGCTGGAGTGCCCCTCTACTGCCATCTGTCACGGAGCAACAAAATGTAATGGAGTGTTGGTGGGAAGGTTCAGCTTCTACTGCCATCCCACTAACATCTGCCTCTGACAATATGGGCCAGTGTAATGAAATAGGAGGCCTTACTTTCAGAGCAGCCCTCATATATTGCTATAACAGCAAGGCACTTGAGGAGGCTGTGATACATCAAGGTTTTGAAAGCAATGTCTTTTGAAAAAATGATTATTTATGGCAGCTTTAATTTTAACTTTCCTTTTTTCTTTTTGCATGTTTTCTTGCATGCACGTTCTCTTGGCTAACACTTAATTTAAAAAATGTTCCTGGTGAGGCTTCTGCCAGCTGACACAATGCCTTCCCAGGTGAAATACAATGTGCTTTCATTGCAGTCCTTGCTGCTTGTGTGGGTATGAGGCACCACTTTTCGGGCTGCCATTCAATGCTGTCTCTGTTAGGTATGGGCCTGCCTTTCCATACCTTAATACCCACTCAAAGAAATCTGGTCCTACTTCATTGGCAGCAACACTGGTATCAATGCAGGCCAGTCATTCCCATGCTAACAACTATGAATGCTGTACGCTAATGTTGGATGGATGTCATCCTCTGTGCACAGACCACCAACTTATTCTGCAATCAGAATTGGATGAATAGGTTTTTCCACTGCACACTTTCCAGTGGATGGAGTTTTCAGTACACACACTCCAAATCATTCACTATCACAACAAAAGCAGACTTCAGACACATTTTGTTAAGCAGCATTATGTAGCTGAAACTAGTCTCCAGCTCATGTTTTCCCTGGAGATCATGAAGAACAGCTGCCTGGGCACAAAAAGTACCACCAAGAGGGAACCGCTCTCCTTGCTCTTGCAAATTTGCAAGCCACAGAACTATCTGTCCTTTAGCCACCACCACTGTCCCCATCTGTCATTACAGGGAGAGCAGCAGGACTGTAGACAGACCTCCCTCTGTGTAAGGCTCTGCGCAGTGCAGGTGAGCCAGGAGATTGCCCATCCCCTGGGGTGGTAGCTGCAGGACCAGAACATAACTGTACAGCTGTTATGTGAGAGTGGGTTCAAATATTGCTCCACACAACAGATGAGAAACTGTGTTACAAAAGCACAGTGTATTAAGGTATTTACTGGAAAGATTTGTACTGTAACTACTGTCCATTAGAAATATGGTCCAACTATCCAGTTTTGATTGCAGAATTAGTTGGTGCTCTGCACTGCACTTCAACAAACTCAACGGCTTACAGCGTAACAGCAACATTACCCTGAGAGGGTCCCTTCAAAACTGGTGCTACCCAACAGATGAACAAGTATAATTCAGAAATCATTGAACAGATGTTGAAGGAATCAAAAGCTTCTCAATGTCTGTTATCAGTCAGTAAGTGCTACATATTTTCTTTGTGTTTCTTGGTATTACATAAATGTAGCCCCTCTGGAATTGCCAGCATTTCACATCAGAAAATCCTAGCATTGGTTTAAAATATTATTATTAACCCAAGTGCCAACTACATTTATTTTGTGTGAAGGAAAAAAGCCATTAAAGTATGGAAAGCTGAAAAAAATGGGCTATTTTGTCATTCCAATTGTTACAACAATTGTTATTAGTGACAGATTTCTCCTTTACCTTTAGTCAAAAACTTTCTATAGAAGATTTCAAGCAGAGGGAAATGTTTGGGACTTTTGTGCCATGCTTTTACCCTGATCTACTTGGGACTGGACAGATAGACTGGATGCACAACAAAATTGAAAGAATAATTGCAGTGCATTAGGCTAATGACCTAACTGCTCTTAATCCCATTGGCATTTACAGAGCATGAGCTACTTAATGATTAACTACTTAATAAAGAAGTTTTGTCATATCATTTATTAAAAAGCAGTACTATTTTGGAATTAGCAATAGCCACAAAAGAGTTAATGCCTGAAGTCACTGAAAAATTGCAAGGCTCTCTTCTTGTACAATAAAGCCCTGGTTGCTACAGCTGTAACATTAATGAGTACTCTTTATGTACAGACATTCTTACTGTAGTTTCTAAAACAAAGCCTGCTGTGAGAACGTTAAGCACTCAACTCCAGAATACCCTACCTCATATCTGCTCATGAATACACTAACTCCACCTAAGTAAGAAGAGTTAGGTTGCATACAAAATAATGAGAGAAACACCACTTTGAATGAAGCCACAGCACAATAAATTCCAAGTCTCAGTTTAGACTCTAAACATCTAACATGGCTCTAAACATGGCTCAAGAAAGTTAACTAATAAAGCACCAGCAAGGCATATAGATACAGCTAAGAGAAACAGCTCCAAACAGTGACTATAAACAGGGCTTGAGTGAAAAGCTGTCTAGTTCATTTGAGAGCACTGAGACCAGTGGTATCCTAAAACAAAGAAGCTGCCTAATCCTATCTGTGTATCAGCAATTTTCAATCACTTGAAAACTAGAGGTGGAGATTTTTCTGGATAGTTGGTATCTAACTGACCAGCACTCCCTATTTTAAAAGCTTTCACAGAAACCTGATTCTGAACTCCCTTAGCCTTGAAGGGATTCAAAGACAAACCTCCTATCCCAGCAAAGTGTCATGAAAACCAGGCTCAGAATGAGGACTCCGATGGATGCCTTCTTGCACACCAAGCTTCAGAAATCTAACATGATTTGCCCCCAGCCATTAGCTCCTGCTGATCACCCGGAGGTTAGCACTTCCTCAGCTTGAACAGGAACCAGCTATGATGAGAACACCATCTCACGTTCTGCTCCATTTAACCAAGCTGTGAGCTGCTTGGAAGGAATTCCCTCTGTCCCCAGTTCTCTTTCTGTTCTGATAGATACAGCCATCATGTGGCAATATTACAGAAAAATAACCTGCCCCACAGATCCAAACCTGTGGTGCAGTTACACAGTCACTGAAATTGTTTCCAGAGATAGACTGTGACAAACCCTTTTGGCAATTACTAGTTTGATCCAACTGCGTGCAACTACATCCTGAATACGTAGTTGTAGGCAAAGACTGGCAGCAGGGCCATCAGAACAAGGGACGCAATAGTGACTGGTAGAGCAGAAGTTTCCCTCTCATCAGCTGATGAGCAGTATAGCTGAATAAACTCCTATCACCTCTGTCTATTGACAGGCACCTCACATCCCTGTGTGGATCTCATCTGAGTCCAGGCAGCAGAGGCTGATAAAGAGCTAGAGAATCCTCCTGTGTTAGTAGACAAATAGCAGGCAGAGAGACCAGGCAAAGAGCGATCATAATCATACCAATGTGCCTGAATAACGAAAGAATAATTTTGTCCCTGTCAGAAGGGCCTTGTTCAAAATCAGACAAAAAAGTTTCTTAAAGCAGCATGGCCTCATTTTCTCTGTCAATTATGAAGACTGCTCTGAAAATAATGCCTCCTACTTCATTATGTTGGTCCACAACATCAGGGGCAGATGTTGCAGGAATGGCAGTAGAGGTTGAATCTTCCCACCAATACCCCATTACATTTGGTTGCCCCGTGACAGATGGCAGCAGAGGGGTACTCTCAGAAAATGGCATCTGACATGGAAGTGTGTATGAAGGAAAGGTGCGTCACTGAATTCCTCCATGTGGAAAAATGGCACCCACTGACACTCATTGATGCTAATGAATGTTGATGGAGATGCAGCAGTGAGTGTTAGCACAGTGAAGGGTGCAGAAATTCTGCAGTTCAGAAAAACTGCACTAAAACCTTCTGGTAAAAATCAGCATTTCAGTGTTCTGCAGCGGGTAGAAGTCTGATACTAGGAAATAACTGTGCCACCACATTATCATAATTCTGTGAAGTTACTGATCTTTGGCCCTGTATTGTACTTTTCATTGCCACTTTCAGCTATACTAGTAACTAAGTTAAATAGTGATTGTGAAGAAACAGCCAGGCACTTCCACCAGACACTGCCTTTTCTTGTCACTCATGATTAGTGTTCCACTGTGTGTCTTATTTCTTAATGCAACTTAAAGTATAAAAATTAAATATTTAATATAAAAAAAAAATCATTACAGTAAGCAATTTAATTCACCTACCTTTGGCTTCCTGCCTAGCCCAGAACTCTTCTACTCTTTGAAAAATGATTTTTTCATCTCTCAACTGCTTTTGCCACTGACGCAGCTCCTGTACTTCCCTATCACAGCGGACCTGGAAAAGGAAAGCAGAAAACGCAACTAACATTATACACTCATGTTACTCAAGGTCACAAGTCTTTGTTTTTTATGCTGGGCTGTGGCTGTGCAAATATGTGGCATTCATCCTTTTTGCAAGGCTTGATATAAAGCCAGACAAACAAACCTCCCAGAGGTTTACAGCATTCAACTTACACAGAACTAAAACCCACACAATTGACTAACCCCCCTAAAAACATAAATATGCCAATTAAGGGATCATTTTGATTACCAAGGACTCCTGAGAATGTGAATGTAGTGAGATGCCAATTCTTAAGTCAATTAAAATTTAAAGCATTATACTGTAGGGTATTAATGCCTTTAGAAAACCACAATGCTATAAAACCAACCCTTTGATCAACACAATAGAATAGAAGAGGCACATGAAGGGTCATACAGCAGGAAATTTATTCCAGCAAGCTGATTCACACCTGCTACCAGCTGCAATTCTAGCCATACCATTTTCACAAATAGAAGAGGCATTAATCTCTTATTTAAAGTAATTGGAATGCATTACATGATGTCTATTCTTTGGCAATCACTTCCATGAAAAGCCTAATTCTACTTCCATGAGAATGACAACAGTCACAGGCTTTATCTCCATATAAGTTGAATTCCTCCATTATTGCTTTTGTACTGGTATAGATCCTACAAACATAAGAAGTAATTCAGCTTTCACCACTCCTGAACTGGCTCTAATCCACACTTGATTAAATGGCAGTATGTTGCCCATTATCCACCTTAGCACTCACACAATTACTACCTCCAGCATTAGAGCAAAAATCCAGAATAGATGCCATCACTCTGACAATAGCAGGTAGTGGTCACTGTAGTATTTGCTCACTGATAAGTGATTATTCTCTTAGAGTCACGTTCAGATAATAATAGAATTATTTAAAATAGAGTTTCTGTTTTTTTCTAAATGATACGGATACGAAATGCCATTTGCCTTAGGACATAATGTCCTAGTTATTCAGGCTGAAATTAAACAGCATTGGAGAAACAAGCACTCATATGCATGGATTCTCCTGGATATGTTTTACTTTCAGGAAGCTGACTGCTTAGCTGTCCAGAGAATGTTTACTTTATTCTTGGATGATACAGTAATGAGCCTGCTCTGTGATTTAAACTCTGCTACTCTACTGCAATACATTCCAGTTTTCACATGCTTTTCTGAGATGCACAGAAAGCAAAACAGCAGCATGCAACTTTCCACTTGTTTATATATATATATATATATATATATATATATATATACATATATATATATAATATATATATATATTTTTTAGCAGAAGTATTCTTCCCACACAGAATTTCTCCTCTGTGGTGCAACTAAAAATGCAACAGACAGCAGCTGCACTCCAGCAGCAGTTTTCAGTCCACGCTGGAGAAGATAACTTGGCATATTTCAGAGCACTGACAGAGTAGGAATACAGTGCAAGGTTATATAATCAGTACAGGTGGGGAAGACTCTCTCTAAGTCACTTGACATCAGATACTTCTTAGGCCTCTTAAAATATCCCACTGTACTACTACAGTTCTGTATTATCTCCTATAAAGGATACACAAAGTTCTTACAAGGTGAATATAAAATTTAAAAAAAACAAACAAACACAAAACCTCAATGTATTATTACTAGTGATTTCTTTCCACAGAATTTTTAAAATATATTTCTATCTTCTATGAAATCCTTGACATACTATTTCAAAAAATAAAATATAATCCCAGACAGAGGATAGTATACTTTTATAGAATCCCCAATTCTCTATTTCAATGAGTCCATTTATTTACACAGAAAGGGGCTAAGGGAATGCTTATGGAACATTAAAAAAAAAAAAAAAAACAGCAGAAAAGAGACAGGAAGACACAAAAATGAGTACCCCTACTTCTAAATATGGAACTGTTGGGAAAAAAAACAAAGTGTCCTTTTATAAGTGCAGACATTTAGAATCTGTATTTTGGTATGCAACAATACCACAGTGCTCTCTGTATACTGAAAATGAAGATAATGACTCTAAGCTGTTAAAAGGTAGGAGATAAGCACAGTGGATTCTGTATACTCTCAACGAAATAGCGAGTACGGTGAAATACACAGCAAAATACAGGGCTCTGAGATAAAGAAAGGCATAGTCAGACAGAATTAGATACTCCAAGGTCCCATATGAAATCCGAGCAGGAACACGAACTCCCAGGACAAAGAGATTTTTTAGAAACAAGAAAGAAAAAGGAGAATAAAATAGGCAGTAGGATCTGAATGGAATCCCATCCTCATGTTCTAAATATTCTTCAGGATCTCTAATTCAGCATATTCACGATAATTTCACAGAAGGTAGCCTATTTGTAATCAGAGTGCAATTCTATGGTTAAAAAGCCATGACTCAGCAGCCAAAACTCCAGGTATGTAATCAATGGCTCAAGTATTGTTCAACTGATGTCTTTCCTGTAGATCAGCAGCCCAGCTATGAACTGAGAGCAAGCATAACATTTCTCTTTAAAAACTCAAATCACATGGACAGAATCTACACTTGCTGTAAAGAACAGCAAATATTCAGGTGACCTTCTAGATCTGAGCCTTCACCAGTAGCCACATTTTACTGGAAAGGAACAACCTATGGCAGCAAAAGTACAAGAACACTCTGTAAGATACAGAGATAAACCTGCTTCCATTCTGAATTAACTTTTGCTTGACCAATATGTTTACATAGAACAGCTTAAGCTACAGTTAAAGCTTTATAATACTTCAGGATTTACGTAGACAAATACTCTCTGTTCAATGCTAGGTAAAAACATGTCAGAACAGTGGAAGGATGCTTTTGCTGGAAACATTAGAGGAAATTCTATTAATGAAGAAATCTGTCAGTCTAGATAAGTTACACAAATTATAAAGATTAAAAAGATCCCACGAAATGAGTAGCAGTAAGCACATATTCTGCAGTAGAAGGGTGAAATTTACCTTCTTGAAATGGAGACGTGCCTGGAAAATTGATACCTACCAGTCAAGGGTTTTCATTAGACATTGGAATACTGCCTTGGCCCATGATAGATAAATTGGATGTCAATAGAAGAGAACGTGAGAAGTAAAGATAAAGATATTTGATGAAATAGCTGTCAAAAGCTTTATTCCAGCTGCTTGCCTCACAAAGACCTCTCGAGATCTTCTTTCTTGACCTCCTCAGAGAACCAAGCCAGACTGCTTTTGTGTCTCATTTGTATGTCTCATGTACAAGCAACAAATGAGATTATCATTACTCCTTTGAAGTATACTGATTACCGAATATTCCTTTGTTTGGTCCTGGAACTAAGAGACTTTTTCTGATAGGAATGGGAAACTGAAGGTTTGAATTAGAGTTTCTTTTGAGTGAGCCTTTATATCTGTAAACCAACAACAAGATCTCCAGAAAAACAATGGAGGTGATGGCAGCAAATGCCTGTTTGCTCAACTGCACCTCCCTGCAAGGCAAGCTCTGCACCCAGAAAGCACCTTCCCTTTCCGGCTAGGCTGTGCTTATAACTGCTAACATCACTTACTGTAGTTTTCTTCTGCTAAGGTCCTAATCTAACATTCCACTATCTTGTCAGCTTTTTTCCTGACTTTTAAACCAGAAAACTGTTATAAAAGAAACTAGATTGTTGTTTGTGTGTGTGTGTGTGTGTGGCCTGGTGCTTTTGTATCTGTACAATCAATGAACGTACAGATGTCATGAGATGTACCAGAGAGCTTAGCTACGCATTTATTACACCAGAGCAGAAAAGATAGGATGCTTACCCATATTCCTGGGTTCACTTATGAAACTCCAGCAGAGAGAATCTCCAGCAGAGATCCTTCCCCACTTGCAGTCAGCTCTTCAATGGGTCTGGGAAAGGCGCAGCCAGGCTCCACCCTTCCAGCAGCACAGCTGAATCGCCTTCACCTGTGCTCCCAGGGCTGCCTCATGGCTCGCCTCAGGTCATCAATCAGAGGTTCAGGCCCTGATTCAGCAGTTCTCATACAGTATCTGCTTTGTAGTACAGAATTTGTCTTGAATTTGAAACAAATGTCTTTGTATGAAAGATCATAGCAAAGGCTTTGTGGAGAGCAATCATTAAATATTATTACCAAAACAAGGATTTCTCTAAATTCTGCTCTAGGTAAGGATGAATGTAGTTTTTCAAGTTATCTTTTATTACCAGAAAGCGGTATATCTATATGATTTTTTACTTCATATAGAAAAATCCTCATTGACTGACAGCTTTGTTTTTATGATTCCTGCACACAGGCAGACAGCCAGATGTGCAGAAATAAGAGAAAAATAAGAAAAGACGAGATGCTTAGCCAGCTATGCAAGTAATAAAGTCCACTGTCCAGATCAGCATGGCTAATGAAGCATCTGAAACACAGTGAGTTCAAACAGGATGTGTCAGAGAAAATAACCAGCTCTGTTTTCTCATATTTTATATGAGATCATTTATAAATAATATAATATAAACTTAGAAAGTTCATATCAGAGTTATTTATATTAAGGAAAATCATCTAAATTCTCCTCTAATTTTTCAGACTCTATCATTACTGCACTGAATTCTCATTTAAACAGTGTTTGCTTAACTTATACGCTCAAAGATAACATGTAACCCTGCAGAATAACTTGCTACAAATTATTTTGATTTTTTATTCTCACTTTAAGTTCTAGTTTTAAAAGCCCAAGTTTTTTCATCTCTAATAAGCTAAAGTATGTAACCGTTAATTTTATAGTCTGAATTATTTACATAGAATCATATCATAGAACACTTGATTTTCAATGTCTCTTACTTTTTAATGCTACAGTTCCTCTCTCATTTCTAGGAATCAGTTTCAAATGATAAATGCTATGCTGAAAATTTTAAAGTTAACAAAATGAGAAGGGATTGTGCCCTTCAGAATGTCTGGTAGAAGCACAAGGTATCTGAGCAACCATGCGGGCCTCAGCTCACTATTATTGGATGTATGCCTTTGTAATACTCCACTGCAAGGATGCCTGCAGTGATACTGTCAGTGCTAATTAATGTTATAGTCAATGCCATCTCTGTTTAGGAAAACAAAAATCAAGAAAAACAAACAAATACAAAGTGTCAAAAATCAGTCAAGAAGATCATCTCAGGATATTTCACCATTTTTGCCTGCATGGCACTTTATAATAGGAACTCATATATTCACGATTATTAAAATAGGACAGAAAAAATTAACAGAGATTGTTTTATTCTGAACGTGATTTAGAGAACACCAGATGTATAGACAGATCACAGCGAGACTATCATGATAGCAGAAGCTATTTACAGCCTTAAGCTATGATAAAGGCAGTCAAAGACACTTTTGTCACATGATTTCTAAGTCCATTTTTTCTAAAATCATGAAGGTTTTAGAGCCTTAGAAAGAAAAGCTTGCCAGAATCTCCTCAGGATTTTCAAAATAATTTATATCTTATCCTAGGCTTAGCACTACTGTTACACAGCAATAACCAATTTTCTTCACAACATACTCAAGGGCCTTGCTTTTCCCGCTTACACTGGGGAGTGCATTAGCGCTGTTTCACTAGTAAGCTTTGCATCATCTGAAGAACAGCCCCCATTCCTCTCTGGTCTGGTTTGTTGTCTGGTTTGTTGTCTCAGTGTTACCATCTTTGTTTCTATACGCTTCTATTTCTGAACAGACCTCACTGATCCTCTATGCACCCCTACACGCACTCACTCTGTATAACTCTAAATGACACAAAATAACATTTTAGCAACTTGCCAAAGACAAAATGTAAATTGTTCAGTATTTTGAAATTTGAATCACTGTGGATTTCATGAGAAAAACAGGAAGATTACATCAGTGTAAATGCCTGTGAAAAGATTGTAGTCACTAGGCATAAGGCAGCGCAACATCCAAAGTCAATGAACCATGAGGGTCTCAACAGCTATTTATAGTATCCTCTACTTAAAATTTATGTAAGGATTTTCCCTAGGGCCTTCACAGTCCTACAGATTCAACATCAAGCAAAGTAATTATAGATTATTCTTACCCGATAACCTCTCCAGAATGCCTGAATTATTATGCTTGCTTCTTCTTCTGATAGGAAGAAAGACAGAGGCAATGGTTGCCTGGGACTAAATTTAAAAAAAAAAAAAAAATTGTAAAAGACTGGCCTTCAAAAGTACATTACTTTATTCCTTAGCAATATGTTTCATAAAAAAGGTTGCTCAGAAGCCTGAAACATGCTCTAAGATAAAAGGTGCAGTTATTTCTCCTTTAAAATATACTCTATGTATGCTACAATCATTTCTTCCTTAAAATAATAATAAGATAATGGAATGCAAAGCACAGTAATCTTTCTCACTCTTCCTATGTGGATTCTGAATTGCTACCATTACAGTGGGGTTTGGGCTTGCAGTGGGAGGGGAGCAAGAGGTGTTGGAAACATGTCATTTGTAAAGCAAAGGAGGTTTTAGAGTGCATGTAACAACAAACAAATTTATGACAAATGTTTATAACCTAATTGTTAAAATTGTACAACTTCAATCTATTTTAGTACCTACAGCTACGTTATGATTTCACTTAAGTGGAATGTACTAAAAATTAAAAAAATGATAATTATTGCATGTATTGCATTTCTGATGACTGAGAAGTACCCTAAGCAATATCTACATTTCAGACATCACTAATAAAAACTCAAATCATGATATCAAGTCTTGCTTTGCAAAAGTCATTTTCTATGAAAGTTGATTTATGTATCACACACATTGATTTAAGAAATACCAATCTGGATGGAGAAGACATTAATTTATACAGCTTTCTTTTGTACTAAATGTAATGTAGTATTTACAGACTTCAATGTTGCAACTCATGAAAATACCATTAGTGGAGTTGGCAGTGTTAGAATGGCACTAAGAGCCACTCTCCCTGCATGGGACACAGCAGCACAACTTTGATTCAGAAGACCACAACATTAGGAGTTTGGATGAAGCAATAATTTGGATTTAAGTACAAAATATGTTTTTGTCGGTATCAGGCTTAAGCTCTGCTTTAACAATACTAGAGGCCATGTACTACAAAGACCATAAGTAACCAATCTATCCAGTCCTACACTTAGTGGCTAGAACACCACTTCTGCTATTTCTTTTCGAAACCTATTTTTAAATACATTACAGTTCAGGCTAGAAGGGCTGACAGCTTACATTTTCCTTCCATTTAATTTCATTTCTCTTTGTCTCTGCCCTGGTAAGCTTCCTGTGCTCTCCAAGGCCTTTCTCTTAGAGCTTATCTTCAATGAAGGAATATTTCCACGTAGAGCACAACCTCGTGCTGCAGTGACTGCACCATTCGGGCTGGCACACTCAGCTGCACCGCTCTCATCATCTTGTTACTTGGCTCTCGGGTACATTTATTTTCATGGGAAAGAAAACCTCTACTATTTGGAAGAATGGACTATTTGGAAGAATGGAAATAAAGCAAAAATGAAGAAATTCGCTCCACTAAGTAAAACAGTGCTAGCTCTATGAGTATTAATTAGCATTTCTGCTGCTCAAGGGAAACTGCATGTGCAGGAGAAGCAAAGCTTCCTGAACTAACTGCTTCTCATAATTAAACTTAAAAACACAAAGTTAGATTCTGCTGTTTTGGCTGATAGGCTTTCATTCACTGTTCTATTTTTGATCTTCTTGGAAACAAAATCTTACAGTGCGAAACACACTGAAAGACCTACATTACAGAGACCCACTTCACAGCAGTCATATGAAAGACACTGAAGTTTCCTAAGAACGAGTACATCTCTAAGGAACAGACTGAGATTCCCCCTGGCCTGCAAGGCCAACTATAGCATTCCATTGCTTTCATTTATAAATTATAAAAACGTCTCATTTATAATCCAACGCTATATTTAAGAAACCAATATAAATTCAAGCAAGAAGTACGGGACTTCATTTTCAGTGTGACAGCTAGTGGCAAATATCAATCACTTCTGAAATATCAATCACTTTAGCAGGGCAGCTTTAGAGAACAAAAGTCATGCCAGGCCCATTTTTGTCTAAGCGAATATACACAGTTGGCTTCAGGTCAAATAAAAATAGAGTCTGAACAGAGGTAATCACCCATCAGCACCGAGCTAGGAAAAGAGGGAATATGTCATCTGTGGCAGAAGACAGCTGTATGATTCCAAGAAGATTAAAACTGACAGCAAAATGCACAGTAGCTATCTTCTGCTTATTTAGTCTTTGATTACGATTTAAGTATCTATTTTGATATATGTATGTGATACATTGCATAAAGTTGTACCTGTAAAAGAGAATCAATAAAACGACTGTCCAAAGTACTACAATTTACCAAACATGAATAAAGCAGACACTGACCAGAGGACAGTTACATTTCAGGAAACACATTTCTTTCATTGTGCTCAATCGAGCTTTACAGATCCTGACCATGTGAGATACTTTTTAATTACACCACAGCACACAGGTGAAATTTACCTCCCAGAAGGTCCAAAACAGACTTCATTAAACAGATGCGTGAGGTACTGGGAGAGGTTCTCACTGATGTTGTGTGTCTTGTTTCCTCCCGGAGAGAAGCTGGGCTTCCCAGCAAGCTCTCAGAAAGGGCAGGGAAGAACCTCCACTGACAGCAAAACAGCCAAGCTGACATGGAGGCTCACAGTCCCACAAAGGGCTCTGCATACAGTCGGTATTGTTATGCAGTCATGTCTGGAAGCCCCAGCTGTTCTTACACTCCCCTCTGTCCTACAGATAGGCCCGATTCCTTCCTTGAAAAGTAAATGTAAGAAAGAAATTTAATGGAGGGCAATTTTCACTGTGCTTAACTCAGGACTTGGTAATTATGCAGGAGGGAGTGCAGGAGGGAGTGCAGGTAAGTGCAGTTGCCAGGGGGTTTTCTCTCTTTAGAAAGCTGTTCTCTTGAAATAATGAAGTAACCTTGCAAATAGGCACCAGGTCCCTCTTCTGGAGGCTTGAGAGTTTCAAGATAACAGCCACTGCGCACCAAACAGCCTAAGCCACTCCACCTTCTATCCAACTGTGATGACTACCGTTCTTGAGTATTGGTATCATGTATGAACACAGGCAATGACAGAGTCATGGCAGAATTCCTGATCTAAAGGACAAAATAACAGAACAAAGAATTGGAAGAAATACATAAGGCACCAAAATAAATGAATGCGGTGATCTCCTTAAGTCCTAAAAGAGGATTCTGATCAAGTCTGGGAAGTACTCAAATGAGATGGTGGCCTGAACAATCAAAGCCATCATTTATATTTCCAGTACTTCTTATTCCCACCCAGAGAATGTAGAAATATTACAGCAGCACCTGCCTTCATAGTGTGCTTCTTCCATGTCAAAGGTATTGTTTCATCTCAAAAATAAATAAATAAATAAATAAAATCCCGAAGCTCTTCTTATAGATACTGCTAAGATTTAAGATTATTTACACCTAAACAAAACAGAACCAAAAAAAAACCACCAAAACAACAAAGAACAAGAAGAAAACTGCTGGTAAAAAAGGGAGACCAAGGTACCAATTTATCTGAGCTGGTATTTAAAACTAATTAGGTACATTAATCACATATTACACTGTCCCTGCATGAGCCTCAGAAGTTTGCAGGGGAAGATTCCCAGAAACAGTTGACAAAAGTACTCCTGGAACACTTCCACAGGGCAGGCTGGGTGCATAATGAAGCATAGTGCATCGTGGTAAAACATGAAAACATGCAGTAATCTAAATACACTGTAATAAGAGAAAAGCATTGGAACAAAAAATTCCTTACAGTATATAAGTAAGCATTTTTGTGCATTATATGGAAGGCACATTTTTGAAGAATTGTGAATGTGGGCAAGGGCAAATTTAATCTCCTGAAGTAAGGACATGCAAATGAGCTGACATTTTGAAGAGTGACTCTTGCTGTCTGACCTCCTATTACTTTCTGTAACTAACGGCTCCTCGATAGTATCAATTGTTAAGTGAAGAATAAATAAACGAACGAATGAATGAATAAATAAATAGATTTAGACCCCTATTGCCTACCTCCATTCTCTGAATCTTACACAGCTTCATAGGATCACACTTCTGTATCTTGAATAACTCAAGTATAGGCTATAGGTCATGAACAAGGCAAACATTTCACTTTTAAATCATCTGCCCCATTTCTGCCTCTTACAATTTTAACAAACACTAACAAGTAGTAAATTTTAGCTTGATTAATTGGTTTTGACGACATACAATGATGAACAGATCTGATGTAAAACACATGAATGTAGGCTAGATATGCAACCCTTCCTCCACCTCCATACTCAGGGTGCTGGGAAACCCAACAGTTTAGAGCTGCAGCTTCTTCCACTTCCAAGGCTTTTAGCAAAAAATACCTTCTACGTACAATTTAACTTGGGCTGTTTCTTCCTTCTATGCAAAGGCCTCAGAATGGGGACAATACTGTGCATGTATTACCTATAATTGTAGCAGAAAAATATTGCAGAATATGAAAAAGGAACAGCAGCAAAACTAGTCTCCAATAGTACTCTAGTAGCATCATCATTATGAAGATGCCACAAACCACCAATAAGTTCTGAATTTTTCATTGCCACTTGGACAATCTTTACATAAATTAAGGCAAGTTATGACACTGCATCAGGATTTGCAGCCATAAAACCTCAACCTCATAAAGCACCATTACACGACATAAATATTTAATACATAAAGTTTTTGAAGTTCTGACAATGCAATTTTCCAATACACAATACTCTTTTAAGTCAAAATTTTATCCTTCATTAACTTGAATTCTGCCACATTACTGCAATGTCAATTCTTTACTTGGATCCACGCAGAATAAAATCCATACAGATGTATTTGTCTGACTTCCCTCTTAATAAAATTAAAGGTGCTGCTCATCACATTAAAAAGTTTAAGGTTCAAATTAGTAAGGAAAATTAAAGAGAAAACATAATGCAAACTAAATATACACCAAATAGGGCTAATTTGGAGACAGACAAGAGAAATAAAACAGTCTGCAGAAAGCAAAGCCTGTAGAAAATGGGCACATTAAGGAAAGAAAGAAATCAGTCACCCATGCAAAATTACCCCTATTGGCCATCTGAGAACTGACAATGAAGTCAACTGTAAAGACAGCTGAGACCAGCAGGCTTTTCTAATTAGAGTTCTGGGGATGGGTAAAGGGAGAAAAAAAAAAAATCAAAATCAATGTGTATATATGTACAAACAGACATTTGGCAGAAAGCCACTACTTCAGATTTAGCAATCATTTGTAGATATATATATGATCTGTCCACTTCATTAAAGCAAAGATAAATGATTTGCTCTATGGATGCACATTTGTTTTCATACACACAGACATTAAATGAGGAAATGTATCCTTCAGAACTGAATATCCAGTAAATACCTCTCTCTATACAGAAAATTAGGAAATGCAGATAAAACAACCCTTGTGAACAAATGTTTATAAAAGATCCTGAATTCCCTGTAATGTGCATATGCAAAGATTAATCCTCAACAGCCAGAAAAATATACATACTTATTCCTAACCTAGAACCATACAGCATTATCTTTCAGTGAGTGTAAGGGTTGAAGATAAACTTGAAAAATATTGTCATGTTATTAAATTCAGTTAACATCAGGCTTTTATAATACCAAAATTTATCAGTGCAATGGAATGCTTTGGATTTTTAAAATTATTATTGTTTTCTATTTCTTTCCTTAATAGGCTTAAGACATTCCCATGACATTCCCATAATGCTCAGAATAAAGATGCAGCCTATGCTAGAAAAGCAAAGTTTAAGTGGGATTAGGGCATAAACACAGATCAAGCTTGACTTCTCCATGATTCAGTCTCATGTATAGAGTTTGGTTACATGTGGTTGAACATCTAGAAAATACTGACAGAAGACAACAGCGTTGCTTATTAGCGCATTTAAAGAAGGAAAGCAAAAAACGTAGGCTTTAATTACATTAATTCCATTTGAATATACCAGTGGTGTTGAAAGTAAGATAGGGATATATTCCAGTAAGTTTCCAAAACCTTTTGTTAGTTGCTTGTTAAAACTTCAGTTTTCTGTCCTCTAAATGGCACAGCTATCCTTCAATGCAACATAAACGTCTTGTGCTCCCCTGGGAGTGAAATGTAGATTAACAGTCAGTGTGGAGGCTGCTCCTTCTATTGCTTATGAAATCTGCTTCAATAATCAAGGATTCCAAAGGGATATAATATCTAGGTGGCTCCAAAAGTAATGCCTCATATTTATTCCTCATGAACTACAACAGTCATGAAGAGCACAATTACACCATTTAATAGGGCAAATTCTCAGCTACAAAACATTATTTTTCAACACAGACACCATCACTAGCTGCACAATTTTATCAGTGATGAGCAAGAGCCTTCCTAGGGGGGAAGGTTCCACCTCTACTGCCATAGCACCAACAACTGCCTCTGACATCATGGGCCAAACTAATGAAATAGGAGGCATTGCTTTTGGAGCAGCCTTCATATGTCGTCTGTGCTACTAGTACTATCCTGAGCACAGTGAAGACAGTGTAAGTATACTAGGGCTTTTATGTACTGCTATCATAGCAATTACTGTAAATACTAAAGCTGAAAACAAACCTGAAGTAATTTTACAAGTTTACGACAACCAACTTTTAAGGCAACAATGTTTGAATTTAAAATTCTGGAAGCTGACTTCAGGTCTCCTAAAGGGAAACTCAGCTGGAGGATCTCACTTAGAAACACACAGTATGGGAAGTGAGGCTCATAAGACCATGACTTTGACTATTCTTAAAAAAAAAAGCTGCAAAGAAGAAATGGAGGCACTGGAGGAGAGCCAAAAAGTCATAGTCAAGTATGGAATATATTAAAAAAAAAATATAACAATTACAGACAAAAACAGAAATGACAATAAAATACAGAGACTCAATCACATTCTAACTGTTGTGTCCAGGAAGATAAAATAATAAATTATTTATAACTTACCCAGAAGAACATAATAACAAATTCTCATTTAATACTTCAATCTTTCATTTCACAATAGTGATGCTTACTTCATAAGCAATATTTGTTAAGAAATCTGTAATTGCAAGGAGTGTTCACACTAGAATTGCTTTTCAATAAATTATTTGTGAAGGCCTCATTGCTCAGAGGACTGGAGACCAAATGCATATAAATTTAAAAAATACTTTGACACGTCAGTGTCCTTGTGGAGCTGTCACTATGTTATTTAGGAGCACAAGTCCTAGCAGAAGCTATGAGTCATTCAGGCTGTGATTCCACAGTGTATTCTCTTGTTGGCAAAGCTGACTTAAGCAGTTCCTGCCACCACCACTACATCTTACCGGCTCATTTGCTTTCTTCACCTTGGCCTGAGCCCTTCATTTTAATCTTTCTTTTGTGCCAATGCAAAGGATTGTTTGACTCCCAAGTGAACCAGATTGGAGAAATGATCTACATTTTAAAGAGCTATACAAAACCCTCATATTTGGCAGAGATATTTTTAACTCGGAGGAGGTTTCTGGTCAGAATAACCAAGCATACTATCAAACAAGGTGCTATCATGTTGACTAGAAGCAAGTTGGAATGAAGAACAGGAGAGGGCAAGGAACAATGTAGGTTAGCTTTACATCTAGGAGGAATATTTGTTAAACTGTGAACTTAGACATTTATTTTATGCATAGATATCCACCCCAACCATTCAGCGGTATCAAAATTGCCTTACTGTCCAAAGGCTCTTAGTATGCTTAGGAAATCAGTATGACAACTTCAATGCATTTCATAATTAGCTTCACAACTCCAAAATTACTGCCTTAATTAGGAATTTTGTTGGCAAGACCACCTAGTGAATGAAAATTTTAGAGGCGCCACACAAGGCTCGAACAACAGCAGCTGGGCAGTATGATACAGTAAAGGTACCTGAAGCTAACACAGTTGAGATGAAATGGGTCACCCCCCAATGGCTCCCTTAGTGCAGACGCTTCCTAGGCAGCTTTGATGACATGACTGTCCTTAAGATAGCCAGAGTTAATTGTCCATGCCTCACTTTACAACTTGCTTCCAAAAACCAGAATATACCAAGGAGCTTTTCTCTTGCTGGGTCAGTGACTCAAGGTTCTAAGTCTCTCCAAAGGATTCTGTTTCACAAGAAAGCTCACCTTCCACTTATGTAGCACAAAGACTCAAACATGTCTACAGTGACATTCATCTCTAAGTTTTCACCAACGACCAATCTAGTCTCCAATTAAGTATTTAACAGAAAACTTTCTCCCAAATCTGACCTCCTCAATTTCTTTATTCTCTCACCCTGGGCTGTACTTTTTTCTTTTTTTCATACCACAGCTGCACTGTAAAACAAAGTGAAACCTCAAGAACAGTAACAAATGTTTCAAATTGCTAGGTAGGTGGGTTCTGAGGGAATAATGAGAAACCTGGGGTTGAGACTGCTGAAACAAGTGTTCATTACTCAAGTGCAAAGTCATACATATGGGCATAAATGCATACTAATGCCAAAGATTACTACAAGTACTTTTAAAACAGCTGCTTACAGTTAGAGGAAGAACTTCTAGATCGTATTTCCTCAAAGATTTCCACTGTAGGAGGCAGCATTAAAAACATTGTTTTGTTCCTGATTACAGCTATACTCATAATACTACCAGGTTATTTGCACGTCCTGCTCTGTTTAACAATTGATGTTTAAGAATTCTAAACCAATGCAATTCTAAACCAATTCTAAACTAATGCAAAAAATACGTTGTAAACAATACACTACCAAGTTAGAAAGGATCATATAGTTCTTTACTGCACAAAGTAGAGGGCATTTAGAGTGGAAAAAATATAATGCACTGAAACCATAGTACATTTTTGTAATAACTGGAGGAAAAGAATAAAAAGAGGAGAGATTATTCTGACTACTGCAATAACTTACTGGTTCTTTAGCCAGTCGTGAACAAAAGGGATAGAAAAGAACTCTGTGAATGACTCATCTTTCCTCCTTGGATTGTGGCTGATTAAAACAAACAAACAAACAAGAGAAAAAGAAAGCAATTAATATTAAAGAGCAGCTATTCCATTTAGAAATTACTGTCTTTGAGCCATTGGACATATATTAACAGCAAAAGCCATGATTAACTTACTTGTATAACCACTCCGTTAGGAAATCACAGGCAATAAATTTGGTCCTTTTTCTCTAAAGATAGAAGATAGTTTCATATTATTTATTATCTTTGGATAAGTCACATGTTTTTACTAGCGGAAAGGAACAGATGCTAAACTGACTGTTTTTATTAAATAAAATATATGGGATGTTACTCTGTCTCCTTAAATACTGCTATTGCCAACAGTCAGTGGCTCAGCCAAAATCTTCAACCTTTTGTGAAATGCTAAAACGTCAAGTTATAATGTCAAGCCAAGTCAAAAAATGAGTGAGAAAATTTTACATACGTTATCTTGATACTCACTGTAGTATAGCTGAAAGAAATGTCTCTGAAGGGTAATCTCCTTTAGTGGCAACCTCAATGCAAAGAAATTAACAGAACTCTTACATGAAAATATGTTGTAAGCCTACTTGCCATTTGTTCAAAGCTCTATTATCATACTTAAATTACTTCATTACTTCCAAGGATTTGAAAGGACATTGATGGAATATTGTTTCCTCTTGCATAGAGGAAACTTGCAGGTGTTGTGCATACGTACACACGACAGCGCACTGCATGGCTGCTCACACAAAATTTCCTGTTGGGTAGTCCAGATGCAGCCTTTAACTGCAGACTCAGTTGAACAGGACCTGTTCAACTGGACTGCACTACATACTACAAAATACCTTTTGAGATCAAAATACCAAGCAAGAATTTTGATCAGTATAGAATTAAAGCCTGTCTTTTCCTGGAGGTTTCCTCTTTGCATTCCATCCTTGCAAATAAAGTGTACAAATGACTACAGGTGCTTATTCTTCTTTTCATACACCAGGTGTGGTTCCATAGCATGGAAAATATAATCTAGACTGCTGGTCAGAATTAACTAGTCTGTTCAGGATCCCTCTTACACAAGATGTGTAACAGACATATACAGCCAGAGAGTGAAGGATAAAAGATATTTAGCCACTGCTGAAGAGAGACAATCAGTACTTTATTAAACTAGCAGCCATTTGGAAGAAAGAAAGCCTATTCCCACACAGAAGGTAACACCACGTCAGATGGGAGTATAAACTGAAATCATTACTCTAGGAAAACAATTCATACTGGTCAAACACGTTAGTGAAAACCATTAGATGTCATGAAAAAGGTTGGAGCCTTGAACTGCAAGAAATGATGGAAATACTGCCACTTGCTAAGAAATCAGAATAACTACACAATTGGAGATCACTGCATAAAACGATGAAAAAAAAAAAAAAAAAAAAAAGGGCACGTGAAGAGCAAGGCAGACAAGAAGTGCTGCCATTCTCTCAAGGTTTGAGATTTAGCGTGCAACACAGAATCACTTTGTATCACAGCCACACCTGAAGTGGATGAGGAAAGTTCTTTAAGATCCGGACTGCATCCAGTGAAGGATGCAGGGCGGTCACATAACTAGGGGATGACAACAGTGAAGTTCACAGGTAGACAGCACAGCATCCCTAGACAACACCTCAGAAAGCACCTACTTTTCTAAGTAAATCTTACCATAGGTAGACAACTGCCTTAAAGGTAAGTGGGAGAACAGAATGAGGAGATTACAGAACTCCTTTCAGTCCTGAACTCCACATCCCTTTTCAGGCTTCCCAACAAAAGTTCTGGGGTTCATGGAGAGCTCCACTACAATGCTTGGCTGTGTAGAACATGTATGTCTCTCCAAGGAATTTTCTCACTTATCAGTACAATGCCAAACACCTATGTTTTGAGACACCAACACCCTTTACTAGGGAGATTTCTGCAGCTTATTTTACATGATGACTTTCACTTGAACAGAATCTGAAAACACTGCTTGATTGTCCTTATGTAGATATTCCCAAGCCCAGTACAAAACTGGATCCATTATTCAACGAATTGTTTCTGAAGCCAAACTCTATGCTTTGTCAAGAAAATGAAATTTAATCTAGCATTAGTAATTTAATCTGTTTTAAGTTCCTTTGCAATGGGAAGAAAAACGATCAGAATAATGTTGTCAAAGCAGTTATCAGTGAATCAAATTCTTCTTAGCCTATCCTTGTCAGATTCAGTGAGCTTATCAGAGAGTGATTCAGTCTAAATCCTTTCTTTTCTTTTTTTTTTTTTTCTTTTTCCTGCCAGGAAACAGCTCACTCTGCTAGTCAATTAAATCTTGAGTTGCACAGCAGTCAACATTTACAGAAGGGAAAGAATGACATAAATTGACCTGTCTTTGACACATTCCTCCTATGCCACGTGAATCAAGATAAACACAGGAAATATCTGCACAATGCACATTGTTAACCTGCAGAAATCTTTATTAACTATTTATGATCAGAATGCATGTTCCTATCTTCAGTGTGCTTGGTAATAATAATGCAAAAATATTGGTGATGGGGAGATTCCAGAGACATCAGATGATCTTCTTCCATTTGCTTTCCCTCATTTAACATACTTTAAAATATAATATATTCCACACAGTCTGTCACAGCAATTTCTTTCTGCAACTGCCAACAAGAGAGAAAAACCATAGTTATGAAAATAAAAGTGTTCAAACCTTGTTTAGTCTTTATTTTGAAAAATGAATGCATTACTCAAGTTTCATGAAATAAAAGATTTAATAAAATATCTTTCCCCAGAGACTTTTGAAAGCAGACACAATAAAGCGCAGGACAAATGACAATAGAAAAAAAAAATCAGCAAGGGAATGCACTGGACAATCTAATAGGTCTCTTTTAAATCTCTCATTTAAAAATGAAGCTCCTGCAGACTGCTCCCAGTTCATTTGAAGCCTGCAGATATATCTGGCAGCTGGCAGCTTTACTAGGGTTTTGCTTTTAGATTTCTCATGTGTACTCACTATATAATGAAAAGAAGCCTATTACAAATCAAATGTTTAAGTTGTTCCATCACTTTCCAAATAAGACCTTGCAGACTGCTTTCTTACATAGACGACTACTTTCCTTTTCCGCACTTCCCTTCTGATTCTGATTCTTCCCTTCCAGACAGGTGTCTTTTCTGATCTCTACCTTGACTTCCTCTGTTGTTCCCATGACCCAAACTCCCTTATCCCATTTTCTTCAATCCCTTTAACACGTGAAGACCTTTAGTGCTCTCATCAACAATCCACTCTTTGCTCCCCCCCCACCATTCCCTCTCTCTTTCCCCAGGCTCACACACCAGTGCCTGCCATCATTTCAACTACTCCTCTCTTTTTTGCACTGCTTCTTCCATTTATCTTCCTCTGGTTTATTCTATTGGAGCTGCCCTTTGTAAAGGGGCTTTAATGACTCATGTCTAGCCAGAATTCAAATCCCATATTTTGCTCTCATCCTTTACAATTTCAGTTACCTTAATCACAATTGATCATGTTGCTCTCTTTTTCTCTCATGAATTCCATGAATCTTTTTACTCTTTGTTCTCTTCCTATTTTTGAAGCTATTTCCACTGTGTTTATCACAGGAATCTTTCTCCCTGCTCTCAGCTTCCTCTGGGCTTTCTAAGGGTTGTTTTTTTATCCTAAAAATCAGTACCAGCCATTGCAATAACCACTTTAATACAAGATGTGGCACAGTTTTTTCCTTCGAATTCATACAGAACAACATATTTCTTACAAAACAACAGTACAATTAGAAATTACGCATTTAAGTCAGAAAAGGAAACAGAATGTCCAAGTACAAGCACCTGGTTAGTAATGGAAAAGAACACAAATATTCGTTTATATGGCAAGGATTGAGAGCTGTTGTTTTAGTCGTTATTGTTCAAAAAGAGAAGGAAACGATGCCACAGCGGAAAATGATCATCTGGCATAAACTTGCTTTCCTAAATTTCCTTCCTCAATATCAGGACTTCTCCATATAACCACAAAAACCACTCTGCTAATTATTATGATGTTTCTAGATATTAGAAAATAATTGCTTAAACTTGGCATTTGACTTTTTTTAAAAAAAGTTTTCTATAAAGCGACGCGCAGAAGCATACAAAAATCTATTCTGAGGACAATCAATATACATACCACAGAACCTCTGCAAAATATCTCAGATTGAAAAAGGACAAAGTAATCTCAGATTTGTGCTAAGTTTAAAGCTAAAGTATTTCTAAGAATACTTCTGTATTAAGCACTGCTCTATTGCCTTCAAATATATGTAATACCTATTTAGGACTGTATTTTAAGGCAGCTTCAAAACATGCTTTTTTTGTTAGACAGTATCTACTCCTTCAAACAAAATCTGAATCAATATAAATTTCATTAAAGTGTGATGAATAATATACATGTTCAATTTGTTCTTGGCCAGATACCATAAAATTGATGGCAGGAATAATGTATAGAGATGTCAAGCCACAGTGACACGTCCACTGACCACCTTCTTATTTCACATGTATTAATCACAAATTATAAATGCCCACAAACGTACCTATAAAACCAATCATCTCACAGACAGACACAAATCTTTTAAAGACAAAGCAAAAAATGGAAATAACTCACTGTTATTAAAAGTACAGATCTGGATATGAAATACAAGTTTGGAGTGTCCAGTCAAGCATGGTAAGTGAATTTTTGGTAAGTGAATTAAGGAATTTTAGGCTAAGCACATCTGGGGCAATGGCAAACACTACAGATGTAATTTTTACAATTTGTTCCATGATGTCTGTTATCACATATACACATACCTATAACAGGAAGTCAGTGTCAGTAGTTGGAGTGCAGGTATGCCAAGACCTCAGATAATTAGCCCACTAGTATCTCAAAATCATCCTCACTTAGCTTTCGTTTTAATTTAGAATTAAATAAAGAAGAGGTAAGTATTAGCATGAAAACTGCTGATGACAGGCAAAAAGTGGGGAAGAAATTAAAAAAATACTTCTATGGCTGGAGAAAATAGCAGAAATGATGCAAACCCAACAACCCTGAGTTCCTAATCTATTGCTGGGGGTCAGGAAGTTAGGCTGATACGGCGAGCTTTCTTTTGCACTGGTTCTAATGTATTCTTAAGTATCCCCTATGTACAAAGTGGACTGCCTCTATAGGTACATTCACACACAGACAGAAGAAATACATAAATATACATAGAAGACAAATATTTTTAGAAGTACATTTTTCAAAAGCTCATCAATGCTAAATACCCTGCTTTCCACTTAAATGGAATTAATTTATACAGAACTTTTAAAATCTAAAATAGAAATTATACCTGTCTTAGGATGTCAGAAAAAAAAAATGAGTAATAAAATGAACTGTATTAAGTAAACATCAAGTTTTTTATGTCTTTGAAATGAGTGATGCACAGTAATCTAAAAGAAAGTGCATTTCTTGGAAATACAACACAGCTTTGGCTAGATGCAACTGAATATTTAAGGAGAATTGGGTGTGAATAGACATTGGCATAATGATGAAGTGTGTGTGGTATACAATCTATTCTGGATTACCAGACAAAAAACCACTCCCAGCAAACTAGATCCAAAACAACTCACAATATATTATTTCATAGTATTGTCATCGGTTTTCATGTAAACAAGCACAACATAAAGAAACACAACCTGTGAAATAAAAGGCCGTAATTCCTTGACAGTGATCTGAACTGCAAACTAAGAACTAACCTCAAAGCACTTTTCCTTCTTTGCTTGATGCAGAAGTTCAGTCATTCCGGGTAAGAGTACTGGAAATATGTAGTACTCTAAATATGCTTGAGGAGAACCTGCACAGAACAGTACAGCTTTCACTTGTAGACAAGCACTTACATTTCACAAAGAGTAGATAACATAAATGAAGTAGAAGTCATTTAATCAATATGACTGCAGCTTGAACCACATACAGATTCTCTAAGCTTTGATACAGCCATAGGTCTGTCTTCCATTTCTTCAGACAAGATTACATAAACATAAATTTCAAACCAAAGGTGCATCAACACTGCACACTGCAGTGTGCCTCAAAGATGTCAGACTAGAGTAAAACTCAAACACCAGAAGCAGTTTAGCATGAGGAAATGAGGAGCAACGTGGACTGCTTTACCCTGACAGAAAGAACAGCAAATGTGACTGCACTGCACTCAGGGCTCTTACAGCCAGACCTCTTTTGATATCTGCACTCATGCTCTTAACAATCTGTTGTAATAGTGTTGGTTATAAAACTGACTTTCTAGGCAGAGGGGAAAAAAGGTTGTATTTCAGTGATTTCTCTCCTAACTACTTCCTACTCACCAGATCCTTCTGAATCTGAACATTAATCCATACACCTTGAAAGGGCTGTCTGGATTGGCATCTCTCTTGTTTATGTTTCCACTGACAGTACATTGAGCTCTACTTGACCTATTTCCTGTGTGCTCATGCTCTGAATTCTATGCAAAAGAAGGCAGCTACTGTCAGTGTTACAAAAAACAAAAACAAAAAACAAATCAACAAACACCACCACAAAAAACAACCCATTGTCTTTGTTCTACATAACGCTGAATGGCTGTACATTTCCCAAGATGTTCACGCTATCTTCGTCTCAGCTACATCCCCATCTCCTCCAACAGGATCTTTCACCACCAACTTATAAACTGGTTAAGGTGAAGGAGCCTTCTGCCTCCTTTAATGAGGACACCATACCATACATGCAGGAACTCATGCTCACTGGGCCTGTGGGAACAAGGAGCATGACCCCATATGTAGCTGTAAGAGCCCTACTCTTGGAATGGTGAACAAACCAGAAGCTGTCAAAATCTCTGAGAAGCAGGGATGACTTACTGACTGAAGTGCTGCCCTCAGTTTAAAGCCAGACTACCTGCCATGCAGTATGTATTCTGGTTTTAGTGTGTTTGATAAGGATGAAGTCACAGATACTTCCTCTTCCAGCAACACACAGCTGAAACACTAAAAACATACCATTATTTGTAAATTGGTAGAAATGTTATAGAAACTGATAAAAACAAAATAACAAAACTCGAGAGTTATTTCCACTCTGATTTGTAATCACTTGAGTAGAACAATATTTTGAAAGCAGTTTTAATCATCTGCCTAGTCTGTAGATCCTAATTTTGCATTATTAATTTAGAAGCAGAAATACTTGTCCCTCTCTGATCTAACTGGTCAAATAATTCAGAAGATAGTAGAATACTATAATGGCTAGACACTACTAACAATTCCTTCACCTGACAAAGAGGCCAAGCTGGCTCCTGCACACAGACCAAAGTAAGTTCCACTTCAGAAAAGGTGATGTAACTGTTAGCACTTCAGCTGTTAGGTGCTTTTTTTTTCAATGCTTTTGAACTGTTAGCACTTTGACTCTTCCCCTTCTGTGACCAGGTGACCTGCCTGGTTGATGAGGGAAAAGCTGTCGTTGTTGTCTACTTGGACTTCAGCAAAGCCTTTGGCACTGTCTCCCACAGTACTCTCCTGCAGAAGGTACAGCCCGTGGTCTGGCAGGTATGATCTCTGCTGGGTAAAAAACTGGCAGGAGGACTCGGCCCAGAGTGCTGGTGGATGGAGTTACATCCAGCTGGCAATGGGTCACGAGCAGTGCTCCCAGGGGTTGGTATTCAGGCCTCTCCTGTTTAATATCATTACTGATGATCTGGATGATGGCATTGAGTGTGTCCTCATTAAGTTTGCAGATGACACCAGTCCGAGGGAAGTGTTGATCTGCCTGAGAGTAGGAAGGCCTTACAGAGGGATCTAGACAGGCTGCATCAATGGGCTAAGGCCAAGCGTATGAGAACCAACAAGACCAAGCACAGTGTTCTGAAAAACAGTCACAACAACCCTATGGAATATGTGGGGCACAGTGGCTGGAAATCTGTGCAGCAGAAAAGGATCTGAGGATGCTGGTCAACAGCCAGCTGAACATGAGACAGCAGTGTACCCACGTGACTGACGTTAGCAGCATCCTGACTTGTATCAGACACCGTGTTGCCAGCAGGACTGGGATCATCCCTCCTACTCAGCAGTGGTAATGCAGCACCTCAAGTGCTGTGTTCAGTTCTGAGCCCCTCACTACAAGAAAGACAACAAGGCTCTGGAGTGTGTCCAAAGAAGGGCAGTGGAGCTGTGAGGGGTCTGGAGCACACTGGGATTGTTCAGCTGGGAGCAGAGAAATTTCAGGGCTGACCTTATTGCTCTCTACAACTTCCTGAAAGGAGGTTGTGGTGAGGTGCAAGTTCCCCCCAGTACCAGTGATAAGACAAGAGGGAATGGCCTCAAGTTTCACTGGAGGAGGTTCAGGTTCAATATTAGGAAATATTTCTTCTCTAAAAGACTGGCCAGGCACTGGCACAGGCTGCCTGGGGAGGTGGTGGAGTACCATCCCTGGAGGGGTTCAAGAACTGTGGAGATGTGGTACTCAGAGACACAGTTTAGTGGGCAATATTGGTGGTAGCTGGATGGTGGGATTTGATGGTCTTAGACGTCTTTTCCAATTTTAATGATATTGTGATTCTGTAATGAACTGCAGCCAGTGACAAACTCCTGCCAAACTAGAGAAAAATATTCACAGGAGGATACAAGGTAATATAGCCCTACTTACACGTTTTTGGATCAGGTGCTTCTGGAAGGGGGGCTGCCTCAGGTGTGGGAAGCAACTGTTGGACAACTGCATCAGTTGCAGGGGATGAGTAAAACTGTTCTGTACAGAATGGCTGCAACATTCCTGCTTCCCAACTCATCTGTTTAAGATAAACGGAACCCACATAAATATCCCAATCAAACTGAAAGAAACGTACAAACCAATTCAGCAGGTACACTGCTGTAAGGTCAGTCAGTTAAAAAAAAAAAATAAAAGAAAGAAATTCTAATTTTCTAAAACAAATATTAAATTAGTTCCATATTTTCTGCACACTTCAAAAACAAACAATTTCACTTTAAATTTTTTACAGTTTCCACTGAATGAAAACATTCAAAGCTTGGAGAAGGCATGTGATTGTTTTTAAAAGAAGGTGGCAAGATATCATAATTTAAAAAATATTTTAGCCATTCTAAAAAAATAATAATTTTTTGAAAATTAAAATTGGGGATGTTTTCTGAATAAGTATTCTTCCACTCAGAAGCTTATATATTCTGTCTTGCTCAGAAGTTCTAAAAGAAACAAAGCACAAGTAAATAAGTTCAGAACAAGTGTAAATGCCAATCTTAAGTTTCTTCATACAGGAACAATTACAGTTACCACAAAAAAAAAAAAGCAGTCCACAATTTTACTTATGTATTTAGAAGTACAAGAATTGTTACAGTGAGCCAGGAGAGTACCTTTAGCAGATTGTGAACTACATCTGTTACAGAAATCCAGATACCTCCCATTACATACGCAAGAATGCACTCCACCATATTTGGTATGAAAACATGCTGTGCAAAAGATGTCATCTCAACAGTTTCCCTTTGAAATTCAGCTGGATTTACAAGTTGCTGAAGAGCAAGCAGTGGACCCAGGCCACCACACATACAATATACAATATTGCAAGTCAGTGACTGCAATATCATACGCAATGACTGCAGTGATGTTTGCAAGATACATAAAATGATGCTTCAGGAAATTATAAAAAGTACACATCAACATAAAAAGGCACACTATTACATTCTGGCATTAAATGCTCAGATATGTCAATATATAACGCCTAGACTCATGAATGTCCTAAGCAGAGTACACAATTCAATTTCAACAATGTCCTGTGATGAAGCTAGTTTTACTTAAGGAAACATGATATACTATGTAAAGGCCTAAACTTACTACATGCCAAACAATTTGAACCAGAAGGCCTTGAAGAAAGTAACCTAAATACAGCGTAATAAGAAGACACCTATTTTAAATGAAAGTTAACTTTGTGATTATTAAAATAATTAGTTTTGCTGCTTGTAGAACTGCTGGGGAAAAAGAGTTAAAAGGGTTTGTTCTTGTGTACTGCTTCTGTCTGCCAAACTAGTTTTCCTAGACTGAATTTACCTGGTCAAATGTAGACTCTGGGCAGCTGTGATCGGGTTTAATTCCTCTGACTTCGACGGTCACATCTACGTGACCTACCACAAATGTGAAACTGAGGCATAACTCCTTGGCAGTGCTTGCTCCCTCTGTTTTACACATCAATGCTGGGTCTGCCTGCACCAGCAGCAGCAGGAGATCCCTGCACACTTCTGCCTCCCCCCTGCAAAGCTGACAGCTGAAGACAAAAGGCAGCAGGCTGTGCACACAAAACACAGCTGCCATCTAATTTTAGGACAGCACTCCCCAAGTTGCTTTCGACAAAAGCCATGATTTGGAATATTGCATTTGTTGATTCACAGTTGTTTACAAAATGTAGTTCTGTTTACACTTTATGAATGACCCTACTCTGCGGATAACTAATTTTCCTATTCTGTTATTTAAAACACGACACCTTATGAAGATTTGGTACTTGAACTATACTTACAGATTTCTGCGCTGATTCAGGGATGTCTGGAAACGGATGCTGTTCTGCTTCGTACTCTTAGAGTAAAAAAAAAAAGTACAACAATTACATGAAAGATTTTAAAATCACTTTTATTCTAACCAAGCATTACCTTCTGAAAGGCTCTACTCCAGTTTGAAAAAATAAAGTCAGTACAGAACGACTATTAGTTTAATACAGAACCTGATGTGCTAAGAAAAGGCAACATTTTGAAGTCTCTTGTCCTGGTTTTAAGTCAAGTACAAGGTTTTCAGCTATAAAATAACTCCTCATTAGAAAAAATATTTTTGACCAAAAAATAATAATCTAAAATATTATAATGCAGATGCTCACACGTTATCAACCATTGGTTTCACCAGTATACAGCATGGCTTTTCAACTTCCCCTGTGTTTCCCTATGAGCATTCAAGCTCCCAGGACAATGCTAAGACCTATCTTCCCCACTTCCAAAAAAGCACCAGTGCAGGAGCAGTAAACCCACTGAAATTAGAGCAAATCAAGGTAAGAAAAATAACCAAGAACGGCAACGAATCTGATAGGGACACCAAACCCTCCTGGGTCAGGCAACACAAAGGGCCCTGAGAGACAGAGCACTCAAGGTCAGTGATCCTAAGTTATGGGATCCAGAATCAAAAAATCATAGCGTGGCCTGAATTGAAAAAGAGCACAGTGCTCATCCAGCTCCAACCCCCTGCTGTGTGCAGGTCACCAACCAGCAGCCCAGGCTGCCTAGAGCCACATCCAGCCTAGCCTCGAATACCTGCAGGGATGGGGCGTTGTATGGGAACTGCTAAGTCATGGCCTGAACCTCTGATTAATCACCTGAGGTGAGCCTTGAGTCAGCCAGAGGAGCACAGGTGAAGGCAATTCACCTGTGCTGCTGGAAGGGGTGGAGCCAGGCTCCAGCCCTCCTGGACCTATTTAAGAGCTGGCTACCAGAGGGGAAGAATCTCTTCTGGAGATCCCCTCTTTTGGTGTCTTCTGGTGAGCTCAACCCAAGGGTAAGCTCTTCCACTTATTCTCTTTTGTGATCATTGTCTGCTTTGCCTTACTCTCTTGATTATATTGCAATTATAACATCTTGATATCTATTGATTATACACAATTATATTGTGATTATAACATCTTGGTTATACAGGCATCCACAGCCTCCTCGGGCAACCTGTTCCAGTGCCTCACCACCTCTGGGTGAAAAACTTCCTCCTAATATCCAACCTAAACCTCCCCTGTCTCAGTTTAAAACCATGATCTACCACAACGCTCTTCTGCTACGGGCTGCACTGCATCACTGCTCTGTTACAGGCTGTGCCACACCGCTCATCTGCTACGGATGCACCGCATTGCCCCATGCGTGCGCTGCAGTGCCTCAGTCGTCACACTGCACCAAACTACTTCTTTCCACGTTAGAAACTGCCCTTTGTATGTGAATATATATATGAATATATAATACCTGACGGCATTACATAGCAGTACATCAAAAACACCGCGGTGTGGGACACAGCTCCCCGAGCGGCCGCAGTCACCGCACAGCAGGAGAACGAGCGCGATCGCCGCCATCCCTCAGAGCCCAGCGCCGCACCGAGCTCACAAGGCCCCGCCCACCGCCATGACGGACGCAGTCCGGGGCACCCACGGCGCCTCACCGCCCCATAGCCCAGCCGCGACCGCCGCCCGCCGGACCGCACCGCGGCAGCACGGCAGAATCACACCTCGTCGCTGAAAGCGACGTTCGTGGCCCCGCCCTGCGGCACGGGGCCGTGGGAAGGCCGCTCAGCCCCGCGGCGCCGGGCGGGCCCACCTGCGCACGGCTGTTCCCACAGGCCACGCCGCGGCCCGCCCGCCGCCATATCGCGCCGCGTCGCCACGGCAACCGGGGATCGGGGCGGGGCGGCGCGGCGGTCGCGGAGCCGTTCTACTTCCGGGGCGGTGCGCTGTTCTGCACGTGGGCCGCGGCAGGTAAGGGGCGGCCGCGACTGTGGCTGTGTGTGGGTCTGTGGACACGGCTGTGTTCGTGCCGTCCGTGAGGGAAACGGAGAGCTGGGGCTGAATCCCGCTCCTGCTCGTCCCGCCCGGCGCGGGGCCTCATCTGTACCTTCGGGAGGAGGCGAGGTTTCCGGCGGCCCCGCGGAGGCTCGGGGCGGGGGGCAGCGCCTTTCGTTCTGCGGGGCCTTGCAGGAGGGCCTTCTGTGCATTCGCTGTCAGTTAAAGGACGAGAACCGAAGCGGATGCGAGGGTTTCCTTAGCGAAAGGGTGCCCCGCGGCCGCTGCTGGCTCCTCATAGGCAGCGGACCCAGAGGGGCAGCGGGCCGTTCCGCACCGGGACTGATGAGCCTTGTAAGGATCCTGGGGTGTTACGTGGAAGATGAAGGGATACAAAGCCGGGGTGCCTAAGTGTGGCCTCTTACTTATGTGGAAATCTGCCTAAACTGTACTGTACGTACATTACATTCAGAGTCCAGAGGAGGGCTGCTGAGATGATCAGAGGGCTGGAGCACCTCTCCTGAAGAATGGTTGAGGGGCTTGTTTAGCTTGGAGAAGGGAAGGCTCCAGGGAGACCTCATTGTGGCCTTCTAGTACTTGAAGGGAGCGTATAAACAGCAGGGGGAATGGCTGGTTACATGGCGGGATGGTGATGGGACAAGGGGAAGTGGTTTTAAACAGACAGGGGAGGTTTAGGTTGGATATGAGGAGGAAGTTTTTCAGCCAGAGGGTGGTGAGGCACTGGAACCCAAGGAGGCTGTGGATGCCCCATCCCTGCAGGCATTCAAGGCCAGGCTGGATGTGGCTCTGGGCAGCCTGGGCTGCTGGTTGGTGACCTGCAGACAGCAGGGGTTTGGAACTGGATGAGCACTGTGCTCCTTTGCAACCCAGGCCATTCTGTGATTCTGTACATGTCTTGCTAGGAAGGAGTTTTGGAGGATAGATGTTTTTGTGACAGTAAGAGTTCTGAAGCTGCTAAAAAGGAAGAATAAGGCAACTTATTCACTGCTCCAGTAACTGCACTTCAGTGCAGTGTATGCTTCTAGTTCTTCCATCTCTGAAAATCCATGGTCTCTGGTGCTGTTTTCCCCAGTTTTGCAGTCAGAGATGTGAACGGGTTTCAGAGGAAGGGAACACCAGATAGGCCAGAATTTGCAATACTGTCTTGACGCCACACAGTAAAAAATTTTTTTTTTATTTTTTTTTTTTTTATTTTTTTTTTAGGATGACAGTCAATAAAAAGCGGAAACAGGTTCATGAGGAAACTGTACAGAGAAAGAAAAAAGTGAGAAGCAGTGGTAGCCAGACTGTCATAACTGAGAAAAGAATTCAGGCTGCCACTGAAGCGGAGGATGATGACTGGTTTGAAACAAAAATAAAGGTAAAGAAGAAGGAAAGTGTGAAAGAAGATGAATGTTCAGACCAATTGAATCTGAAGAAGAAGAAAAACAAAAAGAGGAAGGTTCGCTTTGAATTACCGAAAGAAGTATGTTCAGAAGACTTTTTGTATGTAGAAGGCCATCAGGATTTAGAACAAGAAGCATCAGAGGTAAAATGTTCTAAAGTGTTCAAAAAGAAGAGAAAAAAAGACCGATGTCGTGCCTCTTTATCAGTGAAAAGTAAACAAAATAGTGATGTGGAGCTTTCAAATCATTATTCAGATGATATGCAGGAAAATAAATTTGCTTTTGCAAAAAGCAGGAGAAATAACACTTTGAATTTGAAACTGGATAGTGAACAAAATAAGAAAAAAAAGAAGGAAGACACCTTTTCTTTAGCATTAGGAGATATCCAGGACAGTGAATATAAACAGTCTCAAAAAAATTGCAAAGAAACAAAAGTGCACGCTTCAGAAAGAAGATCTATTACTGGTGAAAGTCATGGAGCAGATACTATCCATAACGATGGGAAGGGTATGAGAAGAAAGAAGAGGAAGAAAAAGAAATCTGGCTCCTTTTTGCCACTAGCAGGTAATCAAAACATTTCTGCAGTTTGTTATAGTTCCATTGCATTAAGCAGCTTTGGAGAAAGGCACAGAAAAGAAATTAGGTTGACAGATAAAGAGGAAAAGGATGCTACTGAGAACCCAGAAAGTATCAGAGAGATGAAGAAGAAGAAAAAAAAAGATGTTTCCTCCTTAAAGTGTAAAGATGATCAGTGCTACAGTCAGAGAGTTCTTGATGAGCATCTTCCTACATCGCAAGAAGTTGAGCCTGAGGAGGAAGAGCTGTCTGGGAGAAAAACCTTGAAGAAAAACAAGAATAATAATGAAGCAACCAATAAGAAAAAGAAAAGGAAGATCAAAAAAGATAAGGAAACAACTTTTTCAAAAGTTTCTTTAAGCAATGACTGTGCACCTAAAAGCCAAAAAATAACACCCCTAGAAAGCAACAAAAAGAACAAAGAGAGGAAAGTGAAGCCAGCTGAATGTGTCACGGGGGACACTGCAGGTGACAGGGTGTTATGCAATTCTAGTCATATGCTCTCTGACAAGAAGAGGAAAAAAGTACCAGAGGACTCTGCAGAAGAGTCAAGATCAAATGCAAGTATCAAAAAGAAAAGGCCCAAAATAGAAGATGGGGGAGATAAGATCTTGGTAAGTTGTTAATAAGGTGCCCTCCTGCTTTGGAGCTGAAGGCCTCTTAGGCCATCTGTACCCTCTTTTGTAGCCTCCTCTGCCTGTTCAGACCATTGGGTTGTGCTTACTTAAGTCAGTAAGGGGACTCCTCTGGGTTTTAAGAAACAGACACAGGCTCAGAGCATCCATTGATTTTTAGCATGTCATGTTTGTGAAATGCAGGAAAGTATGTTTTTTTAATGCCTGATGCCGTAGTCATTTAGTGTTTCAACTGTGAAAATATAAAATGCCTAAAGTACCTGACAGCAAGTATGAGAGCAGAAAGAATGCTAGTCTGCACAGTTACCTATGTTCTTCTTTTTCACTTGTTTCTGTCATAACTATGATACAAAACAGCATTTTAATGTTATGTCATTTAATCAGTTTAGGTAGGTAACATTCTGACTCTTACAATTTATTTTTTCCCCAAGGAAAACTGCTGGAACTGTGTAGTGCTAGAAAACGGGAGATTTTTTAGCCAATCAATGCATAAATTGTGATAGAAAATCAGGGAACAACCCAGTCAAAAACTGGAAGTCAAATTCCTAATGTGAGGTGGGTGGAAAGGTATGTAAAACGAAAAACAAATAGATTCAAGGGCTGTGCAACTTTTAACTCAAGGTAAATGGAACTGCTAAAGGAAATCTCATTCAAGAGTCAGAGTACTGCTGTTTCTGTGGTGAGGCAAGCGTGGAGAACCTGATGGAATAGCAGGGGAAACAGATCTGCTTGGTGTATGTAAAAGAGAAAGTATTTGAAATATGGGGATTTCTTCAAAGCTCTTGAAGAATAAGACTATTGCAGTGTTTTTTCCTTTTGACCTTTCAAAGGGTAAAGTCTCTTTGAGACTGTTGGACGTTATTTGGAGTCCTGCAGCTGCTCATGTGTAAATGGAGGCGAGATGAGCCTTATGATGATAAGTAAACTTGTATACCAGAGGTAACCGAACATGGAGAACACAGCAAGGCCTCTGTGATCTACTAAGGAGAACGGGGATAGGGTGATGCACATTTTGGTTCTCTTCCCCGTATCCAGCTCTGTACAGCAGTAAAAAGGCGTTTCAGAGAAGCTCTCAAGATTTAGAACTCTGGGTAATTGGGACATCTAGTTATTGCTAGGCTCAAAGACTGCTGGAATAAATGGCCTATTGTGTCGGCCTTGCATTTAATTGTGTCTCAGTCTTTAACCATTTTCTGGGTTGTACTGCATCACGTACTGCATCATGCCTTGAAGCATCCTCTGTTAGATTTCTGCAGCAAAGAGAGTAGTGATTGTTGTGGAATCATACCTGCTTAATATCAAAGATTTGTGTTTTCCCATTGGATGCTGTTACAGCCAACTAAAGCAAGGGGAAGGCTGAGATGATCCAGAGGGAGAAAGAGGATGGTTATTAGTGAATGTGTCTGTTGATACAAAACATGCACAACTAACTCCAGCGTTGCTGTATGCTGACATAGAGGCATTTCTGGGGAAAGTCAGCGTGAGTTGATTATGCTCCCAGTGAAATCGTGTGCTGCTGGCATTTCTCAGGCCACTGTATGCTGACCCTCTGTCTTTGTGATGCAGGCTGTTTTCAGTTCCTTTGTTAAAATACAAAAATAGAGCAGGCAGTTCCTGAAAGTATTTTGCCAATAAATATTCCTTGTTGTTGTTCCCTCCTTTGGAAGATGTCCAGCAGAGTACCAGCAGCTTGCACAAGCACTTTGGGCTGCAAGTCTACGTATGTGGGGGAGGGGAACGTGCCAGTGATGAGCATCCCCAACTCAGCCCTCTGCCATGTGGATGAATGCCTGCACTGGTGTTTCTGGGAGCAGGCTGGGATCTTATGTTCGGTTTTTCTCTTGACGTTAGGAGGAGAAAACTCTGAAAGTGAACAAATTCTGTCTGTGTAGTGGTAGGTGTTGTGCTTAGGTGGTCGTTCTTGCTTGCAGAGACATCACCACCATGCATACGGGATTTTCTTCCTTGTGAGAAAGCACTCAGCTGCAGAGCAAAAGTGCTATACAGTGCCTTGTGTGTTGTAACATGAAGGAGTCCAGGGAGAGTCAGATGACAGAGCAGATGCACATCCAGTGTCAGAGGACTTGGTGTACCTCTTTGAAGCCATCTCTGTGCGTGGATGTGCTCCCCTTCCTGCAGTGTGGGGGAGATGAGGTCAGCACACCCCTGGACGGGTTTGTTATTGTCTTTCAGTGACCTTCAGCAGCTCCAAAACATGCTGCAGATTGGCCCACGTGAAGGTGCACTGCTTTTCCTTGCCTGTCTGCCTCTGACCAGCTAAAAGAGAACCCAGCACAGCTGTTTGCAAAGTCCTGTCACAGCAGCTTTCCTGCTTGTTTTGAGAGATCTGAATAGGCAGTGCCAGGCCATCAAGAAGTAAGGTGTTTTTGTTTTTGTTTCTTTTTTATGAGCTCCTCTTACTGCAGACAGCGTTCTCATTTTTGATAGTCAGTGTAGTTGTGTGTGAAAGCAGCGCACAAAAGCTAGCTTAGGAAAATTAGGTAAATCATTCATGGCTTTAGATAATGCTGTAAACCTTCAAAAAAGGTTTTCAAAAAAGAAACAAAAGCTTCTGCTCGCAGAAGTATGTTACAGATCTTTTGCTTGTCTTAATGTTCTGTGGCTATTTCATGTTTGGATTACTGTGTTAGCTGTATCAATAGATCTTCCCTCTGGCCATATTTTGCAGGTTGGTCTAAAGCTCATGGCTTAGATTTACCGCTATCCTGGACTTAAAACTTAACCCTGTTACAGTGGGTGCCCGCAAATTTGGGAAAGAAAGAGTGGGAGCAGGCAGTGCTGGAGGGCTGCACTTTGAGGAAGAATTAACAGTCAGGGGCTGTTTGTGGCTCCTGCCAGCCTGCCTGTCCCTTCCTGCTCTGTCACTGTGAGTTCTCTGTTCCTCACTCCCAAATGTGGGACTAACGTGCTGATGCTGCCATTGCAGGGGCAGCTTATGTACATGTTACGCCTCTCCTCTTTCCACACTGGAAGCTTTTGGGGGACTGTCATTGCTTCTGCATTAGTACAAGAGCAGGCACAAAGCAGATGCCTCTTGAGTGTTTTTTGTTTGGCTGGTTTTTGTTTTGGTGCTGGTGGTGGGGTCAGCATGCTTCAGGCCTGCCACGTGCATTCAGATTGGCCATTATGTTACCACTGGTTTAACTTTTTATTTTTAACTGTACTATTTTTATTTCAATTACAAATTTCAACTTCTGCAATAGCTTTTGATTTGAAGTGCTCCTGCCTGCAAATATTACTGTATGTATGTGCCTCTGATACTGGCAGGTCCATTTTAATGTGTGAATCAAAAAGTCCCTTATCTTTATTGCTAAATATATATATTATATATATATTAAAAATGTCACTTTAAATGTGTTTTGTAAGTTTTTTTTGGAATGGATGGAGAAAATCCCTCCAAAGAAAGGTACAAGTTTGGCTGGAATTTCCAGCTTTAATCTGACTGTTTCTTCTGATCCCCAGTAATACTGCTCATTGCTTAGTGATTTCTCTGCTTACTCATGTGTAAATTAATTAAGAAGAATGGCTTATAATATTCATACGAGTGTTTCCTTGTTTTACAGGAAGATGTGGATGATGTGACTGTTGTGCAGGAAAAAAAAGGAAACTGTGATGAAATTAATATAGACAAGGTATGCTTTCTCAGTTAAGCACGATTTGAAGGAAGTAAGCTTTTAGGGTGTAGCAGGATTTGTAATGAAAAGAATGCCTTCTGCTGGTCTGTGCCAGTATTTTCTAAAGTAGACCTTTGCTTAAGATTTGCTTTTGCATTCATGGGTTAGGTAAAAAATATACAGCTCCACTTAATGTCAGAAGCTTCTAAGTAGCTTATTCAGTTTAATACAGGCTCCTTTGCCTCTCATTGCTGCTGGCAGTTTCAGCACAGCTGTTACCTGCAGTTAGAAGGTTAAACATATCTGACACTACAGAATGTTCATTGAAAATAGCACAAGAAAATGCAGAGCTCTTAAGTGGAGTGTGTAAGAAGATCACATGCAACTTTCTTAATTATCCTTGCAAAATACTGAGGACAAATAATCGTCTTAATCTTCCCTCATCTGCTTACTGTGAATTAAATTAAGTGTTGTTTAACACAGAGGACAGTGGCTTGTGTTGCTTTTCTCTGTATGCTAGGCGAGGCGGCAGGCTCTGCAAGAAGAGATTGATAGAGAATCTGGAAAAACTAACATTTTCAGTCCCAAAGAGAACATGGTACGTATGAATTCAGACTTTGATCTGATGGAAATACTATGTCCCAGAACCACTTCCTGGGGAAAAAAGAAAGCACTGAAAACAGCATTTTTTTCTGTTTGTGGTTCATGTATGTGGCTTGGCACAAGCGCTCTCCTGATTGTAAATTTGAAGTCATGCTTTGGAACGAATTGCAATACCAAGAGAATCTGGGAGCTGACCAGTGAATTCTTAACATCATTTGGAATTGCTTAGAGGTCTGACTCCCATCATGAGTACTGAAAAGCACTATTTTCTCTAGTTCTTCTGGAGATTTTGCTACAAAGAATTGCTACAAAGCCATTTGCTACTTACTGTGAAATTTAAATGATCCTAGGCCATGGTCATAAGGTACCATTGAATTTTATCTGAATTGCTATCTGGAAGAATTTGCAGACATTCATACATGGAGATGCACATGAAAATGTGAGAGGGATGGTAACTGACAGTACAGTCCTGCAGTACCTACAGCCAATAGCCTCCTAATTTCTACATCATTTTTCCACCTCTTTGAAAGACTGTTCTTTATTTTTTGTTTTTCCATTGTACTTAGCCTGCCTCCTGGCAGATTTACCTCTCAGATTACTATTGCAGCAGTGTTCAGCAGTAATAAGATTCAGAAGGAGAGAAAGCTTTGCTAAAAATGTGGAATTCTTTAGTTGTTTGCAGAATTGTTGCTCAGGACTACAAAGGCCATAAATGCCTTTCTGGGACCTCAACAAATCCCAGAAACAAGTCATGTAAGTTTTATGGAGTAGGAGCAAGACTGCAGTGCGTTCTGAACTGCAGCTATCTGATAGTCTGTGAGGGGAAAATGACTTCTTTGGCAGGGGATCCCAGCTCTGTGGAGTTCGTCTGTCATTGTTTATTAATACATAAAAGAATAAAAGCTGTGAAAACTAATTGATGGGCTTCAAAAGGAGAGAGCTAGAAATACTGCAGCAAAAGCTATGTCCGGTGCTTGCCAGCAGTTCACTTAAAAAAAAAAAAAAAAAAAAAAAAAAAAAAAAAAAAGGTTTGACAAGCCATAATTATTTCTGCATCTGTGCAGATATCCATCTCCTGTTCCAAAGGGAAGACTTTATGTATGTCTGCATTTGTGTCACAGAGCAGGGCTTGTACAGCAGCTTAGCCTTGTTTTCATGGATAACTTTCTTTTAGTATCAGTATTCTGGCCTGTGATACTGGCAGATACTCCAGCTCTGTGTTTTTATAACTTAGAACACCTGCTACAGCTTGCCTTCATATTGCATAGCATGCTGTGTGTCGTGTTGGCTGTCTGATGAAGAACCGACTGTTTCATGTAAGCTACAACTGTTTGGTTGGAAGGGTTTCAGGCTCACATAAACATACTGCTAAATTCGCATTTTTTTCCTGGGATGAAGCCAGATCAGTTTAATCACGTTTAATTAATGATCAAACATTCTTCCATTTAATATCACCCTAATTATAAAGAAAAAAATGGGAGTAGTCAGAAATGAGCAACAGTAGGAGATATGTGGTCAGGAGTCAAAAAGATCCTGATGTAACGAAGTATGTTCATAGCTAAGCCAGAAGTTCATAAACTTCTTAAATCACACCCTCTGTCTTGGGTTATTTGCAAACACAAATTGTTGAATTTTGATTCTACTTGGATGTTATCTACAGTCTCAGAAAGGAAACAATATCAAAAACAAAACTGAAGGAGTAATTTGTTCAGAGAATACAGTGAAAGGCAAAGTTGTGGGGTGGCAAACTGCAAGGGAGGGGAGGTTCTAAGGGCATTACATTTAGTCCTGTTGGTTAATGTATGCCCTAAAATTTCTGCACCCTTGCAATGAAGTTGGTAAGTAGTGGGATGAGAATGCCCTTGTTATATAAAGCACACGAGCCAGATGGAATACTGTCTCTAACACTAATACAACAAAATACTTGGGAAACAAAAGCTACCTAATCAAGGGCAGTAGAAAAATTAAAAACAAAAATTGCTGTACGAGGCAACAGAGTGAGAGAAAGGTTGAGTCTTAGAATCGTCTTAGAGTAAGAGAAATATCTGTGCAGGGTCTGGTGCTCTGAGCAGAAAGCAGGAAAGTCAAGATTTGTAAAGACAGGTGAAAAGAATCTGAAAGCGCATTAAATGCTGTCTCCAGGTTAAGTGAATTCCTATGCTAATGAAGCTGCACTAGCATTGGGTTACGGCAGTCTAATTACACACTGCAAGAGGTGCTGCATGTGAATGACTGCTTGCAGCAGCCTGCCCTGTCAGGTGGTGGTGGCTGGTGGTACACAGCCGGAAGTTGTCAGTGGTGGTGGTATTTTAGTGTTTGTCTGTGTGTGTGTTTCACAGGATACAAAGATTGGCCAGTGGAGTGCAGCTGCTTTTCAAAGTTCTGAGCGAGGGATGAAATTTCTTCGACTGATGGGTGGTTTCAAAAAGAGCTCTGCACCTATGGAAGATCTCTATGTGACTACGAACAAACAGAACATGGCTTTGAGCAGGGAAGGGGAGGAGAAGTTACAGCAGGCTCTGAAGATGGAATTTGACAAAGCAATGGACTTGAAGCAACACAAAAGAATTGGTCTTGGATTTCAACCTGCTGCCAACAGGAAAGTGTACATAGACAAATATGCATCTAGATCTATAAAATTTGCAGATTAAAACTGAAGTAATGGAATGAAAATGGGGAAATTTATTTTTGCTTTCCACTTATTTTTACTTGAAATAAAATATGAAGTGTTCAATACATTGTACTTATGAGGCATTTTTAATACAAGTTTTCAGCTTCTAGCTTACATGGAGTTGTGTCCTCACTTGGACACAAAAGGAGCTAAGAACAGTAGGATCTCAAACCTTCCCAGCGTTTTCCACAGACAAAAGAAAATTTCCCTTACAGATTGAAGGTATGAGGACAGTGCCTGCAAGAAAGTACAAATTGGTAATTTTAAAAAAAATAGATTTGATAAGCTTTTTTTTAGCTGCATCTTTGCAATTCAAAAGGATTTTAATATTCTGTAAAATCTTCATGTTTTTACACTCAGTGAGCAGTACAAATTGATGGTGTTGTACTTGGAAGAAATACTACTGGGTTGCCTACAAATTTCATGAGGGAAGACTTAACTATGGAAGTGATTTCTTGACTATTGGCATCCTCACTATAATAGAAATACTCTCGAACGTCCTGTTTCAACATGCTCTAGCAGTGTGAGTCTCAAGAAGCAGCCGTTACCTGTAAATAAACACTTTGTGAGTAGGTTTCCTAAATTATAAAAAGCAAGGTGGTTGTAATAATGCATTTATGGGTTTATTGTAAATGAATGAAACTCTTAATCTTCAGACATTCATGCAACCTGCACTTTCACTTTCTGAACACAAACTATTAAGAGTGTATTGTTTACGTTGAGTTCAGAATTGAAAGTTCCAGAGCACTGTTTTGTGGGAGGTTACAAAAAGATAATGAGGAAATGTCCCATATTCCATCACTGCGTGCTGTTTGTTGTGGGATGTGGTGTTCTGTAAGTTTTCAGGTCATCCTGGTTCTCGAGCGTGACAAGATGACCATCTCTTATGTCTGGGACTGCTGTAGCAATGGTGGCCTCCTTGCAGGGAACCCATCATGCTCAACACAAGTTACTGTCTCTACTTACATCTCATTCTTCTGTTTTACCTGTCCTTTCTGATAAGATGGTGCAAATTAATCTGCTAAATTTTTTGTTTGCAAAGAAAGGCAGCCTTTCTTTGCACAGTAGCCTTTTCTATCAGACTGCTGTGCCTGAAAGCAACTGACTGCTGGCAGAAAATATGCAGAATGGTGTGTTTCAGTGCATTTTGGGCAATGCCTATGGGGAAATGAAAAATCGTGCAGAGACTCCAGCAAAAGCCATACCTGGGGAAGGAGATACTGAACCACTTCCTACAGGGCCTGGACTTGGCTTTGAGAGAACTGTTGCATTTAAGGACTGGCTTCAGCACCTTTCTGGGCTGCAGCTGTGGCTTGGCTTCAAGTACCACAGGTTCAGAGTCAGAAAACATTCTTATGAAGACAGATGCTGAATTCAGGCCTTCAACTACTTGGCAAAAAATGCATTGAAATAATGGAATAGGTGGGAAATTGTTAACTGATGGCTTCCTTTAAGAAGGGAAGGACAGAACAGCATGTACAGATCTCTGCTGCAGAGCCATTACTGGGTATGTAGTGACTGGCCTTGCATTGCCACTGCTGAAGAGGCTGAAGGGGATAATAGTTCTACACTTGCCCTTGGATGTGGATGTTTACCCCCTCTAGCCATATATGATGTACAACACTTGCTGAACTGTAGCTCTGTGCATGGCTTGACACCTTGCCCTTGCTAATGTTGTCACAGTTGGAAAAAGAAGACATCCAGGACAAACTAACTTCATTCAAGCAGTCAAATTTGCTCTAGCTTGTGTATTTACTGCATACAGAAGCCGCACGGGTCTATAGTAAGTGGGATGCTTAAACTAAGAATAATTTTTCTCTAACATGGAAGTAAGCCAAAAGCAGGTTATTAGAGTGGTGGGGTGAGCTTCAAGGCTGGATGTTTAAAGTTGCTCCTGGTAACTAATTAGAGCTTTCTGGCTATAACCAAGCTGTTTTTGCACTAATCAAAGCATCAGTAAAAACCTTGAAAACCTTTTCCATGGCAGTCTTGCATCAATAAATGAAGTTATACTGTGCACAAAAGATGACAGGCAAAAATGGGTGTCTGTGGGGGAAAAGGAATGGTTGGCTGGGCCAACTAAGCCTGCTGTAAGTTTCCATTTTACAGATCCTGGAACAGCTCCACGCTGGGTTTGGAGCAGTGCATTTACCCCTGCAGGACAATTTCTACCATACTGCAGCTGCTCTCTGTGACCTACTTGGCTGGTTAGACACTCGGTTCAATCGCACTTACCCAGTTTCCAAGTCTAACAGAAAGAATCATCCATGTGCTGCTGAGAGTTGCTTTGTGCAGCTGCAGCAAAAAGGGGAGCTAAATCATAGTAACATACATGCAGTACTGTCATCTCACTATGCATAGGATATACAGAATTATCTAAAGAAAGTGTAATTAAATTGGGTACTGAAGGTTAGAAATGAATATATGGTTCTAGCAAAACCAATTATATGCTTAGCTGCTGTTAAACACTAGGCAGTCATTTGCTCACTTCCCCCACCTCCCAGTGGCATGGGGGAGAGAATCACAAAAAAAAAAAACAACCCACAAAGTAGAATTTGAGGGTTGAAATAAAACTATTTATCAACAAAGGAACAACAACAACAAAAGTTTTATATACATATGATATGATATACAGACAAAAAAAGCAATGCACGATGCAGTAGCTCACCACCTGCTGACCGATGCCCAGCCAGTCCCCAAGCAGCAGCTGCCCACCCTGACCAACTCCCTGTTTTCAGGCTGATTCTGCATGATGCCAAACGGTACAGAATAGCCTTTGGCCAGTTGAGGGCAGCTGTTCTGTTCCCTCCCAGCTCCTTGTGCCCCCCCAGCCCCCTCAGCAGGAGAAGCTGAGAAACTGAGGCATCCTTGGCTCTGCTCAGCAACAACCAAACCATCCATGTGTTACCAGCAGTCTTTCTCCTAAAGCCAAAACACAGCCTCATACCAGACACAGTGAAGGAAAAATCAGCTCTATCCCTGCTGAAAGTAGGACATCTGCCTTAACAAAGAGAACATTTCTGTGCAAATACATCTTAATATGTGACTTCAGTCATTAAAACACTGCCACATAGAAGTACCAATAGATGCAAAATCACACTGTGGTTGCTTACCACAGGACAGAAACAGACAGAATGAAATTTATTAGGTATAAAAGCAGTGCACACAGCTGAATTACAGCATGACTAAGTAATAAACTTGTATACACAAAGGAACTCCTCCAGAACAAACAGGTGAGCTGCAAATTGCTTTATTCAGTGATACAGCATACTAGAGAATATGCGTACATTTCCATTTTCCTTTGCAGACAGCGTTTAAAGATACAAAACACTACTGAACTGAAGTGATATTACAAACGCAGCTGAGAAAATGTATATTAGAAATTAGAACAGTAACACTTGGTCCATTTTTCTCTTACTCAAACTGACCAAATGTTGGCAGCATTCCAAAGCAGGAGGACAACTTAGTAGGATTACTACACTGAAATACTGCTTTTACACAGGAGAAACACTGCTGTACAGGCAGGATGAAGTCTGGGGGCTGTGAATTGATCTGTGTAGAGTATCAGATTTTATTCCTTTGTCGCTACAATGACAACAAATTTTATTTGGAAAGGCTGAAATATCTTTTACTGAATCTAACCTGGATTTAAAATACAGTGGCAGAACTGGAAACAAAAAATTCAGATTAAATTATTGCACTCAGAACTGTTTTACCTGTACCCAAGTAAATCTGTCACTCTAAGTAAAATTCAAATGCAGTGAATTCCAGTCAAAGACCAGAAGAATCAGCGATTTGTGGCCTTGGCTACATGCTCACTTTCTCATAAGGCTCCCTGGAAGAGGCGCTCATCAGGTTCTGGACTGCAGAGGAAGGCGAAGGGCCAAGTCTGTGAAGTGACTCATATCAGGTTGTTTGCTTTGCCTCTTCATGTATTCCAGAGTTTTTACCTGGGTACAAAAAGAAAGGTGTTTTGAGATGTTTAGTCTTTGTCTTTTCTCATTTCAGAGGCCACAGTTTTGCTAAAGGAAGGCATTTTAACAGATGCACCTCTGATTTCCCCTAAATTCTACTAGATACACAACCACTTGCTTCTCTGACTCCAGAGCTGGTGACCATAGACACTTTTCTCAAGCAGTGCTCTCAAGTGCTCACATTCCAATATGTCAACATACAATTCCTCCACTACATAACAACGTCTTTCTTTAAAAGCTTACATTTTTCTGTACTGAAAAGTGCAGAACCCCGTATTTCCAGATCCTTTAACGTGTGAAATACTTTTAAAAATGTGAGAGACAGAGCAGATTAGTACAAATAAGTGAAGCTGTTTTATTTATTAAGAAGCATTTTAAAAAATAAAGTTGTTGTTTTGTTGTTTTTTGTTTTAAACTTAGTTCAAAGCCCAGTTAGAACAAGACAGACACTTGTAAGGAGATCAGGTTCGTCTAGGTCAAGAAAGGGCTCTGGAAGCCTCCTATTTCATTGCATTGGCCCACAACGTCAGAGAGGGATGTTGGTGGGATAGCAGTAGAGGCTGAACCTTCCCACCAACATCCCATCACATTTTGTAGTCTTACAGAACAGTGTCTGACATGCGAGTGCAGATAAAGCATAGAGGTGGAACTGAATTCCTCCATGTGAATAAAATGGCACCCACTGATATTCAACAGTATCTGCTAAAAGTCTGTGCAGACCAAACAGCAGGTGTTAACACAGTGAAGGATGGGGGGGTGTTTCAGCAGCAACAGCAGCATGAAAGACAACTGATGTTCTGGACAGCCATGCACAGCTCTCACACCACAAAATGAAAAGAGTCTCGATCAGCTAATCAACACAAATCAGCTGGTCACAACCAGAGAACTGTGTGCAAACCTGATTTCATTCTATGACAAGGTGACCCACTTAATGGATGAAGGGAAGGCTGTCAAAGTGGTCTACCTGGACTTCAGTAAAGCCTTTGACACTGTCCTTCACGGGGCGAAGCTGGCTGGGCACCTCAACACGGAAAGGACATGGAGGTGCTGGAGCAGGTCCAAAGGGCAACAAGGCTTGTGAAGGGCTTGGAGAATATGGCCTATAGGATGAAACTGAAGGCACTGGGGCTGTTTAATCTGGGCAAGGGGAGGCTGAGGGGAGACCTTACTGCTCTCTTCCAGTACCTGAAAGGTGACAACAGCGAGAGCAGGGCTGGTCTCTTCTCACTGGTGACAGGACGAGGTGAAATGGTCTTAAGTTGCACCAGGTTAGGTTGGATATCAGGAAAAACTTCTTTACAGGAAGGGTGGTTAAGCACTGGAACAGGCTCCTCAGAGAAGTAGCTGAGTCACCATCCCTGGATGCGTTTAAAAACTGTTTGGATGTGGTGCTCAGGGACATGATTTAGAGGTGGGTTGTTAGAGTCAGGGTAGTATGGTTAGGTTGTGGTTCAATTCGATCTTTAAGGTCTTTTCCAACCTAGGAACCTATGATTCTATAAGAGCTGAATATTGGCCTCAGTATTGGAAACCATGGTATAAGTGTTAAAATCTCACAGTCTGCACCAGGTGGTTCCCACAAATGCTCACAAAGTAACAGAAAGAACACCATATGCAATTTTGTCAGGATCTATCGAACTGATACAAGGTGAAGGAGCAAGAGTTTCCTAGATTGAATCATTACTGGTGATGAGATTACTGTGTGCCAGAGTCAAAGGGCAATCCATGGAGCAGTGAGGTGTGAATTCCCCATTGAAGAAAAAGTCAATGATAAAATCCTCAGCAAGACAAGTGATGTGCACTGTCCTCTGGGATGGAAAAGGGGAGGGATTTCCTGGAACCTGGGCAAACCCTTAGCTCTGACCACTGCACTGTGATGCTGACTGAGCTGAAGGCTAAAACTTCTACAGTCAGGCCAGAGCAGAAGACAGCCTTTCTCTCGCCACAGGGTAATGCCAGGTTCCACACTGGTTTGAAGACTGTGCAGCACATTGCTAACCTTGACTGGACTCTCCAACCAGACCCACCATATAGTCCATACTCAGAACCTTCTAACTTCCATCTGTTCAGGCAGCTGAAAGGTGGACTGTGGGGGCAATATTTTCCTAGCAACAACACTGGGTCACCTCTGCAGATTTCATCAGTGACAAAAATGTATCGCTAACAGTGATGACTATGTTAAAACAACAATAGTTTCTTGTGGCTGGGAATTTGCTCTATCAAACAACATTACTGTGCTTTTCGTATCTGTTGTTGTTTCCATGGAAATAAATAGGAGGTGTTACTTTTGGATCAACCTATATAGGATTGCCTTTTCCCACAAAAGGAGCTAAAGAAAATCTTAACCGATTTCTCTGCAGTACGTACTCCTTACCATTGTCTTGGTGTCAGCAAAGCCATGTTTCTGGGCAAGATTCCAGAGATTCACTGAAAGCTGGTTTAGTTTGTTGTTTCGTAGATCGCCATGAGCTAAAATCGTGTTGAAGAAATAGAGTGCCAGCTGGCTTTGTCGCTTCAGAGTCTATAATGAGAAAAGAATTCCTGTGTTATCATACAGTCATCCCAGCATAACCTCTCCAAGTTTGCTTGCAAGTGCAAGGGACAGATAATTGTTTTGAAATACACAGCAGTACAGCTGCAGGAATATGGAACAGTTTCCACATTCCATTCCAAATAAAACAAAAAAAATGATAATTATGAGTCAACCCACATGTCCAGTTCTGAGCTCCCCAGTTCAAAAAAGAAATCTCCTAGAAAGAGTCCAGAGGAGGATAACAAAGACAATATAGGGGCCTGGAGCATCTCTTGCACAGGGAAAGGCTGAGACACCTGGGCCTAGAGAGAAGACTGAGAGAGGATCTGATCAATGTTTATAAATATCTAAGGTGTGGGAGGCAATTAGGCAAGGCCAGGGTCTTAGTGGTGTGTTATGGTAGCGTAAGGAGCAATGGCCAAAAGCTGGAACACAGGAAGTTCCACACAAATATGTGGATGAACTTCACAGTGAGGGTGACTTCCTTTTTTTTTTTTTTTAACCTGCTTTTCTTCTAGGGAAACACACCTGTACCATGTTAGTAATTAATTTAGTAATTAATTTCCTTACAATTTTTAGGAGGGAGCTCGAGGAGAACCAGTGCTTTGCTGTAACCTACCATGAGGAACACCACTGCCTTTCAGACTCTGCAGGGCAGCTCTCCAGCACTGACAGTTCTGCACTGAAGACAGATTATTGTTGGATGCATCTTACACACAGCACCTCTTTTATACTGCTTTGCTGCTGCTGTCCTTTGGTTTTGGCTGAAAACAGGTCCCTGACAAAACCAAAGCTGCATCTTATCCACAATAGCAAGGCAGTAACTAGAACTATCAGCTCAGCACCTCGATTACTGAACTTGATACTCACTTCAGCCCTCTCAGTTCAATATATGGTGGGGTAGCTAACATACTGCACTCAGGTACAAGACTACAGAGGGAATGAGGCAAAAATTGGGATAAGCGGTGTGATCAGTGCAAGTTGTGCTCTCCTGACACCACCAGTGCAGCCACACAGCCTCTGCCCTTTCCCTAAGGGACCAAAAGTAAATTAATTTCACTTCTCACTGTCAGCAGAAGCAAGGTGAGATGCTACTAAACAAAGAAACACAGACTGCCATCAGTCCCCCAGATATTTCTGTAAAAGCAGAAAGCCATGCCATTAAAGAATTGGCAAGCTAGAAAAGAGGGCACAGCGTGCTCCAATTGAGAAGTGTAAGAGTGGTTACTACTGTGTATCAGCCACACAGCAGTAGATGCAGAGAAAATCTGATGAGTTGCACATACATACAGAATGCCCAGAGCTGCTACAGGGTCCAGGAAATGTTCTGTAAACACTGAATTGATTACATGGAGCTATCAGGAAGACAGCTCTTTCTTCCTCTAACAGTTACCTACTTCAGAATCTTTCATCCCAGTAGCTCCAAAATTGGTTTATTAGCTGAAACTGCAGCCATTATTTGGAAGTGTTGAACCATACTCCCTACCAGGCAGAGGAACACAATCAGTCTAGTCCAGGAATGTTAACACAAAGAACAGAGATGCCACTCTGAATGACAGTAAACAGAAAAATAGCTGTCAATGCTTAAATATTACTACAGTATTTCTTTCAGAGGATTGCCATCCTTCAGGGAAAAAGATACAGTGTACTGCCTGCTAGTCAGTGTTACACGCAGCCTCCCTCCTGTCACCATCTATGCTGAACTGGCAAAACAGGGTGTTTAACTACATTTTGGTTTTTTTTCCCCACTATCTAATGCTTGTGCATCTTCCACTGAGCACCTCCAACCTTTAAGGAGGTCTCTGGAGGCACTCTCATAAGCCCTGAAATTGTTGGGCAAAACACAAATGCAGCAGCACTCAGAACTGGACATAACTAGCAAGGCTTTCCAGGCAGTAACAACACCAGCAGATCATCCATTCTTGAAAGTAGGGATGATGTTTTGACTAACTGGAAACATAAGTACTTAAAAAAAAAAAAAATGACTTTGAAACAGTAAAAAAGCTGGAAGAGACACATGCTAACTCCCATCATGCTGGGGTAGGCACAGTCATCTCAGACAGCATTTTGGCACCCAGTTCCCATTTACACAGTGCAACGAGAGAGAGAGAGAGAGAGAGAGAGAGAGAGAGAGAGAGAGAGAGAGAGAGAGAGAGCGGCACAAATGTGCAGTAAATCCGTGTATGAAAACTAACCAGCAGGGTCAGACAAGGGTCCTGGTGACAGCAGGCATGTTTGTGCAACATGGCACCACTCTGCCACCCAGGGGAGTGATGCATGCCAGCACACTGCCAGCCTGCTGGCAGCTGTGGCTGTGCTGCATGCTGACCTGCAGTGTGCGTTCAGAGGCTGCACACAAAAAGGAGCCATCAGCTGCTCGGCAGCCGCAGAGCCACGGGACTGACAATCCCCACACCAAGAGGAGCTGCCCCCAGGAGCTGCATTTTCCAAAACCTGTGGAATAATGCTGATCACCACAGAATGAAAAGAAAACACAACAAATCATCACTCAATGATGTGACCTCAGGCTCCCCAAAGTGCAGAGCAATGTCCAAGTTTCATACAGCTAAGCAGAAGAAAATACAATATTTCTCACAACAGAATATGTAATTGTTTTCGTGACCTTCTGGCTAGTGGTTCAGTCACTCACTCCTGTCTTTAAAGACTTTCTCCAGACACCTATGGCATAAGGATACCTCCAGCTTTCTCTAAGAAAAGCTGTGGCTCACTTTGGCCCGCTGCTCCCTGTGCAGGCTGCCCAGCACTGCAGCGTCCCACAACAGAGCCCAGGCACCCACAGAGCTCAGCACGGCCACAGCGCTGCCTCAGGGCACGGCATGGGTCAGCCCAGCCAAGTCTCTGGGCTGGCAGGGCACCTCTTTGCATTACACTGAACTGTCCAGAAGTGAGAACTGTACTTCAAGCACTGTAACACAGATGAAGGATTCTTTAATAATGCAAAAGGACCACACTGAGTTGACTGAAGCAGCACTGCTCTCTTCCAAACCACCATTCTGGTGAAAGCCTTTTATTGTGAGGACCTACTATTCTCCTCAGTAGTTTTGAAAGGGAATGAACCAATTAAAACTCAGTATCAGAGGTCTGTTTGTTTAAACACGCGGCCAAGCTGATGAATAATATAAGGTCACTGTCACCAAGGCAATGAAAACGCCACAGAGATCTCATGCTAGGTCCTATGTACCTATGTACCAGCAGAGGGCTATGACAATACTGTCACCTCTATTTCCTCAGCAACAACAGCTTCCTCCAAAAAACATTCATTCTTACAGAACTTTTTTTTTGGTCAAAATCTCTCAAGGACTTTTACACAACAAAGCAAATTAGATACTCCATAAGTAAGGATGGACACAGGAATAAATCCAAGACACAGTGAGACAAAGGCAGGGCAGGAATTACAGCCATGCTGCTTAGCTTTAAATCCAGTTTTCTACATAACAGATACATCAGAGAAATAACAACCTCTCAAATTAAGCTTGAAAGTTGAAAAAAAGCCTCTCAGAAACCACACACACAGCCATACAAACATCCTCACCCACATACTCCAAATGGGATTCAGACATAAGAAATCCCTCATACGCGACCCACTGCCCAGAAAACTGTTAAAATCTCCTGCCAACATCTGCTCGGACACCACTTAGCAAAGCGTCTTTTTCTTTCCTGTAGCAGCTCTGAAAAAGAATTGCCATTCACAGTGGTCATGAATACAATGACGTAAAGGCATTTCCAAAGGATTTCACAGAATCACAGAATTGTAGGGGTTGGAAAGGACCTCCAGAGATCATCAAGTCCAACCCCCCTGCCAAAGCATCTTACACCTCTATGGTTGCTTAACAAGGGTAAACAATATAGCAAAAGCAGTGAAAAGACTAACTGCACTCGTAACAGAGGTCTCCAAACTGGCATATCATGCCTTATACATTCTGTAAACACCACAAGCTACTGGGAAACATGGTACTTTAAAAGTTGCATCAGATGATTATCTCCTGCCTTCCCACCTCCCTCTACAAGCCCACAAGACTGCAACCAATATTCAGTAGCTCAGTAGGAGCAACTCGAGGCTCAACCTCAGAAAGAGGCAAGTTAGCACAACGATTTCACTGAAAAACACGGGTCACCTGCCCTCCACACACAAACTGGTACAGTGTTTCATCTCCCAGACTCTACAACTCCAATCAAGAAATCCAATGAAATGCCAAGAGTTTTCTTTACCTCATATTGAACAAATAAAACACACTTAGAGGTTAGAGACAAAGCATGTTTTCCCTCACCCTGCACCTCTCTTTCTATGGTCTGAGATCCAAAACTTGTACAAATTTAAGGAGATTTCCACTGCACTTACCATTAAGTATGAACTCCCATTTTGCTTATTACAGAATGGGACATCTCAGGAAAATAACTTAGCTGGCAAGAAAATATGGCTTATTTACAGAGAGAGAAAGGTGACAGCCAGGAGGATACAAGAGAGATGGACAAGGAGCAGATTCTGCACCACAAATAAGTGAGCGTGGCACAATCTCCAGTTTGCTAAGGACAAGGATTGCATCATGAAGCTCACTCATTCCAAAGACCTTTTCTTTATAAAGGTATCTATATGTTGCCCCACACAGAGTGTCATGTTTCCACAACCCAGACTACGCCAATATTCAGATTAGAAAATTCGAAACTCTTAACCTTCATTAGGTCTTTCTACCACAAGTCTGCATACACGATCAATTAACTTCTTTAAAGAAGTAAAACTAAGTAAAACAAGAAAACTGATTCCCTCTCATTGTAAAGCTTCCAGAACTTCCAAAAAGATCAAACCTGGCCAAGAAGGCGGTCTGTTTACTCAACTCCAAAGTAATTTTGGTTTTGCATTAAATCCAGTTGAAGTATGGACATACCTCTTCCTTTCCAAGGGTTTTGAGATGATCCAGAATCTGTGCTATTACTGTTTCACATAGTTTACTGATTTCAGCCAGGAACTTGGAGTCTCCACCATACAGGGTATCATTGGAATCCACTGCAGAGATAAAGTAAAGATCAGGCCTATCTCAAGAGTTATGAGTTTGTTTGTTACTGAAAATACCAGCAATTTATAGAAGACCAGATCTTATAAAATGACTTTCCTTCACTAAGCAAATGAAATAATCTTGTTGAAATTGGCTGCCTACTATGTCCTCTTGATTCTAAGAATGTAACAGTTTAAAAGAATCTCCTAGACTAAAACCACTCCTATATTCCTGGATGCAGCCAGGTCCAAAAATACCTGCTACACTCAAACACTAGGGAAGAAAATGGTATCAGTGTTCACATTTTCCTTGTTAGAAAAGCTTGGTCATCATTTTCAATAGCAGCAGGACTTGGCCAAAGTTTGTATTTTACTTGGTGCAAACAAGATTTTCAATGGAAAATACATTTTAAAAATAAATTATGTCCTTTCCTACAGTAAAATCTTATGTGCTGGAAAGAAATGCAGAAAGCACATTTTTAATTTCTGAGACCTTGAAAGATTGTTCTTTTTTGAAGTTTCTAGAATTTATACAACTGATACTTTTAATTCTGGCTTTATTTATTTATACTGCTCTAAGACAAAGGTTATAAGAAATTTGTGAACTTAACTGTACTATGGGTAAAGCAGATATCACATAAGCAAAAGTTTATCCTTCGTTCTCAGGTAAACTTCATTTTAAGAAGTTAAGATACCTGATCTGAACCATTGTCCAACTGCATGGAGAAATCACTAATTCATACTCTCAACTCTCTCTCTGTTGAAATATAATTGAATATCTCATATTGGGTTTATGCAGTTTTTTTGCACATATAAAAATCTAATGAAAACAAAAGCAGGTCAACCACAGTTCCATGAGAAATGTGAACAGGAAGTTCACTGCAGAGCAGTTATTCAACTGAGACCCAGCTTCTACACCGCTGACTGCAAGAGATATTCTTGTCATGGTTGGTAACTCTGATAGACTGCTGCAGAATGGATCCCAGCTTGCTGCCGCCTGAAAGCCCTGTGCAACCAAAAGAGAACTCTGAGCTATCTTGGTCTCTCATAGTGACTCATCTTGCTCGTATTCTTTGAAAGAATTAATTGTCACTGTATCACAATTTGGGGACCTCTCTATGAAAACTCTCAACACCAGAGCCATCAAAATATCATGCTATTACAGAAAGACTACAGACACTTAAAAAAAGATCTGTAGAATATTTTCCAGCTATTCTGAAGATTTTTTTTTTTTATAAGCTATTACAATTGCCGAAGCTGAAAACGTGCCTTCAAAGCAGCAAATACATTACTTAAATAATGAAAACCAGGCGTTATATTCTTAGAATTGGTGTTAATGTGTGTGAATGAAACATCAGTGATAAGTATAAATCAGGTTGATACTTCAGACACAAAAAGCCCATAAATGTAGAATTCTCATATCAGATTCAGGTCTATTTACTAGATATCTGCTTGGCAGTCACCTCCTGTGATCATTTTAACCCACAACATGTGAACCTGGATGGGAAAATTGGGTAACACTGATCTTCATTAACTAGGTATAGGAATACTGCAAATTGCATGATGGAACAGGCAAACATGTTACCTTTATCTACATGGTAGATATATGTTTCTTGAGTCATTGCAGACAGCAGATGCAAAACATTAGTGTAAATCCTGACTTTGTCATCGCTGTTATCCTCCCAAGTATAATCCTGGATCACGTTTAGTAGTCCTCGCACAAGAAACAACACTCCTTGTTCTGGATGGTCCTACAGAAAAGAAAATAAGCAACCAAAAAAAACCAAACACCCAAAGCAAAGCTCCAGCCAATCCCAAAACAAAATGAAGATTATTATGAGGCATTTGGCGGTTTCAAGTCACAGTGTGAACTCTGTGTGAGCAAAAACCACAACACAAACAAGAACTGGCAACTCCTCCCCTGAAGTGTGCTTTCAGAAAATCCTTTTAAAAATCTCTTCCCCATTTTGAGAACTCATAGTCCAACTGCCAGGAGTCGGACTCAATGATCCTTATGGGTCTCTTCCAACTTGGGATATTCTATGATTGTGTTCCAGTTTCATACCAAAATGCTCGTTTTCCCGTAATAATAAACATTCTCTATGCAGCCCTCACAGAGACACTTTGAAAGGCTTTGTTTTATACTCATGGGGGAGTGATGCGGAATTGTCAGCTTCTTAAAACCCAGGGCCCTAAAATCACCTACTGGGTAGAATTTTTTTAATTCAAATAATGTCAGTAAGAAACAAGTGTATTACTCATATGAGTTTTATGAGAACGTTTACACTGGGAAGTCAAAGTCACAATCAAGAAACTTTTAATAGGAAAGGAATACAGTTACAAAGATGCGTTCTATGTAAACCATGATTTTTTTTGCAAGCAGTTTTAATACTGCACCCAGCTTATTCCAGCTTGCAGCTGGTGCAATGCCATCAACACTTGTATGACAAGTTTCAGTCCTCTTGGAACCCTTCCTTCTCATTGTCTGCACTTCAAAGTAAATAGAAAAAGGAATGGTGGAAGCTAGTTACTGAACCCTATAATGCCACTGCAAGTTCTTTACTGAATCTGAGAGTTTGGATCTTCCTCCTATAATCACCTGAGCCATTTTTCTGAGGAGCATCCAGTTCCGACACAGCTCTCCTCAGCATCTTCTGTAGTCAGTGGAGTACAACCACAGTGGCAATGAGCCTTCCCCCTCTAACAAGTTAGCACCTCCACGAAATGCATGGCTGAGGAGACCCCTTGCCATTGGAAAAAGCAGAATACACCATTCTAATTACGAGGATTGAAACAGTAACACTAAGCTGATTCACCCTGTACTTGGTCAGGAAAGAGGAGAATAAAAGAGGAAAGAACTACAATCGGCAGATAGAAAAACGAGTGTATACCAGAACACAATGAAAGTTTACATTAAATGAAACATACACTAAACACAAAAGCAACTTACTGGAACAACCAATAATGTGGAAAAGAAGTTACAAAGGAATTCCAAGAGGAAGGCATCAGAAGGTCGCATCTTTCCATCTACACTGATCATTTTTGGCACTTCAGGAACAAGGCTCACTGCAGCTTTGAAAAAAGCATCAGCTACAAAACAAAAATAGAGGTGCTGTATTATCAGTCCAACCGATAAGGCAGCCAAGTCTGTGATATGATGGTTGCTTAGGGTTTGTTTCAAACAGACTACAAATAGTGATTGTATGCTTATCTGTGAAGAAACTCAAGACTCAGAAGGCAAAATCTATGTTAATTCTGACAATGCTGTTTTTTTAAAACATCCCTACACTGCTGGAGACATCTGAAATTATCACTCTTCTGGTTTACTTAATGACAGGGCATCACTATTTCAAATGCAAGCACATAAAAAAATACAAATAACGTAAAAAAAAAAACCCTCACAATTCAAAATTCATGTGAAGAATGGCTTATGACATAAGTACAGGCAACCAGAAGGGCAGGGGGGTGGTATGCATTAGATCACACTAACTCACACACTAATCCATCCACAAAGGGCTGCTAAAATTCTAAGAAAATACAGCCAACTTCATCTGAGTGTTTACTCACCATCATTAAAATATGAACACAGTATTTGAATTATTGCTATTTACAGGCAGCTATTAAGAGATTTTTCATAGCTCTTGGCTATGTCTCTAACCCTACAAAAAACAAACACTGGAACTCAGCTTATGATTAAGTTAATATTCACAAATTAAAAACACTACCATTCCTCTTAGCACATGTAGGTGCTCTTACAGGCTATGAGTTCATTGCACAAAAAATTCTGACAGCAACATTCTTTTGCACTTTCTTGGCTACGTTTCAAAATATCCAAAAGCATCATTCAAAATCCAAAAGTTCATCATATCATCAATATCCAAAAGTTCCATTCAAGTTTTTCAGCCATATAATTTAAAGAATACTCCAAAGTTGATACTATATTCATCTTTTATTTTACAAGAACACAGACTGAGGCCATGAAATCAAATTTCAGCAAAGAGGGTTCTTGGCAGAAGACAAGGGGTGTTAGGTGGGAACAGAGATAACTGCTGACAAGCATGCACAGCCATTTCCGGGAGCGCAGCTCACACTGGCAGATTCATTTGAGCACACGAGACTCCAAGCAAATTTGCTAAATATAGTACTGCCTGATATCTATTTAAGCTCTTGAGGAATACCAGTGAAACATTTGCTTTGGAAAAACTAATTCTTCTGACTCTTATTTCTTTTCAGCATATGAGTGCTTGAGTCCTGAACTTTTCAGAACTTGGAACACAAGACTCCTTCAGTCAAACCTCACATTTCCAAATCTTGCACATTTAATTTGAGGTGAAGGAATGTTTTCTATTTATTTTAAACAACATATTAGTTTACATAGCCAACCCAAAGGAAGGTAAGCGATCTTCCTCTGAGCTTTACTAGAGGAAGGAAAGTAACAGCAGATGTTCATTCCAGCACATGTAAATGAGTTGGTATCACTTTCACAGTTTTCTATATAGGGAAAAAAGTTGCGCCCCACATCACCTTATAATCAAAACAAGCAAACAGAAAATGAAAAGCCATGTCAGAAAACAGTCTGCATACCAAAGCATACATGTCTGCACAGAGTGCACTCTTGCCTTCTGAAGTTATTTCATAAGAGGACACAATACAGTGCAGCATGGTAAACAAAAAAGTGACAGAACAAAACGGCAGTTGCTTTTTCTATCGATAAGAAAGAGGTTTTACTTAGGTACCTCCAGAAAAGTACTGGCAAATGAGAAGATGATCGCTGAGTACACCTCATCTTTTCTAACTACAGAATGGTTCTTACTCGGGAACTAAAGCACATTCATCCTCTTATAAGAAGCAAAAATAAAGTGAGTTCACATTATTGCAAAGGTTTTATTAAAGATTTTGCAGAAAAGTAACTCTCCTGCGAACACTACCACACCAGTCTTCTGTGGAGAGGTGCCACTGTGCGCATCACATGCTCCAAATTTGGAGTAGAAGTTCACTTCCAACGCTGTCAACAGAAGTGTTGGCTATTACTAAGTACAGAACAACCACTGGTATTTAATTCTGAATTGCACTGATTATGATTTTATGTAAGAGTGCTTTCTCTACATCTTTTAAAAGTCCATTTATAAAGCTACTACTCCAGACATATTTCAAGTTAAAACCATGCACCAACTTTTCCTAGTATCCAAAAGGCATAAGGAGCCATAATTACCTAAAAGCTATAAAGACGTTTTGTTCTTGATTAAAAAGAAAATGGGAAGAAGATGAAATCCTCTTCTGAAGAAGCATGCCGTTTCCTCACCTGCCAAAAGTACAACACTGCTTCTAAAGTGAACCACTTAAGTCGGCTATGTGGAGAGCAGCCTGCTCACCACAACAAATTATCCTGATAAAAGTCTTCCCAGACTGCTGTTAATCTTGTGCACTGCACATGACAAACATCGTGCCTTGCCAAATTTATCCTTTCACAGCAGCTCCTTCTCTTGGATTGTCCGTAACTCCACACATCTTTCCCTTGAGCATACACACTGACCTTCAGGCCAGGAAAACTAACAGTCTCACCCAAGTCAGAACTTCCAGTAATATTCTGCTACAGGAAAAAAAATTACTGTTCAGTGTTCTGTTATGTTCATGGAGGCACCTACGCGCATATTTAATTATTTTCTACGTTTTTGTATCTCCATATATTTCCATGTATCAATCTTTACAGGCAAAAATTTAACTTATATTTGCTGCATCATTAGCAAGACAATTCATTAAACAATACTAATAAAAGATTTCAGACAGGCAAAAAAAAAAAAAAAGGAAACAAAACTAGTAGAGATAGGAAAAAATTAAGCTCCTGAAGCATTCCTTTAAGGAGCAGAAGGGAATAGGTCTGGGATGCCTACACAAATTATTTTTAGTCACAGATAAGTTACAGAAGGCCAAGTCCATCCAAAGGACAAGATCAGGGACCACACGCAGCCGTCTGCGTTCCACATCACCGTCACATCCTACAACACCATTAAGCCCATCCCAGTATTTTCAAAAGGTTTTGCTTCCACTTCTGACAGATGTTGGGAACTTAATGAAGCCTTGTGCTCTAGTGCAAAAACTAACAGGTGCAGTTAGGTGCAGTTTTTGTTGCTGGCTTTAAGTAAACTAATGCATGGCAGTTTTAATAACCAAGCTCTGCAGACATTTAGAACTCTCTTCTCTTTAAACATCAGTGAGGTCACAGTGAGAAATCTGCTACATAATGGAAGTGTGTTTTGCCCTTGAGTTATTGATTTACTGAACGTTCCCAGTCCTAAAACTGTCTAAACACTGCTCTCTACAAACTACAAAGATTCTGAAATAACAAAGACAAAATAAGAAAACAGACGTACTGTGATTTGGTGAACTGCAATGTATTATGTAAAGTTATATTATCAATTAACCACACAACGATGTAATTACATGGCTAGCACGTTGCTACTCCGAGTCCTTGACACTTCTAGACAAAGGCACATTGAGGCAAAAAAGTAGAAGGCAAAATACATACAGAGAGATCACACATTCTGACAAAGAACAACGGATGAAAGATTTTTTATCCTGAAGCTGCAGTTAGTAAACACACACAAAAGTACATTAAAAAAATTATAACTAGGAATTTAGAGGGTCAGGCTGAAATTTGAAGTAACCTTTAAAGACAAAGGGAAAATACTATCAACAACCTCTAAAGAGAAGTCCATTAGTTAAAGACCAAACCAAACAAAGCAACATGACTCAAAAGTTACTATAAACTTTGCAGAGAAAGCAATTCTTCAAATCTCTGAAGTTTTTTTTTTTTTAAACAAACAAACAAACAAACAAAAAACAAAAAAAAAAACCTGCCAATCTCCATTCGGTGATCCAACCAATGCAAATCCTCAGATTTTTTACATAGCTTTTAACAATATATTTCATATAAAAGGCTCAAAAATAAACAAATGAAAAGCCAACCTAAGCTAACAAAAGATAAGAAGGAAAGCTCTCTGAGGATGCAAAACCTATACAAGTATTGAATGGATGGGGAAAAGAGCATGAATACGACAAGGTCTCACAGAGAAGTGAAACGACCACTGGGTTCCTTTAGGCTTTGCAGAAAGATGTGTCCTCCCATGAACAGGGCTGAACAGAGAAGAGGTGACAACGTTACAGAGTGCTCTGGAGCATGACTACAAAGAGCTTCTGGTGGAGCTCATGATTCTGAGCAATAAAACAGCTGACAAAATCTAGTATTAGTAAAGCCTGTGGGGAAAGAAACAGGAAAACAGCATAGCTGTAGATACGGGAAGATAAGCTCAAAATAAACTATTTACACTCATGAAAAATTCTGGAGTCATTATGGTTGCTTTCCTGAAAAACACACCCTGAACAGCTGCCAAGAAGGCAAGTAATCGTTAGGCCATTAATGGAAAAACAGAATTGTCATTGTGTCATTTCTGTTTATTGTAGTCATTATGTATGATGTCCTTCTCTACCCAAAACACAGTCCTGCCCTCCCGATTCCTTCTCTTTATCCTTCCAGGTTAAAAAGGCACTGAGATAAGAGTTTATTTCCTTATCAGAACAGACCATACTGACACAGACTCTTTAGGAACTTATCAACTCCAACAGATGCAGTAAGAAAAAACCTGAAGATGACTGAAATTGTCACAATACACAGCAGGTAAGCTGCACACACATTTCAAGGCAATACAAAAGGTTGGAGTCTTTGTTAATAGTTATATAATTCTATTGAGAAAACACGATGAAGCATAATTAGAACATGATTAAAAATTACTTACTAAATATTCCATGCTACACTTTTCCAAAGCACGGCTGAAGCCTAGCAGAATTAGAGAACATTGTCTGTAGTAGCACAAGAATTCATTTTTCAATCTGCTTGTTACATCTAAAAACCAGAGCAATGGATATTTAGAGTATGTTAAGCACTGGGTATGCTTCAGAATTAAAGTCTGCATTTGCTAAACCTACTGACTGGCACCCGATGATTATGAGAACAGACTCTCCATGTTCGATAAATTTTTGTTTGACAACATTAGGTTTGAAATAACTCATGAAGAATCAATGAAATTACATTATTCACACAGCATATTACTTCTGAAGTGTGGCAAAGGTTTCACAGCCTTTGAAATGAAAGCACTGCTCAACAAACGTTACCAGCAAGCTGCATCATCCATATCCACCTGCTAATGCTGTGACCAACAGCTGGAATCATGCTGTCTTCTCTTTGACAGGCAAAAGCAGCAATTCCACAGGGAGGAAATACATGCAATTAAAATAATACCCATGTCTCAAAATCCAGAAGAGTGACACAATGAAGCATGCATTTAATCTCAATCTAGTCAAGCACTCTGTATGACAGAAAGCATGACTGATGAGAATTCATAATTCCAGGTTGGCAGCATGCCCCTCCAAAGCACTGGTGTGTGACTTAGTTAAAGAAAAAAAGCTCAGGGGGCCCTTAATTGGCTCTCTAGAGATACAAGCAACAAATCTAGGACAAAAATCACTGAAAATGGTCTATTAATTTTATTTTAAAAACTCTTTGGGAGCTGTAGACAAAGGAAACAGTATTCATATTTAATACATTCTGAACAGCACACCTGGACAGACATCCACCTGACTGAAGACGCACTGTACTAGACAGACCTCAAAATGAAGTTCAGTACAATCTAAGAACATATCAGAAAGCTAATTCTGTTCCCCTGCTCCCGCTGTGCAGTTCTTTCACACATATTTCTAGGTTATCATACAGGAAGAGCAGGCATACAAGAGGCAGAGCCACTTGGAAGGCTCAGGGAAGACACGACAATTTATTTTTTTCTCTTTGAAGATGAAAAATTATCAGAAATTCTGGGGGGTGTGGGGAATGGGAACAACCTTTTGCCAATGCTGATTTAGGGATCTGCTATGGAATCTGTGTCTTCTATAACAATATTTCTACCTATGGGCCATATGAAAGAAACTGAATTGAAGCCCACGTTGTCACCAGGATTCTCTAACATATGAAAATATGAAATATGAAAACATGCACTTAATGCATAGAAATATTACATACTAGATCTGCATTAAGAAAAATTCCTTGCATTTGTGCAGCTAAGAAATTTTTTTTTTTACTATTACTTTCCAGCTGTATGTCAACCTAAGACTGTGCCTTCCTCCCTACAGAACTGGAGAACTGATCCAAAATGAAAATAAGGCTATTTTTCTCTGCTAGATTAGTTTTTAATTTCAATCCTTTCCCCACAATAGTTCGATAGAACACATTAAGTTTAAAAAACCAATCTCTATGTATTTTTGAGCCTCTCTCTCCAAATCATGCAATGACTTTTCTCATTTTAGATTCTTTCCTGTCCTCTGCAAAAGCTCTCAATAGTAACAGCCGCTTACTAGCTCCATTTGTTGTTATTATTAGCCTTTACACACAAATTCACATTTCTGTTCCAATTATGCCATATTAAGGAAAACCTATTGCAAGAAAAATGACAATTACAATTCTAGTACTTAACTTCTTGGGTGGGTACAACCAATTACTTGGATAACCACATGGCAAATCCAGCAGGCAACTCTGTGATCCGCAAGAGGGAAATGGAAGAATCAGATACCAGCTCTGGGAGTGTTACTATGGCCCCTCAGTACCGAGAGTGAGGAACACAGACTCCTGCAGTTGGAAGCAGGTCAGCTGTGGCTCTCCAATTGTTGGTAATTGATCAGTGTGAGCCCCACTTTAGCCAATGTTGTTTACTGTTATGACTTGCACATCTTCTCCATTAAAAAAAGGAAACAGTCTTTTTAATTCCCCTTATCTAGCTCAGCAGGCAACTTTACTTTTTTTTTTTTTTTGGCATTAGATATATTGACAATTTAGAAAAATCATCCTATTACCAACAGAAATGCATCCTGTCAAATCCAATTTAATAACATATTTAAAGTGAAAACTCAACCCACTACAAGAGCTAAACTCACTGTAAGGTTTTTCAAGTTAAAAAGAAATCCAAGAATACAAACTGCAAAACACAGCAGCTGGAGTCTTAAAAGGAAAACTACACGCAAACACGTCCCACTACCAAGTGAACCATCGGATCACATGCTGTACTTTTCAGTTTTATATTTAAGACTATAAACAGGAGGGAAATCAACTTTTCAGATGGGTAGATAGTGATAGGACAAGGGGGAATGGTTTTAAACTAAATGAGGGGAGATTTAGGTTTTGATTAGATATCAGGAAGAAGTTTTTCAGTGAGAGTGGTGCAGTGCTGGCACTGCTGCCCAGAGATGCTGAGGATGCCCCGTCCCTGGAGGTGCCAGGCTGGATGGGCCCTGTGCGACCTGTTCTACTCCTGACCTTGTGGTTGGCAGCCCTGCCTGCAGCTCAGGGTGGAATCTGATGATCCTTGAGGTCCCTTCCAACCCAAGCCATCCTGTCACTCTGTGATTTCACATCCTAGTCTAATACTATCATTAGCTGCACACTCTTAAGCCTTCATGCTGCGTTGATTTTAATAGATAGGTGCAGATTTGGAATCAGTTAATTGACTGGATTTGAATTTGTTTTTATGAATTAATCATTATTCCTTACACACATGAAACACTGAGACAGACTAAACTTTCAAGAATGCTTTCTCTGAGTGCTTTATCTGACTACAATAGAGCAGAATATGCAAAGACAGATCACAGAAATGTCCACAGACTGGTGCCACTGTTGCCTGTTTAACAAAAGCTAAATTACTCATGCAAATGAGATGTCACTGAATAAAAATTACACTCAGAAGAAATTTCCTGAGGAAGCAAACAAGTGCTTAACTGTAAAACCTTGCTAAATGAATCAAGTTACTGAACCACCACCAATTCTGCTTGTGAGTCTAAAATTCAGAAGAATGGTTAATAACATGAACTTGACCTCATGATACTTTGCGCACACCTGCTGCCTTAAAAGATTTCAGAACAGAGATGCTTGCTCATTGTTTAGTGAGAGCATTGTGCACTCACAGCTGTGCACATGTATCACCTCTTCACCCTGAGAAGAAAGGACAGCTGCTGGTGGCCACCAGCCTGTCAGACAAGACATGGATCCCAAAAATGGTGGGAAGTGCAGTTTCAAAATTGAAGAATTATTAAATCACAGAGTTGGTCCCAGCAGCAGCAGAGCAGAGTCCTCAAGGACTTTATATGACAGAAAAACTGCTCTGGTTTTGTTTTCAACAAAAGATGCACTGCACCACAGTGATGACAACAAAAACTGGTACAAATGATAGGGTAAGCTGCTTCACTAGGGTAAGCTCTACAGGAAAGAGTCTATTTTTTGTTAACTCAGTTATGTACAAAGAAACTGCAAAAATAGTATTTTTCACAACAACCAACTTTGCAAATCTTTTATTTGCACAGCATTCTTGAGCACAACAGGCAGCTTTGCCCTAAATCCCTCTTCGTTGCTCCATGGGCAGCATCACATTCAAAACAAAGAAATACAACCATCATCCTGTACTAAAAAAATCCTAATCAGCATCCTAAGTCAGCTTTTTTGTGCAGCTGGAACTTACTGGTAAATGCAGAGAGAACATCAAACTGAAAAGGAAACCCAAGTAAGCAAATAAAAAGATAGATTTCCCTTTTATTCCTCCTACAAGGCAGAAGTCAGGCTGGGTAATGAATCCAGCTCTGTCTCCCTGTAAACATGCATTTATTCCCTACAGTGGTATTAAAAGGCTATCAAAGAGGTTTCTACTGCAGAACCCATACCCAATTCTGATGCATCTCCTTACTTGAAAATCTATCCTTTTCAATATTCTGCAATCGTCTGACTGCTGGCAAGTTAAACACACTTGGAATTGCTTTCCCCTTCCTGTAGATAAAGCCTTTCCAAAGATATAACCTATGACTTCTGTGGCAGAGTACACACAACAAGAAACCCAGCTACAATTTCAATTTTACTGTGTTGATACATTCCTGTGGTAAACAAGAGCCTTTTGTAACCCAAAGCAACCACATCTTAGTCACCCATTTGGTCTATGCTGCTTTTCTTCAAAAGAAAGCATGATTGACCTTCATTTCAGTAGCCATAAATATTCCCAAGAGGCTGACCAGCACGATCTTACCCAGCTCACTGTAGTACAGTAAGGCAGGGCAAGCAAAGCTCACTGCCAAGCGAGCCATCACACATTGGTTATAACTGGGACAATCTGCTTATACTGAAAATATGTATATGAAAATGCATTCACCATTTTAGAGTTGACATTCAGAGTTAATATTAGAACTGCAAAATAAAGTAGAATGACAGCATTTCAAAAAGAAAAGATACTGCAGACAGTTAAAATTAGGAGACTTTCAAAATAGGTAACTGTCTTCCTTTGCAGCATGAACGTGAACAAGATCACAATTAAGTGGTGATATAGATGGATTGCTCACATACACTTTCTGGTGTAGCTACAGATTTTTCTACAAATCACTTTTTGTCAGTGTTTCAAATTACTTAAGACTGAACTAACAGGAAGAAAAATCTGTACTCAGGCTCCATTTCAATTACTAATTCAGATTTAAGAAAAAAATATGTCAAGTTCCTGGTGTCATTGGCTTAAGTCTTAAATCTTTTCCAGCTTTTTCCTAGACTGTGTCATCCTCTGTGCTGCTAACAGATTAACTACTTTCTTCTTTTGCAGTTATGTTAAAGCACACTATTTGTGATTGGAGTTCTTGGACAATCATGCAGAAAAACATTCATGTTTTTTTGCCCACCTCACATCCACAAGTATGTAAATAGGATCAGTTGTCTTAGTTATTTACCCCATGGGATTAGAGACAGAACTAAAAAGTTGCTTCAATATGACATGCTTCCATTGTTACTGTGTGTAAAACAGTCTTGTAATTACGTCTGCTATATACTTGCATGACTTATAATCTCAATGAAATTATTATTCAAAGCTAGAAATACTTCTGAAATAGGAAAACCTTTAAGTAAACAAACTCCTCCCTTACCTTGTGAAAGGCACTGATTTGCCAGAGCAACCTGTCCAGAGTGCAGATACAAATTAAGACGTGTAAAGATGCTGCTCAGAGATGGAATTGTAATGAAGCAGAAGGCAACACAAGCCTAAAGCAAAGTAAAAAAAAAAAAAAAAAAAAAAAAAAAAAACCTGAAGAAAATTCTTAACTCAAGAGTTACAGCAATCATTTCTGATTTCATATGTGATTAGGAATGCAAATCTGTCAATAGGTTTAAGGAAAGATTTTGAATAAGAATTAGGTATTATGTGAAGTCCAAAATCAGCAACTTTGTATCTCTCATTATTATTTCAATAATTATAACAATATTTGTTACTAATTATTGTAATTACCATAGATTACCTCTTCATTCAATCTATGACTCTAACTCAGATAGCCCTTCTTAAGTAACCAGGTTTTGGTCTTGAGCTACAAGCTGATTTTTTTCATTAGCATGTTGTGCTTTTATTAGATGTAGGGTGCTCAGGGGCAAGCCACGTATCAAACTCCTTATAGCAATGTGCTGTGCACGACTGGGAGGAATGAGATCTAGCATGGCATGCTGCTGATTTAAACCAACTGGAGCAGCCCAAACATCCAGATGGAATGAGTGATTCCCAGCCATACACAAGCTGCCACCTTAGTTACTTCTCTGTCCAGGACCCCAAGTGCAAGTCCATAAATGAAAACTCATTCATTAATAACAACATACTCCTTCACAGCACATAAAGCAGCAGCTGATCTCTGTTGCTATGTTTCAGGTGAGAAGACTGGAACAAAAAGAACCTGAAGAGTTTGTGAGTGTTTCAAAACTCTTCCGGCTACCCTTGGAAACACTAAAGCCAAAGGGAGCTCTTCATTTGAAATTCAAGCACTGTCTTCATAGAATGATTTGGGTTGGAAAAGACCTTTAAGGATCGTCTAGCTCCAACATTCTTCTGAAGCAGAGATCAGGTCACTCAAAGTTCCTCCCAAATTGAATGTGGAGACTTCCAAGGGTGGAGCATCCACAGCTTCTCCGGACAACCCATGCCAGCGCCTCAACATTCACAGTAAAGATTTTCTTTCTTACCTCTAATCTAAATTTACCCTTTTTTACTTTAAAACCATTACCCGTTATCCCATCAATTACAGGCTCTGGTAAAAAGTCTTTTTCCATCTTTCTTATAAGGCCCCTTTAAACACTGAAAGGCTCTATGAGACGGAAATTTGAATGTATTAATTTTTCCTGTCTCCCTTTCTCTGTGTGACTGAGTTACACATAAATTAAAGGCTTTATTTCAAATACAGTATGAAAAGCTGAGCTTTCTAGAATGAACATGAGCACTTCTGGGGATAGAGACAGTGTTGTCCTTTCTTGACACAAAGCTGTCAGTGGATGCTTTGGATCTACATTTTCTTAAACATAAGCATTTGGTTTTAGAGATTAAGGATCAATGGCACCGAGAGATAATGAGATTACAAACAGAATTAAAAAATAACACACTGCTTTTGCAAACACTAAGCTTTGGTGGCAGCAGATATTAGTACTGCTTAGAAAACAGGCTCAAAACATATTAGACTCTTACCTACCCTGACAAATGCAGCAGTCTTTCTAGAATGATTTCCTCTCATCACCTTTCTTGTCTCCATTGCTAGTTGGTTCACAGACTACATGCACACAAAAAAAGCAAAACATTAAGAAATATGCAGCTTTCTTAGGTCATTTGCAAATAACAAACTGCATGCTTCACTGCATGCTGTTAGAGAAAAGAAACTGTCAAAAAGAATTCAGGTATGGTGTGCCTTCACTATATTATTTAGTTTTTACTCTCTCCCCACTTGGAGAATTTTAATGACTGATTCTTTAAGTAAATATGATTCTGAAGGTCTGCCAATGTAGGGTTTTCAATTAATTCAAGACTTGAAACTATCCCTTGTTTCCCAGCTAATGCAGTGGCATCACCTCTTTTCTAAGCTAGAAATCACATACAACTCACTAAAAAACATAACCAAAAAAGTAGGATTTAAAAGGAGATATGATGTAGTGTATCACACAAAGGAATTGGTTGCAGCAAATGCTCATCTGCCATATCACTGAAAAGCAATTAAGCTTCCCAATTACAGCAGGATTCTGTCCATGTCTGCAGATCAGACCCACTGCTATACAGAGGATTACATAAGAGAGAGCCCGAATTCCAAATACATAAGAGTACCATTTATGGTACTTTGGCCTTGAAATCTCTCCCAGTATAACTAGTTTTCTTTGTTGCTATGATATCTATCGTGCACCAGGACCTCAGAGTCAAGCAAGAAGTTTGGAGAGTTCTGGATGATAAAAATGAAAGAAGAGATCAAAGTCTGCTTCTAAAATACCTGATGTAAGGTCGTTAGTCATTTTGATAGTGACCAATAATCTGGGTAGGGAATGGGAGAATTGCAAATATATCCCCATCTATTAAGATAATGTAGATAAACTATTGCTTACATGAATTAGCTGGACTAGAACAGGCTCCAGATTGCAAAACATAGACCTAGCTTCAACATAGAAACTCAGTTGCTGTTCAAAGTCACGACCGAATGAAACCTATAACAGACACATACACAAAGAAACATTTTACTGTTGTACAAGCACTTAACTGTTTCCCAATAATTAAACTTCAGAAAAACCTGAATGTTTTGTTGTTGTTTGCGTACGTTCCACTATTTTGCAAACCAAATATTTATTCAAGAAAACAAGATTGCCTAGATTCATGAGAAGTACTTTCAAAACTGGCAGAACACCCGATACTATGGAACTGGGAAACACAGGCTTGGTTAAAAAACAAACAACACAAATCCAGGAATACATCTGTACTCAGGTTCCTAATTCCAATTTATGTAGTGGGCCCTCAGGAAAAGTTATTTTTCTAACTAGGTATAGCAGCAACAAAGTAATGGCAGGAAATAAGTCAAAAACAATTCCTACTTGAGAATGCTCTACTTCTAACCCTCTGGATTTTAAAACCCAGCATTGTCAGCTGGAGTGTCTGAGCTGTCAATCAAAAGCACAGCGAGAGAAAGTCTCCAGGCAGTCTATATTTATGGATACAACTATTCTATATATTTTTTTTTTCCTAAGAGTCATGGCTGCATTATATCTTATTTCTCAAGTCACACATAAAATAAGTTTTTAGAGAATTGAAGGAAAATTACATGAAAGATCAAAGGAAACATACAAGAAAACAAAAGATTGCCTCTAATGCTGCAGACCCAACTGCCTTGCTTGTGTTTATGCAACTGCTCACTCTGCCCTACCCTTAAGAAAACTGAATACCTTAATGTTCAGTTTAAAAACTGGAACTAGTAATTTGCTACTCTGGGACTTTTTTTTTTTTTTTTTTTTTTTTTTTTTTTTTACCTCTCCCAACCAGATCTATAAATACACATCAAATATTCTTCAGTGTGTGAAATCTTCCTAAGGGAAATTATATGTAGGTTGCTGCAAAAGTATTGCTTCCTATTTATTCCAATGCAAACTACAGCAAATGCAAAGAACACACTAACACCATTTGATAGAGCAAATTATCAGCTACAAAACACTGTTTTTCCAAGACAGTCACCACCACTAGCTCTGCATTTTCACTAGCAGTGAACAAGAGCTGCATGTCACACTCGTACAAACCTGCACCAGCGGAGGTGAACTGCTGTCACCACTGCTGAAACGCACTCCTCATTGCTCCAACACCCACTGCTTGCTCTCCATCAACGTTCACAAGTGTCCACGAATGTCAGTGGGTGCCATTTTTACTGCATGGAGGAATTCAGTAACACATCTTTGCTCCATACGCACTCTCACATCAGATGCAGCTCTGTCAGACTGTCCCTCTGCTGCTGTCTGTCACACAGCAATCAAATGTAATGGGGTGTAGGCAGGAACGTTCAACCTCTGCTGCCATCCCACCAACATTCACCTCTGACATTGTGGGCCAACACAATGAAATAGGAGCCAATACTTTTGAAGCAGCCCTTGTATATTACTCTGCATGAAAACCTTAATACAAATACTTTAACCACCACATTACAGAGCCTTAAAATTAAAGCTGAAGAGAGTAAATAACAACCCAGAGATACATTTGTAGAATTAAAAGGAAGAACGAGGACAAGCAGAGACAAAGCCTGCCAGTTATGACTATGTGAAAGAAAAGCCAAGCACTGCAGGCACCTGTGTAGAGAATACCAAGAGAAGAACTTAAAACACCTCTGTAAACAAACAAACAAATGAAAAAACCCACGTCACAAATACAGGGGACAAGATCCAACTTAAATCTATTGGCTAAAAGGGAGAGAGGGACTAAAAATTAATTTAATGACAACAACTGGAGTTTTTGTGGGGCTACTAATGATAGAAGTTATCTTATTCCTAATAATAAAATGATCCCATTTGGGGGAATCAATAAAATGGGATCATTTTATTATGGGAAGGGGAATTTCATTTGCATAGAAGTGATTTCTGTGATCATCTCTCTAAAGCTGCAGTATAAAAGGTTAATTACTATTAAACTTATAAATACTCAATATGTTTTACGCAAGCAGAAAAATATGATTAAATACACGTGTACAGTTTAACCATACCACACCACGCCAGCTTCAACACTGCATTATTTCTTTCAACACTTGCATACTCAATAAAATACACTGGTTCAGGTTTTCAGCAGCCTTAAATAAGTCATGTACCATCTCTAATTCTGGTGCATAGGCACCTGTTTCTCATGAAAATCCCAGCTATCAGGTACACCCCAACAGTTGCACACAACTGCCACTCACCATTTTTATGAATCCATTTATCAAAGCTGCTAACAACCTTTTCTCATCCTCAAGCGTCAGAGCACTGTAACAGAAGATTTACATTGCAAATTCTTGAATATTGCTTAACAACTTTTTTTTATCTGTAGGAGTTCAAATGTTACACGCTAACTTTATGCCTATATAAAATATTTATTGCATGCTAAGACCACTAACCTAATAATTTCAGTTATAAAACAAAGGAAATAATATGAATGTCATGAAGACAACGATGCACGAAAATCCAAATTTTGTAGAAATATAAAAATTGCTAAGAGTCTCTTTACATTTTACAGAACCTTAGATTTAGTATGAAGACAAAGCTCAATGTTCTTAACTGGAGCAAGTAAGAAAATGGCTTAAGTCTTGTGTTACAACCTGAGAACTTAAAAGGGAATTGATTATAGAAAAGTATTAAGTAAACCTATTTTTTAGAAGAAAAATCATCCTATTTATGGGGGAAAACTTTTCAAATACACACTGAATAGTGTATAATAATGTATTTATTTATAATGTATTTATTTAAGAGACAACACTACCTTGTCTTTTTTTTTGAAAAATCCGATTACACTATTTAAAAATTGTCATTAACATCTTGTTACTAAAACAGAAAGGCAGCACTGTAAGAACTAGACTGATATGTAAAAATTTTGTTTTCAAGATTGTCATTGATATCAATTTTATTTCAAATAAGATTTGAAATAAATTCACATCATGTGAAAATCCACTAAGTCAAATCTGTTTTACTGAAAACAGATGAACAGTTAAATAACAATTAACTACAATTTAATCCCTGTATTATGTACTCAGCTCCAACTTTGACCTTTAGTTATTAATTACCATTCACCAATAGCTCACACACCAGATGGGAATAGGACAGTAGTTTTATTATACAAATTCTGTAAAAGCAGAAGATAATCATGATGAGATTTTCTTTATTAGGGCTTTGCCAATCAAAAGAGACAACTCTGAGAGGATCACAAGAGTTGTAATGGGATCGCCAGGTCAATTATAGGTTTCCAGTTCAATACCAAATCAAACTGCTACCAGTCTGGAGGCTGTCATCCTCCAACAACTGTTACTGTGCCAGTGAGCCCTTACAAGTGGCTTGGGACTTTCCTGAACCAGGATGTGGGAAAAAAAAAGTCAGAGTTACTTCAAAATAATTAGAAATATGATGCTTTGCTGATATTCCTAGGGATCTTCCAGGAGTCCTTTTGAAGATTTCACAACCTTTGGTTATGACTGAAAGTGGCCAAAATAAAAGGATAAATTGAGGATGGCAATCTGTGTTTTAATGACCACGTATTCATTGAAAGCTCATAAATAGTTTATTATTCACTATAACTCAAAGCTGACATTAGTTTAATTGGCAAAAGTATCTTTAATTGTATTTTAAGTGCCTTCCTTAGACAAACCTACAAAATTGCTGCTGCTTTCCTTTCAAAATTCTGTTTCTCTCTCTCTCTACAGGTACATAAAGCACTAATTAAAGAATAGCATGTGCTACCACTTCATTGTACAGCTCTTCCCTCACCACTAACTGGATTCACGCCTTAATCCATCATAAAACACTCTCAGATGAGCAAGATTGTACACCAAGAAGCCAAAGTTTGTGTAAGCAGTTATTAGTAGGAGTAAAGTTAATCTTACTTCACAGAGTCATGCATCGTCTTGCAGATATGCAGAAGAGCATTGAGTATAACAGGGTCCTTTGTAGATTCCTGCTGATGCCTATAAAGTGTTTTAGAAAACACAATGAAAAATCCTGCATTGTCAAGATGCTAAACAGTGAATAGAGCAACATATATTTAATGAGTAATTCCTACTACCAGGGCTGTAAGACTGTACAAGAGTGTACAGTTGTACATGTACAACTCTTGTACATGTAAGAATGTACAAGAGTTACAAAAGAGTAAAAAAAAAACCCAAACAAAAAACCCCACTATTTTGAATGTGCTAAGATGCTCTTCTATGAAAAAACAGAAACTTGTTCCAGTTTCTCTCAGTGGATTATCATCATTTAGCATCTGCTTGCAATACTGTAATCTAAAGCAAAAAGGTGATCAAGAAAAAGGCGTTTCCAAGAATCTATTAACTGAAAAGAACCACCTGACTTCTATAATAACTGAGCATGAAACCTCATCTTACAAATGCATTTTCAGCTGCAAAAATACCTTTTTTTAATATATAATGGAGCTTGTAAGAAGGAACTCTCTTCTCTTTTACACCAAAGTAACAGTTCTATACGATGATGTCAGATGGAATAAAACCTTTCATAAACTAATTAAAGCAACATCAGTTGAAACAATGCTCATGGAACAAGTCATCTGTTGATCAACGGTAAGTAGCATCAATGTGAATACTTCAATTTCAGCTTTCATTGTGAACAGTTAAGCAGTCAATCAATAGATTAACAAAACTGACAATTCCCCAACTCCCCCCACAGCCTAGATTTATCTTCACAAGATAAGTGGACTAAACAGTGGCTCAATCCATCTTCCCTAATAATCCTACAGAACGTTGCCCAGATTCTCCAGAGTGCATTTGATCTGAATATTCTCCACTTACTTAATAAAAGATTCCATGATGCACTTGCAAACCTCCACTCTCACACTCTCCTTCTGGAACATATCCAGAAATGGCAAGAATTTCTCCTGAAAGTACAAATACATGAACAATTAAAATAAGGTAAATTTTGTTTCTGCATCATCTCAAAAATACAGTGAGCGTAAACCTGTCAGATGTACTTGAGCAACCTATGAACAAGACTTGACTCCAAAGCCATAGACTCAGTCTTGAATTTTACTCTGGAGAGCTGGTTTCACTAATTTGACATCTGCTGCCTTTCCTTTTTCCACCTCTAACCCAGACTCTGACTTCTCTAATTTTCTTTGTGATTTGATGTCAAACTTAAATTCTATGATAGAACATGTTAAAGGATAACACAGGAACAGCTAGCTATCAGCACTTACACCCAGAGATGCAAATAAGTGATATTTTCTTTTTCACTGATTGTCTCCTATACTGTAACAACAAAATTTACAGAATTTAAGTGCATAAGCAAGAAAAAGTACAGGAAAGTGCAGTTAGAATAATGACTATTTAAGTAGTAAGCAGTAGACAACTCCCAAGATGTTTCTGCACTTACTTGATAAAAAGTCTTCTCACAATGTGAATTTCCAAACAATCTAAACATGCAACTTGGCTAAACTGTCTCACGGAAACCGTGCAACAGTTTCTCCTAAAAAAATTAGGAAACATGATACTACTTACCACTGAAAAAAGCAGAGAGAAATCATTGATGTAGGTAATAACTTTCTGAATAATTGACTGCAACTTTAAAAAAAAAAAAAAAAAAAAAAAAAAAAAGGAAAATGATTGTAATGTAAATTAAGAGTATCCACAACAGAGAGCATTCTCTGGTCACTCAGAGAAAACTGGGTTGGAAGCCTCTTCAATGTTCATTCATGCAATTTCTTTTCTGCTAAGCAGGATCAAATACCGCTGCGCTATTCCTAGCAGATGTTTTTCCAACATGCTCTTCAGAACTCACATGAAGAGCGGATAACCAGTCTACCCAGGCTTTATTTGTTTGTTCTTTACTTTCTAAGGCAGACTTTTCTGATTTATGATCTCCTGCTCACTAGACTAAAACAAAAAGTACATGTTGTTAGATTTTCTCTTGTATGCACTTTTTCTACTATTACTTGGACGTAATCACAAAACCTTTCTAGAACCACTCCAACTAATTTACATCTCACCTGACATACAGTCTCAAGAACTGGATGCTAAAACCCACTGAAGCTCTTGCAATTTTAACTAGACATAGATTTATTATTACTTATGTTCACTTCTGTTTACACAATGTTCCATGTCTCACTAGAATACTACTGTTGACTTGGGAGTTCATTATTGCTACTTACACTAAATACACTAATCTCTGTTTTAGCTTTATTTTCTGGACTGAAAGATGGACCAAACCACAGCATTATGTTGTTCCAAAATGATTCCAAAATTACAACCAGCCTTTAAAAAATTGTTTTGTTGTAGGAGACATCAACAATGTTTAAGAACCAGTTCAATCTAAGAAAATCCACAGATTTTGCAGATTTGTAAAAAAAAAAAAAAAAGTTTTTACCTGTGGGTAAGCATCTTCAAATGCTCTATCAGGAGTCATGTGTTTGATAACATCTGCCAAAACTGTATTGACTTCTCGCTTCTGTATAGTGAAAAAAAGAGGTTACATAAGAAAGTAATGAAACCAGAATAGAAATCAAATGACTGAAAACCATTTGGATAATTTATTTCCATTTGCCTAAGCATCAGCCTTCTACACAGCTCTAGGTAAGCAAAGAACTTTAGCCTGTATTCCAGTAAATCCTCATTTAAATCAGTGCAATAAAAAGTAAGAAATATCACACAGGGTTAGGGGTGATGGTGGTGGAGGACTCCTTTGTGCCATATCTTTTGTCACTATTCATCTTTCATGAAAGGAAATACATTTTTCATACACTAAAGAATTTTAAATATTAAACTCGCATGGCTTTTCTATTTCTAATATTGAACAGCTGATATGGGCACTGAACGAGAAGACCTTCAAAGGAAATAAATTAGCACATACCGTGAAGTGTCTGCATGTATACTCCACCCACACTTCAGCACAGTTGATGTAATCCTAGAAATACACGTGTCCAATGATTACCAGTATTTACAGGAGGTTAAGAGAAACATGCATGAAAAAATCAAAATAACAACTGCAGAGGTGTGACTTACGCAGACCTAAAGATCTGGAGATAATGACATACTTCAAAACTGCACTACTTATGTAGGCAAGAAGAGGCCCGAGGGATTATATTAAAATACTATCAGGGATTGTACTTTTGGCAACAGTAGGAATCTAGGAAAAGTAAACCATGCCATGCAAAACATACAGCCTGCTGAACAACAGCTGCCATTTTGCCCTGAACCAAGGATCAACATGGAACTGCACTGTCAATAACTCACCTGTGGGTTCTTCAGCTTCGTTATAACCTTCCAGGCTTCATTCAATATTTGAAGGTGATCATTTTCAGGAGGATCAGCCAATGCCAGGTTTAACCCCAAGGAGCGAAAGAGAAGATGCTAAAAGTAATGAGAAATTTAAATTAAAAGATGAAGATCTGTTTGTCCAACACTCTTCTAGAACACGTAGAAAGATTGTTTAGATCTCCTTTTATTTCAGTAATGTGCAACTCGTGGAGGCAACTAGTATAAACAGAGTATGGATAGAAAGCAGAAGAAAAGATGCAAGTAGAGCATAAATAACTCAGCCAGACAGCAACAAAGGAAGTGTTATATTACATCCAAATGTTACCTTTGGGAATCCAGATTCATCACACTCTTTAATCATGCCAATGAAGTCCATAGACCTTGCAGCAATAAACTCTGCTCTGAAGGCTGACATTACTGAATTTAATAGCAGAGCACTACAATGAACATAAGATAAATCAATACAGTTCAACAGCAACTAGAAGTTCTTATTAATTAAAGAAGTTATATTAATATAAATTGACAACTAAAACCAATCCAGCATCTTTTCTAAATTTTGAAAAAGCTAGGGGTGAGCAAAAAAGCCTTAGAAAATTAACTTTTATTCTTAAGGACTAATTTTAAGCTACCAGACAAAGAAAAAGTAGCCTGTAGAATACTTGGTCTGCATTGTTTATTTTTGAAACCATCATTTTGACCAAAAACTTGCCAGGAAAAAAATATCAAGTAAATAGTATTTAGAAACACACTTCTTTTTAATTACAGAACAGCAGTATACTTTGGAAGGACAAAGCTCTATCCAAGTTTTTTCTCACTAAATTAAGAAGATACATACGTGCATAAGAAAATCAGATTTCTAGTAGCTGCACTGTTAGGATTGTAAAACAATAACAGAACATCCGCTCATTATAATGCAATTGCCAATGACATGTTTAGACACTTACAATCAACTGCTTTGATCCAAGTTTGTATTACTACTGAGCCAAAGCTGCTGTGGGGGAGTCAACTCATTACTTCAAAATCCACCTTACTGATATTATTATGCAAATATAAGAAACAAAATCCAGTATTACTCAAAAGGCAATTCCTTTGGGCAAACTCAACCACAAGTTAGCACCAAAGCTGCTGCACAATCCAAGCAATACTGTGTCCTTACCACTCCAAAGTGGGCAGTCTGAATACAAGTCAATTAACCTTGATAACATGCTTAAAATAGCCCAGCATCCCCTGTTCCTGACTGAGCATTAGTGGTCCCACTGCAATTTAACTGGAATTTGCATTTTTTCATTAGACAAGTACTTCCAGTTCACCAGATACGTGCTTTGCAATGCAGAGAAGCAGGCCGACGTTTTTCACTTAGACTGCCGCAACATGATTATGAAATATACTGAGATTACTCGAAGATTTATGAACTGGTGTGACTTGCTTGTGACACTGTGACACCCATGAGAAGACAAAGCTATGTGACTCCACTTAAAAAGAAATTTACCAGTTTTTAGGCAATCTAAACTGGATAATTCAATTTCAAAATAAATAAAAAGAACGATGAGGTACCTAACCCATCTTTACAATGGGATGCTAAAAAGCATTTTAAAAATAAGTTCCACAGCACTCACATAAAACAATTAATACAGATTAAACAATCTTAACATCATTTTTTAAAAATCATGTTCTTCTCCTACTCCTTAGGTCAGTCACAGTATGCTAATGCAGAAGTTTCTCCTCTTTAAGTGATTAACATATTTTAGCTCCTCAACCACGCAGAATTAAATAGTGTAAGGCACATCAAAAGCCAATGTAATTGAAAACTTTCACAGAGCTCAGCAGTAAAATGAGCTGAGATTAACTCATGAGCAGGCTAAATCACATTCACAAAGCTCAGAAAGAAACCACATCCAAAACTTTCAGACCATCTTCCTGAATTATTCACTTAACATGATTAGTCTGCACACAGACATCAAGGTGACATTTGGGATACTAATTTTAGTTTTGAAAAAAAAGCAGTCACCTAAATATTCTTCCAAAGACACTGGCTGCTTTACAACTTTCCTTGGAAAACACACGTATAAGCTAACTGTAGCTAGGAGGGCACAGGTAAGGAAGGGAAGGAAAGCAGAGAAAAATGAAGCACAACCAGGGATCAGACAGGGCTGATGCTTCTTAAACTTTGCCTTAGGGGACACAATGCAGCAACCAAATTAATCAATTAAACTTTTGCTTTACAACTAATATACAGCCTGGCAGAATTCGTCTCTGGAAAAAAGATGTTAACAATTATAATCAGTCATTTACATGAGTAACAAAAGCCATACAATGCATCCAAATAGTGGTTGCAAAATGGAGATGGAGAATTTTACTACAGGCACTTGGGGTACTCATTACAGACTCATGCCTTCTGGACTGCACGATACTTACTTGTTTCCCAGTTTTTTGCACCTCTCCATCATCTCAGTAAGCAGAACCTGTAAGAATTACTCACTAAAATTAGTAAGATTCTGTAAATAAATTCAGCTTTTTTTTTTTTTACTGTACTAAAATCTACTAAGAACTGCTTTAATTACCTCCCCAACGCATTCCAATAATCCCATCTTATCCTGTATTTACAGCACAAGGAAACAGCAATGTAGTACAACGTAAAAAACACAATGGGTACAGCAATATTATAATCAAAAACGCTATTTTATGGAAGCCAAATTCAGGCTCTTTATACTAGCTTGTATGCTCATGTACAAATTGACTTTTTTTTTTTTTTTTTTAAGTTTCATTAAAAAAAATGGTAAGAGATTTAAATATTCAATGCCCTTGGATTATATTCATTTTTCTCCCCTCAGTTGCATAACTTTTATATCTTCAGAAAGCAATTACTTCAAAATATCATTCACAACAATGCTTTGTGATGCCTGGGGCAGCATGGCAGGAAAACTGTGTGACAGAAAAGGATCTGAGCGTGCTGGTCAGCAGCTGGCTGAACATGAGCCAACAGCACACACAAGTCACCAACAGAAAACATTAGAAACAGCACAGGGAAGAGATTGTTCCCCTGCAGTTGGCCCTGTTGAGGCCACATGTCAAGCACTGTATTCAGTTTTGGGCCTCTCACTATAGCACATTGACCTGGGCAGGCTGGAGAGCTGGGAAGAGAGAACCTCCTAAGGTTCAAAGAGTAAATGCAGAGTCCTACACCTGTGAAATAAAAACCAAGTGGAATCCAGCGGATGTGGTTAGCCTCGTTTCAGTGGTGTCTAGTGCCAGTACAGGGGTAGTGGGCACAAACTGCAATATGGGAAGTTCCATATGAGCATGAGAAAGAATTTCTTTACTTGGAAAATGACAGCACTAGAACAGGCTGCCCTGAGAGGCTGTGAAATTTGTTTCTCTGAGGACATTCAAAATCCACCTGAACATTTTCCTTAGTAACCTGCTCTAGGGAACCTACTCCAGCATGGGGTTGGACTAGATAACCTCCAGAAATCCCTTCTAACATCTACAATTCAGTGATTCTGACCAAGGCACTGAAGCTCATCCAAACAAGGGCAACAAAGCTGGCAAAGGGTCTGAAGCACAAGTATTATGAGGAACAGCTGAGGGAGCTAGGATCATTCAGTTTGAAGAAGGCTCAGGGGAGACCTTATCACTGTGGACAACTACCTGAAAGGAAGCTGCAGTGAGATGGGGGTCAGACTCTTCTCCCAGATAACTGCAATAGAACAAGATGTAATGGGCACCCCCTGGTGCAACTTGAGGCCAAGCAGGATATTAGGAAACATTTCTCCTCTGAAGGATTTGGTCAAGTATTGGAAAAAGTTGCCCAGGGAAGCAGTGGAGTGACCATCCCTGGAGACATGCAAGAAGCATGCAGATGCTGCACTTGGGGACATAGTTACTGGGCATGGCAATGATGGGCTGACAGTTGGACTAGACAATCTTACAGGTCTTTTCCAACTTAATAATTCTGTGACTTTCATTGTCCTGAATGTACCTCTTTTTAAAAAGATTAGTTAGCAGTGCTTTCAAATGTCCATATTTGCTTTAGGTTTGTATTTTGAAAACCCTTCCACATGATGTCTCTTAGCATGATTTGTACTAGATGAGAGCAGAACTTAATCAGCAGTTACACATACAGCCAATTAACACAAAACACAGAAAAGGGGAGCTGCTTTTAATGTTTTTTGTAATTCTAACAAATTATATTTTAACATTCCAAAAGCAAGATCTCAGACCTAATCACTGTATTAGACAATAAAACATTGAGCAGCCAAGCTGAAGTTGCTGTTGATATTTTAGCTTTATCATTTATAATCCAATGTGCTTTGCCATAAATTTTTACAATTTATAAGAGAAAGCATTTATGCTGCCAAAGCTTCAGTTTCATATTTAATACTTATACTTTGTGCTGAGCACCTTCTCCAAGAATTTCAAACAAGAAAATACACAGTGTTACTACATGAGATGCTTTCAGCACTCCTAAGGTTTACAAAGCATTGCTTTACTCTCAGCACTGCACAGTTAAACAGTGGGGAAAAACATAGGTGTAGGCCTATCAGTTCTTCAGCAAGTTAACTTTCCATTTCAACATCTCCATTGGTACAGAGCATTACCACACTTACCTCAGGAGCATGGTATGCAATACACTGTAAAATCCAGTCTATAGCAGGAGAGTAGAGCGTTAAATACAAAGGAATTTCTACACATTGTACTACCAGTTGATTCTGAACCGTATCCCCATGAATCTGTCGAAATAGAACACAAACACGCACCACAGTGAAAAAGTACTTAACTGAAACAGTGACAAACTTTGTTCGTTAACTAGGAACTGAGAAACAAGAGCATACAATTGGATACCAGGAAGAGTCTCCTAACAAGAATTTAGACTGGATAATAGAAGAACTTCTTCACCAAGGGTGGGCAAGCATTGGAACAGGCTGCCCTAGGAAGTCCCCATCCTCTGAGGTATTTAAGGGAGTGACATGTGAGCAAAGTACTATGGCACATGGTTTAGTGATGGACTCGGTAGGTTAGGTTGACTGTTGATGATCTTAGAGGTCTTTCCCAACATTAACGATTCTGTGATAAAAATTCACAGACATTCTTTGCACACTGGGAAAAAAAAAAACCAACAAGATTATTCAAAAAAACATAGAAATATACTAAATAGAGTAGTTAAAACTTACTAGTGTGCATGTAACATTTCCTATACTACATCTGGAAACAGGAACAATCCTAAATCTAGATTTAAGAACTTGAAATGTTCTCAAAAAGTATTTATATAGTTCTTAAGCAAACTACAACATACTTATGTGATTTGGCAAATAAAAAAATACTATTTACTCACTTGTTTAAATGTTAGAAGAAAGTCAAAGAAATTTTTGTTGAGGCTTTCTTTGAGCTGTGGTGCCACTTCCATCCCAACCTGTAGTAAAAGAGAAGGACTTCATTTATATCTATCACCTATGCTCCTCCTTCAACTGTAAAACAAAAAATGTATTTCCCAGAGGAATACACTTAGCTGCACCCATCAAAACTTGCTAATATAATTGTGTTCACTGACAATTACTCAAGGCAGTTACACTGAGTTCAAACATGGTTCGCATACATCAGATCCACACAGGACTACAAGTGGTAAGGAAATCAGTGTCTACCCAGTACCTGCAGTACAGCAGCCTGTATTTGTTATAGACAGAAAGGCTACAGCAAAAATCATTTTTAAAAGCCAGCCAAAAGTTTAGAAATTGCTTAAAAACACGCACAAAAATTTCTGAGGATGGAATGAAGGAAGGATCCCAGACGAAAATATTAATAGACACAGGAATAATACTGATGAGTAATAGAAAGTTACAGTTATACAAGTCCTATAGTGAGGCTGGAACCTGCAAAGGGAACTAAGCTATTTACACCAATTTTCAATACAAATAAAATGAAAAAAAAAAAAAAAAAAAAGGAAACAGCGTAAGAGATTTTTTTTTTTTTTAATTTGTTTGAAGGAAAAGACAAGCTGCTGACCATATCAGATGAAAACGGCAGTTAATTCCTCCCCCACCTCATTAGTGGCAGAGCTAGCTGTATTAAGTTTCCGACACAGAAGAGCTATCTGGTAGCCTACCCTGCAAAGGTATGCTCTGGCATAGACTGCAACCAGTGGATCTCCAATTCCTCTAATCACAGACGTTAATCGTGGGAGACACTCCGAAATCCCCCTGTTAGATTTTTCAGGAATGAAAAGACTTAAAGTTAAAAAAATCTTTAAAGTTAAAGAATTATACCACCTGCTGATAACCCAAGAAACAGCCTTGTAGACTGACAAACAAGCACAATTTACACGTTCACCGTTGGTAGGAGTTCCTATTAACATGTTATTTCAGAAGCAAATTTAACATTTATAACATATACTCTCTATTTGAACTGCAGCATTTGCCATTAGGAGCAGTTCAAACACCAAGGTTTGTATACTTGGATTGTAGAAAGACAAGTGTAAGCAGAAAACTTCTCTGCTTTGGAGAAACAGCAGAGCTCTAGCAGTACTGTAACTCAGTGTGGAAAAAAAAGCAACTCAAGTACTGCCAAAACTCCTTGAATGTCTCATTTTCCCACAGGTTCTTTTTGACAGAGCTGTACCAGTGCCAGGAGATGAGGCCCATCGATTCCAGCACAAGAAGTGCCTTACATTGGTAATGAAGCTGTCTCTGTAGTAGCAATTTGGCTAATCACTCATTTCAAAATTCAACTGAAAAGGACAATGACATGTGAAAGAACATTTTCAGCTCAGCAACTCACACTGTCTGGCAACACCTGAAACTTTAACCAAGACTCTTGTTGCTCCTAATTTGTTCTTCCAACTCTGTTTCTATTAAGCTGACATCAATATTTTCCTTTCAGTTTTTCTCCTTTTTGCCTCTTTCCTAGTACTGACAATCTGTCTTCCCTCTCCACCATGTGAAGTCACTGCTTTGTGATGGGATTTTTTTTATTTGTAACCTCCTGAATGTCACAATTATAGATATATTTCAAAGTCACAAGCATTGCTGCGTTCCAATTTGTACCACAGTCCACCCTGCATTTATTCCATGGCATTCTCACCACAAACATCAAAAACTCAGCACTGCTTCTTCAAAGACTTATTAACACCCTATCCACTACTAAAGATGGAATGAGCACACTTAGCCCCATAAAGTAGTTTATAAGCCCAACCATCCCCATCCTTCCCACACTTAGCATTTACTCTTACTTCACTCTTACGTTTTAGATAGGAATTTATTGCACTTCAGTATTGCTGCTTCCACGTAACTGAAAAGAAGCCAAGTTAAGGAACAAAACTAATGTATAAGCCATTTAAAAATAAACTTCAACATTATATACAAAACACACTTCAAGATGTTTTGCAATTAACTTCACTATGCTTTATTGTTCTTTACAATTTGTCTGTAAGATTTTCATTTATTCCCGAGCTCTGCCATGCTATTCACAGCCAATTCAGCTTTCAGTTGAGTATCAGGTATGGCTTAAAATTTAAGACATGCAGCTCAAAACAAACAAAACAAAGTCAGTATAAACACAGATTACTGCGGGTTTTATTGCAGTAAATACGTTCATGTTTGGAAAAGTCTGCTGAAAAACATGCGGATGTGTTCTGACAGCCTCTTTTGACAAGGATACAATCTAGGAATGAGTTCCCTGATTGAAGCAATCTTGAAAAACCAGTTTAAGCAAGTCTCTTTAGCAGTATCATTAACAGTCTCTGGAGAAAAATTATCTGGGGAAAAGAAACAACAAGTCAGAAATATTTACATTCTTCCTGGAAGCAAGTTGCTTTTCATTCTAGATTTAAAATTGTATTTTTTCAACAAGAAATTAGGCACAACATAATAAACTGTTATGTTTGATTCTCCACTATTTCTTACAGTAGTAAGAACTGAGTAGATGTGCAGCTAGAAAAGGCAACTAGAGCTTCCAACTTGTGTTATGTAACATTTCAGTCCAAGCTGAAGTCAAGCTCTCAAAACTAATCTTAGCTCTAGCGTCTGAGAAAATCTAACCCCTGCTTCCCCATAACCATTACTTCTTACTCTGCTTTTATCTACAGCATGCATATATACATAGCTGGTAAATTATGTTCTAGCACTCAAATTCTTCACTCTTAAAGATTATTTTAAAAAATTAGACTTTAAGAATGATCTTGGAAGGAGGAGCAGGAAATACTAGACACTAACACAACACATGTTCTTGCATGCTAAACACCCAACACTGCAGTGCAGTCTTTTCACGAGCTCTGGGGCTGTGTATATACCAGCTGCCAGCAGGAAAAAGCTGTCACCCTAGAGTGGAACAGATGGGTTATGGGGATAGTGCACTGGTCAGCTGGGCACACAATTGCATGCCTCTTCCTTCTCTAAGTTACTTGAATCAGAAGACAAAACAGGCTTCTGGGATCCCACAGATCCCAGACGGTCGGGAAGGATAAGTCCTCACAGAATAAGGCTAAACAAGCAGCGACTGCAGCAAATATCTGCTCATGAACTCCTTGTGTAACATTTTTAGAACACCAGTGCTGTCTTATCCATGCCCTCAGAAAGAGAGAAGGTCCTGTTCCACGTGGAAGTATCCCATTTCCTAGGCTAGAGAAGCCACAAGATAGACGCAGGTTTCGTATAGCAAGCAGTTCTTCCTGAGCTTAGACCAAAGCAGTTCTCGACCAATGCGGAGGCTAGAGAGGCTGGGCCTGAAAGCTTCTGGGGTTCAGAAAGGCATGCATGACAAGAAGGAAGATCTTCCTTCTCTCCATGCTTTTAGAGCTGCTCTAGGATCTCCCACCTGCAGTTCTCCCAGCATCACTGCAGCATGAGATCACCCCTCCAAAAGGAGGTTATTGTGCTCAGGAATTGGGCTGTGATACAGGAACTGTCTGCTTTCGTTAATGTTTATAAGAACAGTTTCTCACTTCTGCAACAAGCAAATGTATTTTAAGTACTTTATGCAAGTTTATTAAGTATCAGCTGTTTTCAGGCTGCTGCCTCAAAACTTATGCCTGCAACCCAATGTTACCACTGCAGTATCCACTACATAAGAAAAATGTTTTGTATCTCATGTACACATACTAAATGCACTGTATCATAACTGCTAAATATACACTTTTACACCCATGTTGAAACTTCAACTGAAAAAAGAAAAATGAGAAGGGCCCAACTCAAAAGACCACACTAGTTTAGTAAAGCAAACTCCAGCCTGCTCCTTCTTCCAAAATTCTTCCTTAACGAGAGCAGAACTATTAACAAAAACATCTATTTACTGAAAACTGAGCCTCTCAGCTTTGTCTGTTCAAGTTATACAAATTAAACTATTAAAAAGCAGTAATTTAAGATGACAGCACATGCTAACAGAAAAGAAAAAAAAAATAAAAATCTTCCCTCATGTAATTCGGCAATTCATATTTAACTCTCTCTGTGCTTAGAAATGATTCTTTGTGAACTCAAATCTCAGGAAGACCCAGTTTACGTTTAGCAAGAACAAAACCACAAGCACATTTTATTACACTTCAGATATGTTCTTCACATCTAAAAGGTAAACTTGCAAAAACACTATGAATGGTGGACACTACAAGCAATGGACGCTTTACTTTATTTAAAACTAAAATTTACTAGATCCAAAGCAGAACTGTTTTTGCAAGAGATAAAGGCAGGGGTCCAGGTTAACTCTTCTCAAATCGGTTTCGATATGATTTATTTCACAGGACATTAGGAAGAAAAAAACAAAGCTACCTGATGAAGAGACACGATTGTCCATGCACATTGACAGAATTCTTTCATACACTAGTTTACCTGGTTAAAACAAGCAAACAAAAAAAACCCAGTAAGCATTTTTAACAAACTGTAACACACAAAGTGTTGATTAACATACACTGAAATCACCCAGAAGAAACCTTACAGCATGCTAACATCGTGCTGCCCTCTAGTGAGACCGAAGCATCAGTAGCCAGCATTTAGCACTTTGCACACTGTAAAACATTTATCTGTCACCATAAAGTGCAGAAGATGCATCTAGGTCAGAAAAAGGACAGCTAGAGTCCTGCCTTTGCTGGGCCTGGATATTATTTTATCTTCAGCAACTTCACTGAAAGCAGGAAAGAGCAAAGAGGAAGCAAGATCTGACAGAACAATTGCTCTGTGTCATAGCACATCCTGGCAAATATCAATGCCCTTGAACTTCAAACACCACCACAAGCCCTCCGTAACAGCAGAAAAACAATAGAAAAACATTAAGTGGATGACAGTTTCACATGAAGGATAATTTAAAAATAATAAAACTAAAATAATTCAGTAACATTTAGATCACTTCATAGTCCCTGCTCAGCTAAAGCAAAATTATCAGACTTCAAGTACAAAGAATGAAATATTTAGACTCAAGATTCTATGATTCTATGATTCTAAGAAGCTCAAGTCAGAAATGAGGTATTTTCGTAATAATTACAGCATTTTAAATGCTGAAATTCAGAGATCATGGATGTTCCCCAAGGTTTTGTTGTGGACATTCACTATCACATAAAACACAGAACTGCTCCAAAATAAAATATTTTTATTTTCAAGTCTTCACTAATGTGAGTTTTTGAACAACTACAAAATACATTTGTATCAGTAGTTTCCAAATGTGCACATTGGAAAAATATTTACTGTTAAAAGAGAACCATTTCAGTGTTTTAGGATAATTTACCTTTGTACAAAAAATAAAAACAAAAAAAACCCCACTACCCAACACAAAACAACTATACTTACCGAAAGTATCAAGTATATCTGTTATTAAGACAAATTTACTTGGATAAAACTGGATTACTGTGGTGTCTGAAAGAAGCTTTGAACACTAGAAAGGGAAAAGAAAAACAGACAACAATTAAAATTCATGCTTTTGTTCCATCAGATTGGATTAATACCTACAGATGGAAGTAACAATTTCCCACCAAAAAGTAGAAACTTTAAAATAACCATCCATGGTACCCTATTTTTCAGATTATTCTTCATTTCCAACAGAATTAGTCACAGAGCTGTTTTTTCTTCACACAAGGTAATCCATAATGCAGAATTTCAGCTGACCCTGCAGACTTGTGCATTTATTCAGACAGTTATATTCCAGAAGCTGCATAAAAAGACTCCTTCCTTAAAAAGGGCATTTTCTGATTTCTCACCCTCAGCTTAAGCCCCACATACGAAACAAAAAATCTGATAATAAACTAAGCAAAAATGTTAAAAATTTAGCTAATGAGCGTTTAAACAAATCTTTGCAGTTCACATGACCAGCTCAAACCTTTTGGAAACGGACCAACTGGTTCATATCAGTCAAAAACTTTGGCAGAGGTTTATTCAGAATGGATCAGCTTCCACCTGAAGAGCCACATGACTGTGGGACAGAATCCCACCTCATCCCAGCATCAGCTAGATGTGGCCTCTGCTCTCTGTAAGACTGAGCAGCACAGGAGTCTCTGTCACCTCCATCCCTTCAACAGTCTCAATGGAATAAGTAAAAAAAATTGCAGGTTCTCATTATATTCCAGAAATTCACATAGCAATCTGACACCCCACGATCATAACATTTGAACAAGCTTTGATGAGGGGTGTGCTTTGTGTCTCTGCTTTATTATCATGAAAGAACAAGTGTGCACCAGAAAGACATGTGAGTGTGCATTCACACCTCACACCCAAAGCAGAAAGGGTTATACTAATAGTTATAGGCTATATATACATATATATATATGTGTGTGTGTGTGTGTGTGTGTGTGTGTGTGTGTGTGTAATCACAGCCTGATGTCAAAGAAGCTTCTAATTCATTAAGAGGATGCAAGACTTAAAGTTACGCTCTTTACTAGGAAGAATCAGCAACACGGTTAGATTTCTACCCTGTCTTGTTTTCTAAGCATAGAATTACTTGGTTATTTTTAGACTCCTTTATGTTTCATCTTGATGTTCACATTAATTAACCCAATGCCCATCTCATTCTTACCAGTCTCTCCATTAATTAGGTGCATCCGCTGTACAAAATTCAAATGCAAAGTGCAAATATACAGGCAACACCAAGATAACCATACTCAGTTTTGATATTACTTTTCTAAAATGAAGGACTGAACCCTGTCTTAGAAACCACCTTACCTGAAAAACATTAGTGATGCCATTTGTAAAAGAACACTAAAAATATTAACGCACAAATTATTAATATATGCCTTGGTCTTTTTTTCCCCTCCTCCAAAGATTCCATGCTGCTTTCCATTAAAAACATTCACACACTTCACAAAGCTATAACTTCTTTTCCAGAATAATTTGCTGATTTCATATTATTACATTAGAATGAGCCACTTTAAGTCATGCATCATTTTCTGATCTCACCTTATCTGTGTTTCATTTCCTTTATTGTCTTTACCACAATTTAAGCTAAAGTTACTGCTGTTTTCACAAGAGTACCCAGCACAAAAAAAAAAAAATCTTGACTTAACATAAACCCACCAGATGACTACTAGCATTACATCACTTTTGCAGCTTTTAAAAAGATGTCATTATCTCCTCTGATGCACTCTGCCTGTGGCTTTTTTTTTTAAAGCCACATCAAACAAGAGAACATTTAATTGTCCCATTCCCCTCTGAGCCCCTTTAACAGCTCATCACCTTAAGTGAAACAAACCGAAAGATAGCAGACAAGTTAAAAAGAAATAACATTTTAACAATTGAATTTCCTGTAGTTTGCAAGGGTCCTAAATCAAGCGATTCTATTCCCTTAGTAAGTTTGGACGGAGAAAAACACTGATGCTTCAAAAAGCCATTACTGTACAGGGGAGGGAAGAAGAGAAGAAAAAAGAAAAACTCCATGCCTTAGAGGAAAGTATTAACTACACGTTATTTACTCTTATTATCTTTTACCAGATACATTTTCATATCCTTTTTCTGTCCACTCTTTTAAATGGAAATCCCATCCCACATACCCTAATCAAAATCCTCAAACACATCACTTCATGCCCTTCAGATTTACATCCACAGAGCAGTAAGAGCTAATAATAAGCAAGTAGGTGGCAAGCTGCAATTACTACTTCTGAATGTCTCCTTACACATACAAATACAGTACTCAGGTAACTCCAACCCAGCATGATTGTATTAATGATCCTATCCTTTATCTTTCCCTAGTTGTTACATTTCACCCTTAAGACCTAAACTATCTGATCCACGCCTGGTATGAGAAGGACTGATAAGACACAACACAAACATGATGAGATCAGCATTGTGTGATTCTGTGATTTGGAGTGTCACTGCAGTAAAATGATTGAAGAAAAGAAGAAGTATTAAACAAGTACAGTATTAGAGGTAAAAGAGTATGTGGGTTAGTTTTTCCTATGCTTTCATTCCAAAAAAACTGAGAAAAGGCAGATTTCAGGTATGCCAAGCTGCTGAAACATACATTCCACTCATATTCCATTTATACTAGCAAACTAAACACAAATTTTTATTCTCTTCCTACCTCTGGGGATAACTGTTAACATAACTTATGGCAACATGAACCATCTTATAGGTAGAGACAGAAGAGTACTCAAAAGCAAACCTCCATCTTTCCAGCTCTAATTTTAACACTGGAATACCTGTCATCTTGAAAAACGTTAGGATTGCAAGATAAAGTTCAACAGCTACGAGACTTTAAGGTATAGCTACACTGCATGACACGAAGCACTATCAAATACCATTCAATAATTCAAAAACTCAAGGTTCTCTTTCAGAATATTATGAAACTGACTGCTTTAATTTATTCAGAAGTAGCACAAGAAAGTTTGAATTTAGCCACCCCTTTACCAGGCAGCATAAATAAACTTGTCTTAACAGTAATCCTGTTTGGTTTGACACTCTGAACAAAGTAACTGCCATTCCAAAAGCTCTCTCTGAACAATCTATTTTCCACAACACTGCAACCAAAATTCCAGTAAGCAGACTGTGGTCACTTCCACCTTGTACAGAATTAGAAAAACATGAATTAGTTAATGGCCAGTCTATAACACACTAACAGTTTTGAAAAAGAGAAATAGCAGCAGTTGGTTCAGTACTATTTGAGACAAACTGTAAATACTCAAACTGTTTGACAGAAGATATAAAGAAAGGCACACTCCTTTCATAACCAGTTTTGAAATAAAAACCTAGAGTCATCCTACTTTTCTTGCTTTTGTTTTTTTAAACCTCCAGTCAACACTGCTGTTCTACATCAGGCCATAAAAACGTGTGTGAACTTGTGTACATAAAAATGCATGTGTACTGGAAGCTTCTCTAAAAGCAGGTATACCACTTCTGACTGATCGTCAAACAGCATCTAAAGATTATAGAATTTCCTCCATGTAGTATTTCAATAAACCCCAGAAAAGATTTCACTACATAACAAGTCAGATTTTTAACTGTTGTCAGAAGTCATAAAACTCCAAAAGAAATGAATTTCAGTGCAGACTAAAATAAATAGAAAACTAACAGAAACTCTATTTTCCTCTTGAAAGAAATAGGACAAATCACACCACCAAACCCATCAGAACGGCACAGAAGAAAACCACTTGAAACTTACCTGAATGACTATTTTCAGAGCTTTTACTTTCTGATCAGAGGACCAAGCATCCTTCAAAGACTGGTTGAGTTCTTCAATTCGATTCACGTAATCCTGCTGAGTCAAGTTCAACAGCTCTTTCTGTGACCCCTGACAAGAAAACACAAGTCTGCTTAGTGAGGCAGAGAGAGAAGGGGAAAAGCAGTGTCAGATCACTGAGGGGAGAAAAAAAAAAATCCTTATTCTCCCTTAACTTTGCATCATCCACACCTCTGGCATTTACATGGGGATGCATCACAACCACTTTGGTTTTCAAGACACATGCTGGTACTCAAACACTGTCTGCACGGTCAGAAATCAGACTATTTCAGTGGTACACTATTATATATATCATATATAATTGCTATCCTAACACTATACAGATTCATATTAGGACCTATGTAGCAGCAGCATAGGAGACAAACAAAACGCGTTTTGCCAGCAAGTTCCTAAAAAATTGGTTGACAGCAAGAAACGGCTGTATTGTAGCCATTAGGAAAAAAAAAAAGCAAAACCAAACAACGACAAAAGCTTAAATCTCAAGTACTTGACAGTCTTCTTTTAAACTTTACAATCTTATTTTTTCAACAAACTACAACCGCAGAGCAAACAGCAAAACAGAGATCGGAATCACACTTACAGACCTTATAAAAAGCTTGCATATCAGAAATGAGCTAGGAACGCACTGGAAGGCAAAATAATTATTACACAGAATCAGAATCACAGAATTGTAGGGGTTGGAAGGGACCTCCAGAGATCATCGAGTCCAACCCCCTGCCAAAGCAGTTCCCTACAGCAGGTTGCACAGGTCGGCATCCAGGCGAGACTTGAACATCTCCAGAGAAGGAGACTCCACAACCCCACTGGGCAGCCTGTTCCAGTGCTCCGTCACCCTCACCATAAAGAAGTTGTTGTGCACATTTGTGCAGAACTTCCTATGCTGCAGTTTCCGGCCGTTTCCCTTTGTCCTGTCTCCATACACTGCTGAAGAGTCTGGCCTCACCACTCTGCCCTCCACACCTTCTATATTTATAGACCTGGATCAGGTCCCCTCTCAGTTTTCTTTTCTCAAGGCTAAATACAGTTCACTTGGCCTTTCTTCTTGTAGCCATTAGGAAAAAAAAGCAAAACCAAACAACAACAATCTTAAGTACTTGACAGTCTTCTTTTAAACTTTACAATCTTATTTTTTCAACAAACTACAACTGCAGAGCAAACAGCAAAACAGAGATCAGAATCACACTTACAGACCTTATAAAAAGCTTGCATATCAGAAATGAGCTAGGAACGCACTGGAAGGCAAAATAATTATTCAGGTTTTAGGAAATGGGTGGTTATAAATGCATGCAGAAGACCAGAAGTAGTTTCTGGAACAGTTGTTAGAAGTAGCAGAGAAAAAAAACTACTTTTAGGACTAATTCTGATCTATATAACAAGCTGCATTACAAAACAGATTTCATGATCTCAATGTCTAGAAACAATCATCGGTAAAAAAGAACAATTACGGATGAAGAGAAAAAAGAATGTACTTAATGCAGCTACAGTTTCACACAATGGTACACGTTACTCTCTGGTAAGGAATACTGTATTTTTCTGTTCAAAGAATCCATTGTGTGACCATCAGAATTGTGCTTGCTAAGGCAAATGGCAAACTGAAGCTCATTAGGAGGCTTCAAAACAACATTATCCAAAGCCACAGTAAAAGTAACCTAGAGATTCAGGTATTAGGAAACGAATGCCTCATCCATTCTCTGTAAAATACTGCCCTTTGAGAATAATTTGAATATTAAGTACAATACTAATTATAAATATATTGAATATTAAATATAATATAAAAAACTATGAAATCTTAATTAAGAAGCTTATTTCACTTGATGATGATTGATGTAATTGAATCAGAAACTTTCCTACCTCTTCCAGATCATCCAGTTCTTCCAACCTTGTCCTCACTTTTTCAGAAACTGCTGAGCCACTAGTTGTAGCTTTTCCTATAAAAGATGACGTGTTTGAGATTAACATTTGAACACCTGGACTTCAAAACAGAAACAAATCGGAAGGAGCCTGACAAACTCAGCAACTTCAGTGACAGAAGACAGGTGGTTCCGTCCGTTTGGTAGCTATTACTGAAAGCAAGCATTTGATCCCACCTCTGTTTTGAACATACAACTTCTGTTGGTAAGGACAGAGCCATAGGATAATTTATGTTAGAAAGGCTCAACTTCACTCCTCAAAACAGGCCTGATTTTGAAGTTACAGCAGGTTATAACAGACTATCCAACCAATTTAACATTATTTAAGATGGAGATTTCATGCCCTCTTTCAACACGTTGCTCCAGTGTTTGACCATTCTCAATCCAAAGCATTTCATTTTTCTGCAGAAGCTTAAATGCTGCACAGGCTGAACAAGTTCCTATGGGATTGCTTGCTTTCCCTTCCAGCAAGCAGAAGAGATGATAAACGTGATCCTCAACACATTATCATTAATTCTAAATACAAGAAAGTTTTAAGCTACAACGAGGGGCAGTGAATTACATGTTCTTCCATAGCACATAATCACGTGCGAGATGTAGATGGTGTTTTTGCAGTAGAAGTTCCCAGTATTTTCTGTATATAGTGTAGGCCTTGCCTGAACTTCTAATCCTCTTGTGAAACAGCTGTTTTTCTTCCACTAACAAAGTTGCTGAACAGAGTAAAAAGTTAAGATTGGAGGTGTTCTGACTTGGCTAGAATTGAGACAGGCACAAGATAAAGGTAAAGAGGCAGGGTGGGGAGAGCCCAGCACAGGACAGAACAAATGTGCTCACACCTGACATTCACTGCCCTCCTATCTCCATAGGAAAGTACAAAACATACCAAAAATCAACAGGTTGGTAACAGACCTTATATGGGAATGGATCATAGCAACAGCGCCGGGGATACTGTGAGCTGAGCCGCTCACCAGTGGGCGAGTGCCAGGAGAGCATTACCTGCGTTGGAGTTCGGGCACCGAACAGAATGGGTTTTGCTGACCGGTGCGCAATTCCTCCTTTGCCAACAGGGGGCGCGCGCCCGTCTTGCAATAATGACTAAGAACTGCTACCGCTGCTATCGCTAAGATCTACACCTAACCTGAAATTTTTGACTCCGAGTGATTCTCGCACTTGAATTCATTAGCTTACAGGAATACGAGACGAGGCAGACGTTTTGTCTTCAGCAGTTATTTTAAATAGAAATGCAGCTTGTCTTACTGACAAAAACAGCAGACAGCCAAGCGTATGTCAGGGCAGGATTACGTTTCAACTGTTCTCGACCACAAGTCTGTCGCTCGCACCCTACTTCAAGGAACACTGCTGGTTAGACACAGAGAAACCGTTTACCTTTTTCAGATCCCATGTACAGATTCTGTGAAGAAACAGAAAACGCACATTTTCAGAGAACATGTACTCACCAGCATTCCAAGAATGCACAGGATAGTACAATGCTAACGAAGGCTCTAATAATTTAGACGTGGACCTGAAACTACAAGTTATTTCTGTTGTTAGAAAACAATAAAATGACGGCTCAACAGACTTTTGGTCTCTGTTCCTAAACAATCAGAAGTGACAGAAAGGATGCACCACAGCTCACAACATTAAAACGTGCAATATTTACTCAGGAAATGGTTACAAAACAGCGGCACCTAAAACCCATTATAGAATGATAATAAACAGATAAATAATAAACAAAATTGGAGGAGCTTCCACTTACAATAGAGAGCTTCTCAGTTGTTGTGTATCTAGCAAGTATTTCACCACGTTTGCTTGACCACTGTTCAAAGTCACTTCCTAGTGCTGAGCTGTCATCTTTATCCCGTTTCTTTCGTATGCCATCCTATAAGGAGAGCATGAGAGCAGATGTTAAAACCATTTTAACAAATCTAGGGAAAAAAAGAGAAAACTGATAAAGGTTAACTGAACGCTTCAAGTGTTTACTGATCCTTCCACAGTTACCATATTAAAAATATACATCAACATGAAACACAAAGGGAAAAACTTCATTCTATTAGTACAGTATATTCTCCAAGCTTAACATTAAGCTTCTAATTGGTGAGACAAATATTTTCTCCATGGCTGGCTTGGTTGTTTGGCTCCTTTTATTCAGTTAAGTGTCCTACAGTATTACCATGGAAGCAGTGGTAGCCAAAGGATCTGCAGCCGCTGCAAAGAGTGACAAGGGATCGGTACCATCCAACACACTGCTCAGTGGGTCCGTCACAGAACTAGAAGAAGAAGAAGAGGTAGAAGAAGTACTTCCTTTCCGGCTCATCTTCTTGGTCTTGGATTCGGTAACCTGGAAAAGTTCAAAACTTGTCAAAAAAAAAAAAAAAGTCTTCCCCTGTCCTTTAAATGAAGCATTACAGACGACATAAACCATAATAGTGCAAAGGAAGCAAGGACTCATCTACCACAAAGCCTTCAGCATCAGCTACTGCATTAAGTAGAAGCACATTTCTGAATCCAGAGGCAATCTTCACTAGCATTTCCATGACATCTTTTCTTCCAATTCTGAGTCTACAGAACTCTAAGAACACTCATTCTAAATTTATTTCCAGTATCTCTCTTTTAGTTTTTTCCTCTCTCTCTTTCAATTTCTTACTTGCTATTTCCCATGTATTGGTTTTGGCTGGGACAGGGTTAATTTTCTGCCTGACAGCTGCTGGTACCTGTGGTGCTTTGGATTTAGGATGAGAAAAACGTTGATAACATGCCAGTGTTTGAGATGGCGCAGAGCCAGGCTTATACTGAGTCAAGGACTTGCCAGCTTTGTGCACTGCCCTGACAGCAAGGAGCTGGGGTGCACAAGAAGCTGGCACAGGACGGGACCAGGGCAGCTGACCCAAAATGGCCAGAGAGATGCCCCAGACTACGTGGTATCAGGCTGAACAACAAAAACTGAGCATACTGCTATCATCTCATTGAAACTGGATTTTTTTTTTTTGTACACCCATACTTTTAAAAACTTCTCATACATCAAAGTTTAAGTGTTTTAAAGCATACAGCTGACTGGAAGTTCATCCAAAACAAATCTTACATCAAGCCACGATGCAGGTTATTTGTGATGCAATTATTTGATTTCCAACTTATTCCTTATACAGCACTTAAAGGAATCAAGAAAACCCACGAGTTGAAATGCTCTATCGGAAAAGGATCATTTTTGACACTCAGCAGTACCAGCAAATGTCTGTAAAGGATGAACAACGGAGTAAACCTGGACACTTCAGTAGCACCACCACCAATTTCAAAGCCTTTTACTTTTAAGAGGAGAAGGAAAACCAGCAGTTTTACTACACGTTTGCTTTCCGAACACACAAAAAGAAACTCACTGTAATGGGTTTCAGTGGATGGTAGTCACCAAAATCCAAGGGCACAGATTCTACTTTGCAGACATCAGATTCTGAAGCATAATTTCTTGACCTGGCATGCCTAAAAAGCAAGATAGAAGGGTGAGTATATATGCATATAAATAATCACTTGTGAACAGAGAAGCACGTATTTACATAGATGCACCTACATTTACAAAAAGAAATATCCAGTGGAAAAGAAGTCAGAGCGTATACTGCAATTTTTTCTCTTTTTTACATAAACTGAAAGCATTTTCCTCGCAAGCATTCAGTTGCATTCTGCAGTTGGGTTCTCTTCTGTTTCAACGAGTGCAGAACGGGAAGTTTAACAGAGCATAACGAGAGGGGCTGATGGAAATCACTGAACACATCTCTTAAACCAAGTGAAGGGAAATGGTAGGTGTGAAAACACAAGGGAAGAAATCTAAGCAGTCATGCTCATGTACTGTGATCATATACTTACATGGTGGATAAGCTTTGCTTCTCCTATGAAAATTAAGTATGCCATCAAGTGGAAAAAAGAACCATAAAAACATAGATATTTCAATCTGAATTTAAGAGAGTGCCGTGAGAACTATGGTCTCCACGTCTATTAAACAAAACAACTTGATTCCTGAAAACAACATAAATAAAAGTATTTGAGTGAAATCCTGTTGCCACTAGGAACTAGCAGTACGACACACCATTTTTATCAACTGCAGCTTAGGACGCTGCTCTTTTGTAAAACAGAACAACTGCCCTACATTTTTAATTGCTGAAACAGAAATATCTACGTAAGCATGCTTTTAAATTATGTCTGACAAAGTAGGAAGGCAGAAAAGGGAGAATACCATATTTCTATTGCTCTGTCACAGCTCTGCCAGTATTTCCATACCTCTTCTTTATACATTTCTCCCAATCAATGGTGCAGAAGTAAGCAGCTCACAGCTCACACATGGCACACCATTCCCAGGAGGGTATCAATTGTATTCTCATAGTCACGTAAGGCATCACTGGACAAGCACATACGGCAATGAAGAAAAGCTGCTTCCCCTACAATAGCCCTTTACAGAGTACATTTACAACATGATAAAGTGCTCAGCACAACTGGAACCAGCACAGGGATCAGAGGAGCCTGCTTTCAGCTTTCCAATCTCACTAAACAGCCTCACAACAAACTCCCGCAAGAAAAGAAAAAGAAAAAACACCATTAGCCACACCAAGCTAGGTTTCATTTCTGGTGCACACAACAAGATGCACCTCAGGCGCCAGGCAGATTCCCCAGCAGCTTGGAGTCTTTTTCCATACACAACAATCACTGCATGTGGCATCAATCTCGAGCACCAGCCAGACTGCCAGCCCCCTCCTGCCCAGCAAGAACCTCTCCCTTCCCCCCAGCACTGGCATCCTGTAGGCACACAGCCCACCACAGGCTCAGGTTTACACCCATACTTATTCTGTTTAGTTTCTGTAGGGTCACCAACTACACAGGATCCAACCCCAGTAAACAGCAGAAGCGCTGACACTCACTTGATGCCTTACAGACACACGTTTTCTTAGCTACAGCAACATAAGTTTTCAGTTACCTGCAGCACAAAGTATTATACATATATACGTATACACACACACACATACACAAGGGAACACCTCATCAGCCCACTAATTACCACTAACTCCGGCATTTTCCTCTGTTCGACTCTGCGTTCAGCCGATGGCTTGTTAATTACACCGTATCTCGGCTGCAGCAGGAGAACAGGTCTTACAAAACAAAACAGCTCGCTGGGAAAGCAGAACAGTTTTGGAGAAGAAAGAAATAACTACAAACATCTTCCCTCACTGCCAGGCAAAGCTCATGTGCCCCAGCCCGGCCCCAGGCCCGCCATGCGGAGGCCAACAGTGACACTCCCGGGCGCTGCTGTACCTCACCCGCTCCTTCTGAGAGAGCGGCACCAGCCACGGCGCCATCACCGAATCAAGCAAAAAGTGAACCGTCCTCATCTAGCTTTCTTGCTAACCTCGGGAAAATAAAAACCCACAAAGCCGCAGACGACAGCGGCAGGGACGCCCGGCCCCCGCCCGCTTTTCTCTTCCCGAGGGCGAGGCGGACGCCGCTCCCCACCGCCCATCCGCGCAAAGGGAGCGTCTCCCGCATCAACGCCGCAGCCCCTGAGCTGCGGGTACGCGGAAGCCGACGACCGACCCTCACGAGTCAGCGGGAGCCCGAAACGCGGGAGCCCGAAACGCGACCCTCCCCCAGCACCACCTCGACGGGACGGCGCTCCGCGGAATGCGGGCCCCGGAGCCTCACCAGGGGAAGGCCGCCATCTTGTCCCAGTCACGTGCAGCCGGTCGTCACGTGCCGGCTGTCACGTGACGCCGCCAGGCCGCCACTTCCGCAGCCACTTCCGCCGCTACTTCCGCCCCGCCTGGGGCTCGGGGCGCGCAGTGTGCAGTGCGCAGTGATACGGGCTGCTTTAGCGGTACCGATCGGGAGATTAGTTTCTGGACCGACGCGTTATGTTTGCGAAGGCAAGCAGGGAGCGCTGCTTCTAAAACTTGCCGGTTGTGCTCTGCTTGATGTGCAAACAGCCGTGTGTTTCTCAGCTGTCCTGCTTCGCAGAAGCCCTGGGGAGTTGCGATAGACTTTTATCTTTGCATCCACACGAGGACTTTTTTCTTGGGCTTCACGTGGGTTACAGTGCACCAAGATAGAAAGTTGCTCGTTGTGGCAGAACAAGTAGTGGAAATTTGCCAAAAGGGAGAAAAACAGCTCAAGGTCAGGGAAGAAGTCACTGTGATGAAGCTGAAGGAGAAGTACAGCAGAGGAAACGGGGCACGCAATTGCTTTGGATGCAGCTGTGCATGCCCAGAAGGACACGAGCTTGTACTGAGCTCTTGGAAAATGCATGCCACTAGTTACATATCTATGTCTTAATTTTAGGTGTAGAACCTGAACTGCGAGAGCACGTCCTTGATTTATCAAGTTGCCTGGTACATATCGTGAGGAATAAAGGAACGTTGGTTTTCTAACACCACGTTGAAGTTAGAGAGCTTTCTTCCCATATTTTGCATGACAACATCACGAGGTTCTACATCTTGGAGGAACAGTTAGTTCTTTTCAGAGACTGCATGTTCGTTGTGCAGCGTGTTCAAGCAGAAAACAAGATGGGTAAAAATGAGAATACAAAAGTAAACGTACTCTTACACTGATGTTACGGTGGCATGCCAAATCAAGTCAGACAGTATTAAAGATGTATAAATAAGCATATCAAGAACAAAAGCAGATCTGGCACTTGACAAGAGAAAAGCCTCATGAAGCAACGCAAGGATAAGAGCTAGGTTGGATGATCACAGCCAGTTGGCAGTGGCTCTATGTCCAAGTGGGGGCTGGTCACAAGCCGTGTCCCCCATGGGTCCATCTTGGGACCGGTGCTCTTCAACATCTTAATTGTTGACTGTGGCCGAGTCACCAGGTGGGGCAGAACTGCTGCAATGATGGCAGGGGGTGGGGGATGGCTGCAGACTGGGCTGTGCCACCGGTTGGACACGGCCAGATGAGGTGATCCCCAGAGGTTCCTTCCGACATCCACCATTCTGTGATTCTGTGATTCTGTGATTCTGAGACTGAATCTGCCCAAAGGTCCACCCACAGATCAGAAAAGCCTGCCCTGGCCCATCAGTTGTTGTGAAATCCTATGGGGCTGGGCAGAGACAGAGGAGCTGCAGTGCCTCCATCTGCTATAGCCCATCAGTGCTGCTGTGCTTGGCTAAGGGAACCCAAAGAAATTCACAGCACTGAATTGATGTATGGCTTCTTAAAAGTTTGTTCTTCTGTTCCCCATTTTATACTTCTGCTATATCAGCAGAGTATCAGCTGTGTCACTTTCATCATGCTTCCCTTCCTTTAAATCCCTATTTTCTGCCCTCTTCTACCCCTCCACCTCTGCTTCTGCACCTGTCCTCCCTTTGCATCCTTCTCAGATGATGACATCTTGACAGAGGCAGTCCAGGCTGTGCAGCCTGGAGCAGAACGTTTCTAGGAGCATGTAAAGCAAGGCAGAAAACCTCTTTCTCACGCTCAGCTCCTTCTGTACCTTTTAATACATGTTGCAGGTCAAGTTGTCCAGGAGTGGAACTAGTCTGGTGATAAATAGGAGAAGTCACCACTCACGTACTTTCTGATCCTCTACACAAGAACTGCAGAGCAGCAGAGAAGAGAGAGGTAAACAGCTCACAGAGGGATCTCACAGCATATGGAAGCATTGTGTGTCACACTACCATCCCTGCAGAGTAAGCACCGGGATCCCAACTCACATTCACTCTTCTTGCATGTCTGTTCTGGTTATAAAGATGATCCCACCAGCTGGAACCCTCCTCGCAGACCCCAGCTTTGTCTAGTATTTGTGATTCTGAAGGTGCTGGGATCTCTCTGGTTTGATCCCTGCTGTCTCCAGAGGGAAGCTGGCAGCAGCAGTGCTGCCTGGCCTGCAGCATCCCTGGATGAGACTGGCCAGCAAGGCTGGCTGCTGGCTGCCACCAGGGAGAGGAGGGCTCCCGTGTCACTGTATGAAAGAGCCTACAGCTTGTCCTCCCTTCCATGTTCTGTGCTGTCAAGGAGTCCAAACCTCGTGCCACAGTTCTTGAACGAGAAGCAATTCTGAACACGCAGTGCAGAACTAATCAGAAAATGTGTTGAATGAGAAAGAAGCTGACACCTGCTCTTGTGGGAATGGAGTGTTGTTTCTGCATTAGATATTAAAAAGGGCAAATGATTTGAAGAAGTACTTGTATTCTGTAACTTGTTCTTAGAAGTAGTTGATCTCAGAAGTAGAAATACTGTGTATGTTAGTAGCATGTTTTAGAAACGTTATTCCTGAATTATGTGATTAATTCTTTCTTGCAAAACTGCAATAGTTGTTAAATGTTCCAAACAATGTGGGCATAGTGCTAGGGGTTAGAAAACATATTGTAGGGTTTGAATTATGTGATTAATTCTTTCTTGCAAAACTGCAATAGTTGTTAAATGTTCCAAACAATGTGGGCATAGTGCTAGGGGTTAGAAAACATATTGTAGGGTTGTTCTGTTAGGATAAGAAACTCCCAGCAAAAGAAAAACAGATTTAACAAACATCAAAGAAGCCAGGGCCTCTACACAAGGCCAGACCGTCTCACTCCATGAGAAGATTGGGACGTGACAGGCAGGCACTAAGATATTCCCCTCCGTCCTCCTTCTGAGCTTCATCTCTGCGGAGGGGAGGACAAGCAGATGTCCACAAAAAAATGAGCAAGTGTGGAATAAGGGTTAGAAGTTAATAAAAAAATAAACAGCTGTGCTGTTTCTGCGGGATCAAGAGCAACACAGTGCTGCAGGAGACCCGAGCTTTCAAAGCAGGTGTATGTTTTCTACATTATGCAATTACTAGAATCTCCTCGTAGCTTTAATTAGGAAGGCAGATCTGAAGTAACCAATAGTAGCCACAATCGTTTTGTTTTTCTGTGCCGAACTGTTTTACCCTCGTCTTTGCTGACACTGCTATCAACACAAAGTAGTTGCTATACTCCTGCTTTTCAGCAGCTGCAAAGAGACCAAGGGCCCAGTTCTATAGGCAGCGCTGCACAAACTCACTCTTGGCCTGCAGCCCACTTACTGCAGTCTGACTGAGGTGGGGCCACGTGCGTCTGTGTGCACTGCATTCAGATGTGGTAGTCCTGCTGACATGGCTCTTGAAATGAAAGACTTGGGAATGTTATGAGATAGAGCCTGGGCTATGTCCTCAACCAAGACATGCTCCTTCGTCCCCGTGGATACACACAGGCTGCTGCTCTCCTGCGGGCTGTCATGGTTTAATGATTCTTGTTATCGGTATTCCACATCATAGCACCATGTAGCGCACTGGGATTTGAAGAGTTAATGCTGCAGTTCCGTGGACTGCCGATGGTTCCAGGTACCCGTTTCAGAAGAGAAACTACAGAAGGAATTTCAGCACCCAGAAGACTTTGCTGTTCCATTTCCATGCTCCAGTAAGGGGGAGAGATAAGATTGACTGGGAGTCATGGGATGGCGTCTCTTTTTTGCCTTCCCTGTCTCTTTTTCCGCTCATCTCTGTGGTGTGTGCTTCCCAGCCATCCCACCTACAGCATCACAGCCAGGCCTTTGCTTTTCGGATGCTCTCATTTATTTGACTTCTTAGCTTCATTTCCAATTATACTGTATTGAATTGTGTTATCTCACATTCTGCTGTCATATTAGTTTTTTCTCCCATAGCTCGTTGCCTCTGTTGTGTATTTAGGCCCACCTCCCTGTCTTTTTCCCTTCCTATCTTCTGCCTGCCCAGAGGTGTGGGCCCGTGGGTCCCTCAGCCCCTTTAATCACAGAACTAGGCCAAACCGGGCCAGAAGAATGGCATAAGCACTGCTCAGAGCCCCTCCGCCTCATTTACTTCCATGGGCTTCCTGATGGATTTCTCAGAAACTGCGGGAAATAAAAAAAATGGAGACAAGTGAGGTGACCAGTTCTCTGGACAGGAAGGGACATCCCTATCACCGTTCCCGAGTCGTGCCCTCTCCACGGTGGTGACCTAACAGGGTTCCAGGTGACATGGGCTGATGTCACTGTGCGATGCACTGCATCACAAGGGTATCATCCAGCAGCGCTGGCACTTCCCTACAGGGCCTGGGTGCTGCTGGAGCCCCGCTCAGGGGCTCTGTCCTTCTGTGTCCAGGAGTGGGGTCAGGGGCTGCAAGGCTGCACTGGGCGACCCTCGCTAACGCGTGGAGGAGCAGGGATACCTCGCACAGAATTGTTGGTTGAGGAGCCAGGGAGAGCATCCTTTGTACTGAGCTGAGGGCCGTCGGCAGGCAACACGGAGGGCTGCTGGACTATGACCATCAGCTCAGAGCTAGTCTCCACATTCCCAGTGCTCCTGCAACTCTCTGCCAAGGGTAAGGCTTTCAGGAATGCCTTCCCAAGGCATCACACGGGGCTGTTAGCTGTCAAAAGCCGTGTGGCAGGGCTGCCCAGGTTCTCATGCTGAAGGGGCAAATGAGGTGCAGACACATTCGCTGGTGCAGAACAAAAGGCATTTATTCTAGTCACTTACCACCTTTTATACCCGCAACACAACAGTTTTCCTGCCTAACCAAGTCTGGTCACGTGTAAGGGTTAGGTGCCTTGTGGCCGTATATGTCTGGCTCAAGTTACTGTTGAGCTTTACCACTCATTAGCAGTACAACAACCTTCTTTATCCCACAAAGCTGCAACTCCTGCTGGACGTGGCTGGGGGCTGCTGCGAGAGCCCTGCCCGAGGGTCCAGCTAGGCTCTGGGGACAATGTGGAAGCCAGGTCCCAATGGCAGAGCTGCCCAGAGCTCCCACGTTCCTTTCGGCATGGCTCAAACCCCCGTGACAGGGCAGTCCAAGGCCAGGTTTCCCTGGGAGCTGGTGTTTCCTGAGGATCTGGCTCAGGGACAAAAGACATCCCACGTCCCAGCGGCTTCCCATGTTCCCGTTTCCCCTCGGGGCTCAGAGCAACGGCTGAAATCAGGGCAAAGCCTGGCTCCTTAGCCATGGTGGTGCTTTTGTGGTGTGTTTGCATACACCTGCCCCAGTCATTCCCTGAGTGGGGAGCTTTCCAAGAAGTTGTGAAGAGGCTGGACTGGCGCATCTTTTCCTTCCTTTGCAGAGGTTGTGGTGATCTGGAATGCTGTGTCTTATTATATCCTGTATGGGAAAAAATGTTTCTGCATTAGAATTGGATAATTTTTTTATTTCACGATCTCTGCTATCATCGTAATTCTTGCGAGTCCTTCTACTTAACTTGGGGAAGATCTCTGAGGCAAATGATGAGGCCAGGCTCTTCTCGGTGGTGTGTTGCAATAGGACAAGGAGCGCTGGCCCAAAACTTGAACGCAGGAAGTTCCATACAAGCGTGTGCAAGAACTTTTTACGTAAGGGTGACGGAGAACTGGATCAGGTTGCCCGAGAGGTTGTGCAGTCTACTTCTATGGAGGAGCACTTATCCTCTAGACGAACCTTCCCAGGAACGCACACTATGTATATAGGTGTATATCTATATATTTTGACATACACACTGCAAGAATATCGCGGCGCCCCAAGGGGAGGGACGGCGGTTCCGATGCAAAAGCTGACGTGTTTCTGCTTGCAGCACCTGCGGGCTCCGGCCCATGGCAGATCGTTATAAAAATGTGTGCAATGTGTGCGGCACAGAAGCCCTGCACGAGTCCTGGCCGTGGATTGTCAGCTTCCAGAGATGCAACCCTGCATCTCCTCAGCTGTGACGAGCTGAACAAGGGCGCTATTGCACAGGTTACCCACGCACGTGAAACGTGCTGCAGTGCAGCAAGCCAAGCGCATAAAGCCTCTCTGGTACAAAGGCTGATGGCTGAAATATGAACACGGGGAGCTAGACCCTCCCGCAAACCTGCCAAGTCCAGCGTCACGTGCCTACACTCTTATCGGCACATCTGCAGCTCCACCTGTTCTCTTTCAGTTTTCCATACCTCGGCTAAGGACATCCCCTTTCCTACACCAGGCGTATTTCCCATTGTTAGTGTGCTTCCATACCAAATTCAGTAGTGGAAATGTAAGACTCGCCGGTTAGCACCTCCCGGCCGCAACGTCCAAGTGAGCTCACCCACTGCTGGCAGCCGGACGCTTGGTGGCGAGAGGCTCTGACGGCCATTGCCTGCAGGGTCCCGCCTGGCTCTCTGGAAACTGCAGCAGCAGCTGCACTCCTGCCACCTTGCACTGAAGGAATCACGCTGCTGCCACCTCCAGCGTAGACTCTCCAGAGAGAAGCGATCAGTGTCTTCTTCCCTCCTTCCCTTTGTGAGGAAGCTGTAGACCACCCAGACAATAGCTCTTGATGTCACAGCATCACAGAATCGCAGGGGTTGGAAGGGACCTCAAGAGATCAGTGAGTCCAACCCCCCTGCTAAAGCAGGTTCCCTACAATAGGTCGCACAGGTAGGCACCCAGGCCTACAGGCCTACCTGTCCGGAATGTCTCCATAGAAGGAGACTGCACAACCTCTCGGGCAACCTGATCCAGTTCTCCGTCACCCTTACGTAAAAAGTTCTTGCACACGCCTGTATGGACCTTCCTGCGTCCAAGTTTTGGGCCAGCGCTCCTTGTCCTATTGCAACACACCACCGAGAAGAGCCTGGCCTCATCATTTGCCTCCCACCTCCCTTTAGGTGTTAATTAACACAGATCAGATCTCCCCTCAGTCTTCTTTTCCCCAGGCTGCACAGACCCAGCTTACTCAGCCTTTCCTCATCAGGGATGTGCTCCAGGTCCTTTGTCATCTTTGTGGCCCTCTGCCAGACTCCTTCTAGGAGATCCGTGTCTCTTTTGAACTGGAGAGCCCAGAACTGGACACGGTATTCTAAATGCGAATATACACTGCCAGGGCAGAAGCTCTGAACAAGAGCTCAAGGACAGCCCTCCACGTATCAAGTCTCCCCAGCACTTCCCTGCTCTGGTGGGAGCTTGGGTGACCGTCCCGGTCAGACAAGCCAGCTGAGGCTGGGCCCGAGGAGGCCCTCCCTGGCGTGCGGCTCTCCGACTGCTTCCCTTGCACCAAGTGCTGGCCCCAGCCCTGTGCCCTGTAACCCCATATATAAGCACTGCAATGGGCTGCCCAGGGACGTGGTTGAGTCACCGTCCCTGGATGTGTTTAAAAACAACCCTTCACTACCCTTTCTGTAGTGAAGTTTTTCCTGAGATCCAACCTAAACCTCCCTGGCACAACTTGAGGCCACTTCCCCTTGTCCTGTCACCACTCCCCTATCCTCCTAAATAAGGTGGAGATGTGGCTGGCCTCATCCTTCTGTAAGGTCTGTGGATGCTGGAGCTGCCTGCAGTCGGGTGGGCTGCGCTCACTTTCCGTCCACGTGGCAAAAATGGTCTCTTGCTCATGAGTTAATTGGCGTTCATTAGCAATGACACGCACAGCAATCCCACCAGTCGGTGATCCTTGGCATTTGGGGTTTCCAACTGGTGGGTTGGGCCTGGAGCCCCTCCTGATGGGGACAGGCAGGGAGTACTGGGGCTGAGCACCTGGCAAAGGGAACGCTGAGGGGGGATCTGAGCAGTGCTGATGGATATCTGATGGGCTGGGGCTGCTCAGTGATGCCTGGGGTTGGACTGGAGGACTCCAGAGCCGTGGCGCCACTCCCGAGCAGAGTGCTGCCGTCGTCTCGTTCGTCATTCGTAACCGTGAGGAAGCCGGAGCTCTGCTTTGAGAGCAATCGGGGCTGCAACGGGAGCGTTCCCCAAGGCCCGGGATGCCTGCGCTGTCCCGAGTGCGGTTCCTGCGATGATCTCTGCCTCTGGGCGCAGTCCCGGTGCGGCAGCCCGTGTCTCAGCCGGTATCGCACCGTTCCCTCCAGCAACAGGAGCTCCGTGGGGACGAAGGGGACAGGAGGGCACCTGGAAAGCCCCAGCTTTCTCCAAAGGGCCCGGGAGTGCACGTGTCTGCAGCAGGGTCCTTAGGTGGACACGTTTGTAACTGAAGCCAGGGAGTTTTGTACCACGTCTTACCCTGGCAGCCCCAAGGAGATCAGTGTTCTTCCTCTGAGAAAGGAAATTGCCTTGGTTTTACTAACAGCATCAAGACCACATTAAACTGCGCTGGAACAGCTGTACTGTGAAAAAACATTTTGCTTGATACAGGGCCATGGCTGGAGGGGAGGGGGAGTTCCAAAGTGAGTGTGTGGGGGGGGGCATGCGGGGACAGTGCCCACAGCGGGAGGCAGATGGCTCCAACTGGGTGGGCACAGCTACACTGGGGTAGGCAGATGGCCCTCACCGGGAGGAAACTGGGAGGAATGCAGGGGGACTGGATTCCTAAAATTGGAGGGCACAGCTGAAATGGAGGTGCAGGTGGTCTAAACTGGAAAGCAGAGCTTGATATGGGGGGTGAGGGGGGGGGAGGTAGGTGGCCGAAACTGGGGGGCAAGGTGCAGATGGGGCTCGCCTTCATTCAACGCTCAAGATGGAGGGGATCCACAGGGATCACAGAACGGCAGGGGTTGGAAGGAAGCTCTGGAGATGGAGTCCAACATCCCTGCTAGAGAAGGTTCCCTACAGCGTGTCGCACAGCTCGGCATCCAGCATGGTTGGGAATATCTGCACAGAAGGAGATTCCCCCACCTCTCTGGGCAGCTTGTTCCTGTGCTCTGTCACTCTGACAGGAAAGTTATTCCTCATGTTTGTGCGGAACTTCCGATGTTCCAGTTTCCCCTGTTGCCCCTTGTTCTATTGCTGCAAAGCAGTGAAGAGAGCCTGCCCCCCTCCCAGCAGTGCAGCACTGCGAGGCTCTGGGAGCCCTGCCACAAGTGCAGGAGTTAATGTATGTGATTTTCTGTGAATTTAGGAATCAGTAAGAGTGTTAAGAACAAGTAATCAAAAAAACCCCAATCCCCCTTTTTAAATGGGGAGAGGCTAGAAAATGAAATGTTAGACTCCGTTCGTGACATCTAAGTTAACAGCAAACCGAAAAGCCCAAACACGTGGTTATGCCAGAGAAATGACTAATATTATTTGGGAAATAAGGACACTACAGAACCTAAAAGAAGAAGTTGGAGCTATTCCACCAGCCACCAAATTCTTCCTTAGATTAAATAGGATGGAGACCTATGCTATTCTGAATCAAAAATCTGTATGACAAAAGGAAGCAAGCAACAGAGGGAACAGATTTACTTTTGAGAAGCTATGCACAAAACCCATCCCCACTAATTGTACTTGTGACAAAGCTGTTCTATTACAGCTGTAAGCACCAACCCAGGGCTGTGTGTGTCACACCACTAGGCAGCAAATGGGTGATAACGCACACGTTTTACAACTCCCACCTGTGCAGCCTTTAAGTGCCTGTGTTCTCACTGAACACAAACCAAGCCTACCCAGCAAGGCAGATGCAAGCACAGCTTCTGCCACTGCCTGACACTTTTCAGAACAGCGATGTGCCTAGGAGTGATGACCAGGAGAAGGAGCAGCCTGTTAATTCTCCAGTACCGCACACTTCAACCCACAGGAGGCTTATGAACAAGGAGTCACGGTAGCAGGTAACAACAGGCCCAGAAACAGCTACAGACCTTGCATGCACCCCACCTACTGTAATCTTGGTAACTCCTCAATTTGGGAGTTAACGCTTTAAGAATCAGTGCTCAGCAAGGGCTGTACCCAGCAGGGTACGGTCAGCCTGCATTACCGACTGCTTTACCAGGGCATGCGGTTGACCCACATTCAACACGTCACCAACCAGAAGCCCCAGGTGCCTCTCCACAGAGCTCTTCTGCAGCCCCTCTCCCCCAGTCCTACATGTACCCAGCGTTGTCCTGCCCCAGGCGCAGAGTCCTTCCCGGCTCCGGCCTTCCTGTGAGCACGGGGAAGGCACAGCAGGCGGCTGCTGCAGGTGCCGCAGGCCGCAGCCCTGCATCTCCTCAGCTGTGAGGAGCCGAACCCAAAGTGCGCTCTCTCAGGCAGTCTCTCAGCACTCAGAGCAATATCTGTGTGCAGGGATGGCATCAAAGCGGAGCGTTGTGACCTCACGGCCCCGGGAAGCCGGGTGGAGGCTCCCCACCCCTCTTGTGATGCGCTGCACCAGGGCTGCTGGGGCCGGTGCTTACACCATAGAAACACGGAGTCATGGAATGGCTGGGGTAGGAAGGGACGACTAAGAACTTTTACCTCCAACCCCACTGCCGAGGGCAGGGATGCCACCCGCTGAGTCGGCCTGCCCAGAGCTCCCTCTAGCCTGGCCTTGAACGCCTCCAGGGACAGGGCATCCACAACTTTGTGTGGCAAACTTCTATAGTGCCTCCACAACCCTGAGAGGGAATCCTTTCCCAAGTGCTGGCCCCCGACCCCGTGCCCTGTAACCCAATGGAAATGGTCACAGCAGCAGCTTTGGAATAGGATGTTTTTATTGATCATAAAGATGGAACTTGATGGAAATGAACCTGAGCCCTCAGCACCGGTAACAGGGGCACTGGATGGCTCAGGGGAGTCCTAAGGACTGCAGGTATGAACGGAAGCGATGTTGTCAGCGGGAGAGCTGCTGGGACATGCGGGCTGAAGGGAGGGGTCTGTGCTGATTATGCTGCACAGCTCGGCAAATTCTGCTTCGAAGGACCAGGAGAATGGGATGAAGTTGTTTTTTTCATAGATTACATCCTCCTCTTCATCCTCCCCCAGCTCCGCTCGGTCTTTGCCTGCGTTCTGATCTCTCTTGAAGTCGGTGTCACGAGGAGCTTGTCCTGCAGCTGCCCGTTCTCTCTTGCGCGCCCTGTGGGAATGAGTTTCAGAAAGCACTGCTCACCGATAGGAATCGAGGGACGCTTGAAAGGCCTTGCAGCATAAATCCTGGCAGTGTACTGCCAGCAGCTGATTTGGCCATCAGGATCCTGTCACCACAAATGCTTTGTAGCCAAATGCAGCGATACAGTGTCTTGGGGAAAAGTCAACTCACAGGTGTTTTTTCCACATCCATAGCATAGGAATGCAGGCCAGCGTCAGCACGGACAGCAGCGCAGCTGAGACCACAGCAACCACTGGGATGTGGCGTTTTTGCAGCTCCTTGCCAACAGCAGCCTTCGTGATTTTCCCTACGTCCACCCCTGGAAGAACCGAGACAGTGCCACAGGTTACTGTCATCTGCAATGCAGATGATCTCACAGTGCGCTTCACGGAGCCAAGAGGTTTCCTTTTTCATCAGTGGGTACCTCCGTCTCCGGTGTATAAGCACCAGAGGACAAGAAGGATTGCTTCCACTTCCCGTTGGGTAGGGAGAGGCTGCACCGGCACTGCCCATCTGTTCCTCTGGGCTGAGGGCCGGGCTCCGCCCTGGGGTCTGGGCTTTGTCCGTGGGCAGCACTGCAGAGCAGAAACCCTCACACTTTCCCCACATTTCATGTCCGGAGCTCTCCCCCAGGACATTCCCCAGGCTGAAGGTCAGCCTCCAGCCAGCACAAGGCACAGCTGGAGCCAGCCCAGTGGAGAAACACTCCTGCAGGCTCCTACCAGGCAGGGCTCATGGCCCTCGGGCTCCTCTGTAGCACGTGCTCTGTAGGAACACGCTCAGGTTTGGCTGCTGGCCTGCTGCGCAAGAGCAGGCAGGGAGAGCCTGGTGGCACGCAGTGATTCTGGCTGGGGACACCGGATGACCACGGGACTGAAATTACCTGGCAAAGCAGCTGCTTGTTCTGCCTGAGCATTTCGGTCAGAGACTGGCTGCGTGTCACTGCTGCCTTCCTGCAACGGCTTCTTCTGCACAGTCTTTTGGTCAGTCCCTTTAGTTCTGCCATGCACTGCCTCCCCTATTTTCATCACGGGTTTCCTTTGGACACGGGATGACCACCAGGCGTAATACCCTCCTCTAGATGCACCCTTTCCTCTTTCCGGACCTGCACGGAATGCATGAAATTAAATCTCCCCTGCCAAGGACACGCAAAGCCCTCCCTGGGGGCACTTCTGCAACCAAAGAGCCGTGAAAAGCTTCCGTACACGACAGCATCGCTGTGGAGCACAGTGGAGCATACCGGGGGATCGTGCAAGGAAAGGGCACACACACGCAGCACTTCGCTCTCACACCTGCCAAGAGACCTGGCCGACATTCGGCCTTTGAGCTGGCAGCTCTCACAGGAACTAAAAAGCCATGGCATACCCGTGTGATCTGCCGGAGCTTCAGTCCTGGAACTCGGAGGGGAAGCTGGATGACCTTCACTTCCAGTCACACCTGCAAACAAGCACAGGACAGAGCGACTCTACTTAGACGTTCTGCCAGTCAGAATGGCAGAGCATGCGATTGAAACAGGAGATTCCTTCACGACGCTGTTCTCTCCCTTCCACACAGAAGCAGCTTGGAAGCAGATCCTGGGTGCCCACGTGGGGAACCACGATTGTACAAATCTAACAGTGCGTGGAGCTACCCAGAGGAACGTCCTCCTGGAGCTCACGCCAGCTCTAAACTCAACTGCACCATGGCAGAAGGCACTGGGAGCAGCTCACGGCTGGAGTGGCCGGCAAAGACAGCTTTGCAAGGCACGGCACTTCACGTACATCACCCAGCCTGACCCATAACCTCCCTTCCCTTCCCTTCCCTTCCCTTCCCTTCCCTTCCCTTCCCTTCCCTTCCCTTCCCTTCCCTTCCCTTCCCTTCCCTTCCCTTCCCTTCCCTTCCCTTCCCTTCCCTTCCCTTCCCTTCCCTTCCCTTCCCTTCCCTTCCCTTCCCTTCCCTTCCCTTCCCTTCCCTTCCCTTCCCTTCCCTTCCCTTCCCTTCCCTTCCCTTCCCTTCCCTTCCCTTCCCTTCCCTTCCCTTCCCTTCCCTTCCCTTCCCTTCCCTTCCCTTCCCTTCCCTTCCCTTCCCTTCCCTTCCCTTCCCTTCCCTTCCCTTCCCTTCCCTTCCCTTCCCTTCCCTTCCCTTCCCTTCCCTTCCCTTCCCTTCCCTTCCCTTCCCTTCCCTTCCCTTCCCTTCCCTTCCCTTCCCTTCCCTTCCCTTCCCTTCCCTTCCCTTCCCTTCCCTTCCCTTCCCTTCTGCAAAGGAACTGTGAAGTCACAGTTCACTTGGAAAGAAAACTAAAACCGGAATGCTCCTCCCTTTCGGCGACCTATCCATGAGAAGGAGCAGAAGGATCCCTCAATGCCAGTGCCCCATCTGTGTGGGTCAGTGTATCCCCCCGCGCCTCGGTTCACAGGAGGGATCCCGCTCTAGGCTTCTGTCATGCCTTGTGCCTCATGCAACAAGTTCCTGGGAACTGGGTGCAGTGGGAGCTGTACAACATGTAACCACAGACACAGAGCACTGTGAGAGACCTTTAACTGCATGACCAGTTGCTTGCGTGTCCTCTGTTTCTTTCCGAGAGATGGGCAGCGTGAGACTGCTGCCTTCCCCATCTGCACAGGCTCTCTGTCTGCCTCTCTCGAAAGAAGGCAGGAGCATGGGACTGTAAGTAAGTGCTCCTCATCAGGATGATGGTATCTTCAGGAGGCAAGATACAGCAAGAAAGTTTAGAAACAAAGCCTGGGCTTTTTGCGGTGCGCCTCGTCACCAGTCTGAAAGTGTCATTCACTGAAAAAAAAAATGCTACACACTTCCAGTTCTGTTGCACGGACAGCAAAACCTGGCCTGCTGGGAGACCGGCAGGTTGCAGGTGAGTTTGTTGTTCACAGTGCACGCTGTGCGTTTTTGACAAGCTGCAAGGTGATGCTAAATGCCCTCTTTCAAAGGGAACGGGCAAAAGCTGCAGCCGATTCAGACACAGGAGCAGCACCACAGCAAGGCTCTGGCCCGTCCCTTCCTGCTATGCATGCTACAGTTTCTCCACGAATACACGTAGAACCTCAGCTTCCCAAGTCTTTTGGTGAACAGATGGAAATATACGCACCAGGGACTGCCTTCTCCAAATCCTCCTTCATTTCCTTGAGGACAGGGGAATATTTTCCTGTCTTCAGCTCCTCAATCCATGTCTCAGGACCTTCATGGAAAGTTTTAAGATAAATTTCAGGCAAACCGATTTCTGATGTGAGTGCTCTTTCTGGTGAAGTCAATGAAGGCAGACTACCCACCTCTGGGATGCCAGCGGGACGCCAGTCGAGGATCTGGCAACGCCCTCTGCGGAGCCACGTCTGCAACCAAAGAACCACGAGAACTTTCCACCATACACTGCAATCTACGCATTACAGCTGCATGATGGCGTCACTGAGGGGCAGGTGCTATCGGGGAATCATGCGGTGACAGGGCACGCAAAGGCACGTCTGGATTCTCATACCTTCAGACGTGCCTGGCTGACATTAGAGCTTTGAGCTGGCAGCTCTCAAAGGAAGTAAAAAGCCATGACATACCCATGAGATCCGCCGGACCTTCTGGCCTGGAACCCAGCTGGGAAGCTGGATCCCATTCTCCGCCATCCACATCTGTAAAGACACACAGGACAGAGCAGCTGCCGTCAAACCTGCCCACATACTTCTTCAGATGGGAGTGACAGGGGGCTACTTTACAACCCTCTTCTCTCTCTTCAACGCAGGAGCACCTTGAAAACAGTTGCTGGGTGCCTGCAGTGGCGCCGTGCTATTGAAAGTGGAACTGCCCAGGGAAAGGGAATGGGGAAGGGAAGGGGAACACCTACAGACCCTTTCCTTCCAGTGACTTAGCTGGGGGATTGCCCTGAGTCTCATGGAGCAGATTAAGATGAGGCTTCGACAAGCCACTGCCTACGGACACAGCTGTCGTCAAGGGCAGATGAGAAACGTTCCCATTGCACGTGGCCACCTCTCTCTTCCTTAGAACCTACAGTGACTACACGGGGCTCAGGCAGTGACACGCGAGCCACACGCAGGACGAAAGCTCCCAAGTTGCAGAGGGGCCAGGGGACCTTGGTGGCTGGCATTCAGCAGCTTTCAAAATACTTTCTCCAGGCCACATGAAAGAGCCCTCCGAGACCTCATGAACAAAATTCAGCCCCTTGAGGCTTTCTGACTGGGAGACCTCGGAGTCAGAGAGACAAAGGCAGCAGTGGGAGCATGCAGCAGCCAGGAATCAGTGGACTCCATGCATTTCACCCAGCATTGTCACGCTGGCCGGTGAAGAGCTGAAAGCTTGCTGAGCTATCACCACCAAGTCTGAGCAAATATCAAGGCAATGAAGACTGGGGACTTGCCTCTGGCGTCCAGCCCAGGCTCAGGGACAGGATTCCACTCTGCCGGTTGTCCTTGAGGGCCTGCAGGGACAAGTGAGATCAGACACGGGCGAGCAGAGCAGAGCAGAGCTTCCTCTGCATGTCGGGGCTACTTTTTCCTCAGTGGCCTGCAGGGTGTGGTGGTGGGTCAGGGATTGACGTGGCGCAAAGAAGAAGGTCTGCGTTCTCGCAACTGGAGAGAGGCAGGGGTAACCTTCCCACTGAAACGTGGCCGCTCTCCCAGTAACAAACTACTCATGACTGATCTGTGCAAGACCTCCAAGGTACAAGCAGGTTAGGAAGACCTTGAGAGGATCTGAAATGACACTGTATGCTACTGGGGCACAAATTTGTCTGCCTTCTTGGAAACAGGCACTCAGAACCTACCTCTGGGTTGATCCCAAGGCATAAGACCTGGATTCAGACTAACATCTGAATAGGTCGATTCACCACCACCAATGTCAGCATCTAGAATCAAGAATCAAGAACTGATGAGAGACGTTCCCATTGCTGGGGATGTTGTGATCTTCTTCTCCCGTAGAAACTGGAGGTGGGTCAGGTGACGGGGCGGGAGAAAGACTCAGGTCACGATGGCACAGTTGCAGAGCGGCCGGGAGGACCTCCTGGCTGCCACCTGGCAGCTTCCACAATGCGCTCTCCACGCCACGCGCAACAACCCTTACGGACCGCAGGGAAGAAGCAGCTGCCCCTCGGGCCTGTCTTCCTGGGACGCCTCTGGTGTACACAAAGGAAGGTCACACCGAAGCACCGGAGGAAAACACACCTGTGTCTTCCTCTGGGCTGCGGTCGGGGCTCTGTGTTGGAAACTGGGATTCGTCTATGGGGCGTACCACGAGGCCGGAGCAGAAATGCTCACGCTTTTCCCAGCACACAGAGTCTGCCCCAGGACATCACCCAGGATGAAGGCTGTGCTACAGCCAGCAAGCGGCAGAGCCGCGGCCCGGCACGGCTGGAGCCAGCCCTGGGGAACAGCGCTGCCACGGGCTCTTGCCCGGCTCCTGCGGTGCTGCCCGTCACCCTCTGCCTAACGTCCACCCCGGAAGGTGGCCCCAGGGAAGGGTGACTTCAGGCCCCCCATTTTCCCAGTTTTGGCCCCGTCTCTGCCCACTCACCTGCTGCCTGTGCTCGAAGCGGAGCAGCACAAATCTCGCGGGAACGCAGCGCCATCAGCAGGAGGAGCACGACAAGGCGGGCAGGGGCCGTGGCCCCCCACACTCGTGCCATGCTGCCACCACCACCACAGCCGCTACAGCAAGTGTTGCACTTGGGGCAGGCGCAGAGCAAGGCCTGTGCCCAGGGATGGCATCACAGTGGGGCATTGTGACCTCACGGCCCCGGGAAGCCCCCGCCCCTTTGTGATGCGCTGCACCAGGGCTGCTGGGGCCGGTGCTTACATCATAGAAACACGGAATCACGGAATGGCTGGGGTAGGAAGGGACGACTAAGAGCTTTTACCTCCAACCCCACTGCCAAGGGCAGGGATGCCACCCGCTGAGTCGGCCTGCCCAGAGCTCCCTCCAGTCTGCCCTTGAATGCTTCCAGGGACAGGGCATCCACAACTTTGCGTGGCAAACTTCTATAGTGCTTCCACAACCCTGAGAGGGAATGCTTTCCAGCTCGGTGTGCCCCTGACACCGCAGGCCACCGAGGACAAGATGTGATATAGAAAACGGGGTCGGGATCCAGGGCGCTTTGGCACAGGTTACCCACGCACGTGAAACGTGCTGCAGTGCAGCAAGCCAAGCGCATAAAGCCTCTCTGGTACAAAGGCTGATGGCTGAAATATGAACACGGGGAGCTAGACCCTCCCGCAAACCTGCCAAGTCCAGCGTCACGTGCCTACACTCTTATCGGCACATCTGCAGCTCCACCTGTTCTCTTTCAGTTTTCCATACCTCGGCTAAGGACATCCCCTTTCCTACACCAGGCGTATTTCCCATCGTTAGCGTGCTTCCATACCAAATTCAGTAGTGGAAATGTAAGACTCGCCGGTTAGCACCTCCCGGCCGCAACGTCCAAGTGAGCTCACCCACTGCTGGCAGCCGGACGCTTGGTGGCGAGAGGCTCTGACGGCCATTGCCTGCAGGGTCCCGCCTGGCTCTCTGGAAACTGCAGCAGCAGCTGCACTCCTGCCACCTTGCACTGAAGGAATCACGCTGCTGCCACCTCCAGCGTAGACTCTCCAGAGAGAAGCGATCAGTGTCTTCTTCCCTCCTTCCCTTTGTGAGGAAGCTGTAGACCACCCAGACAATAGCTCTTGATGTCACAGCATCACAGAATCGCAGGGGTTGGAAGGGACCTCAAGAGATCAGTGAGTCCAACCCCCCTGCTAAAGCAGGTTCCCTACAATAGGTCGCACAGGTAGGCACCCAGGCCTACAGGCCTACCTGTCCGGAATGTCTCCATAGAAGGAGACTGCACAACCTCTCGGGCAACCTGATCCAGTTCTCCGTCACCCTTACGTAAAAAGTTCTTGCACACGCCTGTATGGACCTTCCTGCGTCCAAGTTTTGGGCCAGCGCTCCTTGTCCTATTGCAACACACCACCGAGAAGAGCCTGGCCTCATCATTTGCCTCCCACCTCCCTTTAGGTGTTAATTAACACAGATCAGATCTCCCCTCAGTCTTCTTTTCCCCAGGCTGCACAGACCCAGCTTACTCAGCCTTTCCTCATCAGGGATGTGCTCCAGGTCCTTTGTCATCTTTGTGGCCCTCTGCCAGACTCCTTCTAGGAGATCCGTGTCTCTTTTGAACTGGAGAGCCCAGAACTGGACACGGTATTCTAAATGCGAATATACACTGCCAGGGCAGAAGCTCTGAACAAGAGCTCAAGGACAGCCCTCCACGTATCAAGTCTCCCCAGCACTTCCCTGCTCTGGTGGGAGCTTGGGTGACCGTCCCGGTCAGACAAGCCAGCTGAGGCTGGGCCCGAGGAGGCCCTCCCTGGCGTGCGGCTCTCCGACTGCTTCCCTTGCACCAAGTGCTGGCCCCAGCCCTGTGCCCTGTAACCCCATATATAAGCACTGCAATGGGCTGCCCAGGGACGTGGTTGAGTCACCGTCCCTGGATGTGTTTAAAAACAACCCTTCACTACCCTTTCTGTAGTGAAGTTTTTCCTGAGATCCAACCTAAACCTCCCTGGCACAACTTGAGGCCACTTCCCCTTGTCCTGTCACCACTCCCCTATCCTCCTAAATAAGGTGGAGATGTGGCTGGCCTCATCCTTCTGTAAGGTCTGTGGATGCTGGAGCTGCCTGCAGTCGGGTGGGCTGCGCTCACTTTCCGTCCACGTGGCAAAAATGGTCTCTTGCTCATGAGTTAATTGGCGTTCATTAGCAATGACACGCACAGCAATCCCACCAGTCGGTGATCCTTGGCATTTGGGGTTTCCAACTGGTGGGTTGGGCCTGGAGCCCCTCCTGATGGGGACAGGCAGGGAGTACTGGGGCTGAGCACCTGGCAAAGGGAACGCTGAGGGGGGATCTGAGCAGTGCTGATGGATATCTGATGGGCTGGGGCTGCTCAGTGATGCCTGGGGTTGGACTGGAGGACTCCAGAGGTCCCTTCCAGCCCCCCAGCCCTGGAGTTCTGTGTAGAATAATTCTTAACAAAATATTAAGGTGGATTACAGTGATCGGATGCAGGGCCCAATAAAACACGCAAACAAACCAACGTGCAGCTTGCTTATACATGATTTCCGTATCGGCCTCCATGTTGCCCCTTTTCTTTGTTTTCAATACTTACTCATCTTGCTTGGCTCCTCCCAAGTAAGCTATTCCCCTCCCCACTTAACTTTTCCCCTTTGCTCCCGGGTTTTGCTGCATTGCAGCGCAGATCGGTGCTGTTTGCTGAGGGCATCGTGTGCTTTGGGGCCATGACTGAGTTTCCTCAGTACTGCTGGCGCTGCTCCATTCCTGTCTCCACAAAGACACCCATCCCTCCCTCAGACACACGCGGAGCCCTTCATCCGTCCCACCACTCCCCTTAACCTCCCGGAGAACAGCGCTAAGGGGACAGCTGAGTACCCACACAAGGCAAACTGCCCTCTGAGGCATTCTGTGCACCCTCAGCAGATCTGGGGCACCGCCGTCAGGACAGCACGCAAAACCACAGCAAGGTTTGTTTGAGAGCCACTTCTGGTGCGCGTGACGCCTCGAGGGCCTTAGGAGCAGCTGTTTCCCTTTGGGGCAGAGCCTGAAATTCGTGCTGCTGTCATTCACAAACCTGGGTTGCACACTCAACCGTGTGGCTCCGCATCCATCCATACAAGACAGAGGGCGTTGCTACGGCAGAAGGCAGCCGGGGGTCCCCTCCAGCTCCTGCCCGCACCCCCCCACGGCGGCACAAACCTCGGAACCAACGGTTCTGTGACACGAGCGCCGGCGGCGACGAAGCCGGGCGCGATGGGCTGCTGTGCGCCTCCGGGAGCGGTGGTGCTGCTGCCGCCTCTCGTGGTGCTGCTGGGCGCCTGCCGGCCCGGGCACGGCTTCTCCGGCGGCTGCGAGTGAGTGGCCCGGCGGTGCCCTGAGGGGAGGGACGGCGGTTCCGATGCAAAAGCTGACGTGTTTCTGCTTGCAGCACCTGCGGGCTCCGGCCCATGGCTGATGGTTATAAAAATGTGTGGCACAGAAGCCCTGCACGGGTCCGTGGGAGGTGGGCACAGGAATCATCTCTCACGGAGGAATCTCTCATCACACCGCAGTGCGTCCTCACGGCAGCGCACTGCTTCGAGCATGCAACGTAAGGGCTGTCCCAATGGATGTCCACCGCAGGTCCACCACCAAGTACGAGCAAATATCAAGGCAATGAAGACTGGGGACTTGCCTCTGGAGTCCACCCCCGGCTCAGGGACAGGATTCCACCCTGCCGGTTGACCTTGGGGGCCTGCAGGGACAAGTGAGATCAGACACGGGCGAGCAGAGCAGAGCAGAGCAGAGCAGAGCTTCCTCTGCGTATCGGGGCCCCTTTCCCCCCGAGCAGTTCAGGTTTTAAGAAGACCGGAGCCGCCCTTAAGCCAGCAGAAGGCTTTCGCCGGCGCTGCTGACGGGAACGGGTGGGGAGCAAGAGCAGGAGCGGCGGCCGCCCCCGGAAGCGCCGCGGGCAGCGTATCCCGACGGCCCGAGTTCCGCCCGACGGCCCGAGTCCCGCCCGCAGCGCCTGGCCGTCGCTCTCCGCACGCCGCTGCCGTCGGCTTCCCAGCGCAGCGTGGTGCCGCCCCGGCGGGGAAGGTGCTGGGAACGGCGGCGGCGGAGCTCTCGGCAAGGGAGCCGAGAAGCAGCCCGACGGCGGAAAGCCTCTGAGTGGAGAGCGAAGAGCCGTGGCGCCGCTCCCGAGCAGAGTGCTGCCGTCGTCTCGTTCGTCATCCGTAACCGTGAGGAAGCCGGAGCTCTGCTTTGAGAGCAATCGGGGCTGCAACGGGAGCGTTCCCCAAGGCCCGGGATGCCTGCGCTGTCCCGAGTGCGGTTCCTGCGATGATCTCTGCCTCTGGGCGCAGTCCCGGTGCGGCAGCCCGTGTCTCAGCCGGTATCGCACCGTTCCCTCCAGCAACAGGAGCTCCGTGGGGACGAAGGGGACAGGAGGGCACCTGGAAGGCCCCAGCTTTCTCCAAAGGGCCCGGGAGTGCACGTGTCTGCAGCAGGGTCCTTAGGTGGACACGTTTGTAACTGAAGCCAGGGAGTTTTGTACCACGTCTTACCCTGGCAGCCCCAAGGAGATCAGTGTTCTTCCTCTGAGAAAGGAAATTGCCTTGGTTTTACTAACAGCATCAAGACCACATTAAACTGCGCTGGAACAGCTGTACTGTGAAAAAACATTTTGCTTGATACAGGGCCATGGCTGGAGGGGAGGGGGAGTTCCAAAGTGAGTGTGTGGGGGGGGCATGCGGGGACAGTGCCCACAGCGGGAGGCAGATGGCTCCAACTGGGTGGGCACAGCTACACTGGGGTAGGCAGATGGCCCTCACCGGGAGGAAACTGGGAGGAATGCAGGGGGACTGGATTCCTAAAATTGGAGGGCACAGCTGAAATGGAGGTGCAGGTGGTCTAAACTGGAAAGCAGAGCTTGATATGGGGGGTGAGGGGGGGGGAGGTAGGTGGCCGAAACTGGGGGGCAAGGTGCAGATGGGGCTCGCCTTCATTCAACGCTCAAGATGGAGGGGATCCACAGGGATCACAGAACGGCAGGGGTTGGAAGGAAGCTCTGGAGATGGAGTCCAACATCCCTGCTAGAGAAGGTTCCCTACAGCGTGTCGCACAGCTCGGCATCCAGCATGGTTGGGAATATCTGCACAGAAGGAGATTCCCCCACCTCTCTGGGCAGCTTGTTCCTGTGCTCTGTCACTCTGACAGGAAAGTTATTCCTCATGTTTGTGCGGAACTTCCGATGTTCCAGTTTCCCCTGTTGCCCCTTGTTCTATTGCTGCAAAGCAGTGAAGAGAGCCTGCCCCCCTCCCAGCAGTGCAGCACTGCGAGGCTCTGGGAGCCCTGCCACAAGTGCAGGAGTTAATGTATGTGATTTTCTGTGAATTTAGGAATCAGTAAGAGTGTTAAGAACAAGTAATCAAAAAAACCCCAATCCCCCTTTTTAAATGGGGAGAGGCTAGAAAATGAAATGTTAGACTCCGTTCGTGACATCTAAGTTAACAGCAAACCGAAAAGCCCAAACACGTGGTTATGCCAGAGAAATGACTAATATTATTTGGGAAATAAGGACACTACAGAACCTAAAAGAAGAAGTTGGAGCTATTCCACCAGCCACCAAATTCTTCCTTAGATTAAATAGGATGGAGACCTATGCTATTCTGAATCAAAAATCTGTATGACAAAAGGAAGCAAGCAACAGAGGGAACAGATTTACTTTTGAGAAGCTATGCACAAAACCCATCCCCACTAATTGTACTTGTGACAAAGCTGTTCTATTACAGCTGTAAGCACCAACCCAGGGCTGTGTGTGTGTCACACCACTAGGCAGCAAATGGGTGATAACGCACACGTTTTACAACTCCCACCTGTGCAGCCTTTAAGTGCCTGTGTTCTCACTGAACACAAACCAAGCCTACCCAGCAAGGCAGATGCAAGCACAGCTTCTGCCACTGCCTGACACTTTTCAGAACAGCGATGTGCCTAGGAGTGATGACCAGGAGAAGGAGCAGCCTGTTAATTCTCCAGTACCGCACACTTCAACCCACAGGAGGCTTATGAACAAGGAGTCACGGTAGCAGGTAACAACAGGCCCAGAAACAGCTACAGACCTTGCATGCACCCCACCTACTGTAATCTTGGTAACTCCTCAATTTGGGAGTTAACGCTTTAAGAATCAGTGCTCAGCAAGGGCTGTACCCAGCAGGGTACGGTCAGCCTGCATTACCGACTGCTTTACCAGGGCATGCGGTTGACCCACATTCAACACGTCACCAACCAGAAGCCCCAGGTGCCTCTCCACAGAGCTCTTCTGCAGCCCCTCTCCCCCAGTCCTACATGTACCCAGCGTTGTCCTGCCCCAGGCGCAGAGTCCTTCCCGGCTCCGGCCTTCCTGTGAGCACGGGGAAGGCACAGCAGGCGGCTGCTGCAGGTGCCGCAGGTCGCAGCCCTGCATCTCCTCAGCTGTGAGGAGCCGAACCCAAAGTGCGCTCTCTCAGGCAGTCTCTCAGCACTGTGCGCTCTCTCAGGCAGTCTCTCAGCACTCAGAGCAATGCCTGTGTGCAGGGATGGCATCAAAGCGGAGCGTTGTGACCTCACGGCCCCGGGAAGCCGGGTGGAGGCTCCCCACCCCTCTTGTGATGCGCTGCACCAGGGCTGCTGGGGCCGGTGCTTACATCATAGAAACACGGAGTCATGGAATGGCTGGGGTAGGAAGGGACGACTAAGAACTTTTACCTCCAACCCCACTGCCGAGGGCAGGGATGCCACCCGCTGAGTCGGCCTGCCCAGAGCTCCCTCTAGCCTGGCCTTGAACGCCTCCAGGGACAGGGCATCCACAACTTTGTGTGGCAAACTTCTATAGTGCCTCCACAACCCTGAGAGGGAATCCTTTCCCAAGTGCTGGCCCCCGACCCCGTGCCCTGTAACCCAATGGAAATGGTCACAGCAGCAGCTTTGGAATAGGATGTTTTTATTGATCATAAAGATGGAACTTGATGGAAATGAACCTGAGCCCTCAGCACCGGTAACAGGGGCACTGGATGACTCAGGGGAGTCCTAAGGACTGCAGGTATGAACGGAAGCAATGTTGTCAGCGGGAGAGCTGCTGGGACATGCGGGCTGAAGGGAGGGGTCTGTGCTGATTATGCTGCACAGCTCGGCAAATTCTGCTTCGAAGGACCAGGAGAATGGGATGAAGTTGTTTTTTTCATAGATTACATCCTCCTCTTCATCCTCCCCCAGCTCCGCTCGGTCTTTGCCTGCGTTCTGATCTCTCTTGAAGTCGGTGTCACGAGGAGCTTGTCCTGCAGCTGCCCGTTCTCTCTTGCGCGCCCTGTGGGAATGAGTTTCAGAAAGCACTGCTCACCGATAGGAATCGAGGGACGCTTGAAAGGCCTTGCAGCATAAATCCTGGCAGTGTACTGCCAGCAGCTGATTTGGCCATCAGGATCCTGTCACCACAAATGCTTTGTAGCCAAATGCAGCGATACAGTGTCTTGGGGAAAAGTCAACTCACAGGTGTTTTTTCCACATCCATAGCATAGGAATGCAGGCCAGCGTCAGCACGGACAGCAGCGCAGCTGAGACCACAGCAACCACTGGGATGTGGCGTTTTTGCAGCTCCTTGCCAACAGCAGCCTTCGTGATTTTCCCTACGTCCACCCCTGGAAGAACCGAGACAGTGCCGCAGGTTACTGTCATCTGCAATGCAGATGATCTCACAGTGCGCTTCACGGAGCCAAGAGGTTTCCTTTTTCATCAGTGGGTACCTCCGTCTCCGGTGTATAAGCACCAGAGGACAAGAAGGATTGCTTCCACTTCCCGTTGGGTAGGGAGAGGCTGCACCGGCACTGCCCATCTGTTCCTCTGGGCTGAGGGCCGGGCTCCGCCCTGGGGTCTGGGCTTTGTCCGTGGGCAGCACTGCAGAGCAGAAACCCTCACACTTTCCCCACATTTCATGTCCGGAGCTCTCCCCCAGGACATTCCCCAGGCTGAAGGTCAGCCTCCAGCCAGCACAAGGCACAGCTGGAGCCAGCCCAGTGGAGAAACACTCCTGCAGGCTCCTACCAGGCAGGGCTCATGGCCCTCGGGCTCCTCTGTAGCACGTGCTCTGTAGGAACACGCTCAGGTTTGGCTGCTGGCCTGCTGCGCAAGAACAGGCAGGGAGAGCCTGGTGGCACGCAGTGATTCTGGCTGGGGACACCGGATGACCACGGGACTGAAATTACCTGGCAAAGCAGCTGCTTGTTCTGCCTGAGCATTTCGGTCAGAGACTGGCTGCGTGTCACTGCTGCCTTCCTGCAACGGCTTCTTCTGCACAGTTTTTTGGTCAGTCCCTTTAGTTCTGCCATGCACTGCCTCCCCTATTTTCATCACGGGTTTCCTTTGGACACGGGATGACCACCAGGCGTAATACCCTCCTCTAGATGCACCCTTTCCTCTTTCCGGACCTGCACGGAATGCATGAAATTAAATCTCCCCTGCCAAGGACACGCAAAGCCCTCCCTGGGGGCACTTCTGCAACCAAAGAGCCGTGAAAAGCTTCCGTACACGACGGCATCGCTGTGGAGCACAGTGGAGCATACCGGGGGATCGTGCAAGGAAAGGGCACACACACGCAGCACTTCGCTCTCACACCTGCCGAGAGACCTGGCCGACATTCGGCCTTTGAGCTGGCAGCTCTCACAGGAACTAAAAAGCCATGGCATACCCGTGTGATCTGCCGGAGCTTCAGTCCTGGAACTCGGAGGGGAAGCTGGATGACCTTCACTTCCAGTCACACCTGCAAACAAGCACAGGACAGAGCGACTCTACTTAGACGTTCTGCCAGTCAGAATGGCAGAGCATGCGATTGAAACAGGAGATTCCTTCACGACGCTGTTCTCTCCCTTCCACACAGAAGCAGCTTGGAAGCAGATCCTGGGTGCCCACGTGGGGAACCACGATTGTACAAATCTAACAGTGCGTGGAGCTACCCAGAGGAACGTCCTCCTGGAGCTCACGCCAGCTCTAAACTCAACTGCACCATGGCAGAAGGCACTGGGAGCAGCTCACGGCTGGAGTGGCCGGCAAAGACAGCTTTGCAAGGCACGGCACTTCACGTACATCACCCAGCCTGACCCATAACCTCCCTTCCCTTCCCTTCCCTTCCCTTCTGCAAAGGAACTGTGAAGTCACAGTTCACTTGGAAAGAAAACTAAAACCGGAATGCTCCTCCCTTTCGGCGACCTATCCATGAGAAGGAGCAGAAGGATCCCTCAATGCCAGTGCCCCATCTGTGTGGGTCAGTGTATCCCCCCGCGCCTCGGTTCACAGGAGGGATCCCGCTCTAGGCTTCTGTCATGCCTTGTGCCTCATGCAACAAGTTCCTGGGAACTGGGTGCAGTGGGAGCTGTACAACATGTAACCACAGACACAGAGCACTGTGAGAGACCTTTAACTGCATGACCAGTTGCTTGCGTGTCCTCTGTTTCTTTCCGAGAGATGGGCAGCGTGAGACTGCTGCCTTCCCCATCTGCACAGGCTCTCTGTCTGCCTCTCTCGAAAGAAGGCAGGAGCATGGGACTGTAAGTAAGTGCTCCTCATCAGGATGATGGTATCTTCAGGAGGCAAGATACAGCAAGAAAGTTTAGAAACAAAGCCTGGGCTTTTTGCGGTGCGCCTCGTCACCAGTCTGAAAGTGTCATTCACTGAAAAAAAAAATGCTACACACTTCCAGTTCTGTTGCACGGACAGCAAAACCTGGCCTGCTGGGAGACCGGCAGGTTGCAGGTGAGTTTGTTGTTCACAGTGCACGCTGTGCGTTTTTGACAAGCTGCAAGGTGATGCTAAATGCCCTCTTTCAAAGGGAACGGGCAAAAGCTGCAGCCGATTCAGACACAGGAGCAGCACCACAGCAAGGCTCTGGCCCGTCCCTTCCTGCTATGCATGCTACAGTTTCTCCACGAATACACGTAGAACCTCAGCTTCCCAAGTCTTTTGGTGAACAGATGGAAATATACGCACCAGGGACTGCCTTCTCCAAATCCTCCTTCATTTCCTTGAGGACAGGGGAATATTTTCCTGTCTTCAGCTCCTCAATCCATGTCTCAGGACCTTCATGGAAAGTTTTAAGATAAATTTCAGGCAAACCGATTTCTGATGTGAGTGCTCTTTCTGGTGAAGTCAATGAAGGCAGACTACCCACCTCTGGGATGCCAGCGGGACGCCAGTCGAGGATCTGGCAACGCCCTCTGCGGAGCCACGTCTGCAACCAAAGAACCACGAGAACTTTCCACCATACACTGCAATCTACGCATTACAGCTGCATGATGGCGTCACTGAGGGGCAGGTGCTATCGGGGAATCATGCGGTGACAGGGCACGCAAAGGCACGTCTGGATTCTCATACCTTCAGACGTGCCTGGCTGACATTAGAGCTTTGAGCTGGCAGCTCTCAAAGGAAGTAAAAAGCCATGACATACCCATGAGATCCGCCGGACCTTCTGGCCTGGAACCCAGCTGGGAAGCTGGATCCCATTCTCCGCCATCCACATCTGTAAAGACACACAGGACAGAGCAGCTGCCGTCAAACCTGCCCACATACTTCTTCAGATGGGAGTGACAGGGGGCTACTTTACAACCCTCTTCTCTCTCTTCAACGCAGGAGCACCTTGAAAACAGTTGCTGGGTGCCTGCAGTGGCGCCGTGCTATTGAAAGTGGAACTGCCCAGGGAAAGGGAATGGGGAAGGGAAGGGGAACACCTACAGACCCTTTCCTTCCAGTGACTTAGCTGGGGGATTGCCCTGAGTCTCATGGAGCAGATTAAGATGAGGCTTCGACAAGCCACTGCCTACGGACACAGCTGTCGTCAAGGGCAGATGAGAAACGTTCCCATTGCACGTGGCCACCTCTCTCTTCCTTAGAACCTACAGTGACTACACGGGGCTCAGGCAGTGACACGCGAGCCACACGCAGGACGAAAGCTCCCAAGTTGCAGAGGGGCCAGGGGACCTTGGTGGCTGGCATTCAGCAGCTTTCAAAATACTTTCTCCAGGCCACGTGAAAGAGCCCTCCGAGACCTCATGAACAAAATTCAGCCCCTTGAGGCTTTCTGACTGGGAGACCTCGGAGTCAGAGAGACAAAGGCAGCAGTGGGAGCATGCAGCAGCCAGGAATCAGTGGACTCCATGCATTTCACCCAGCATTGTCACGCTGGCCGGTGAAGAGCTGAAAGCTTGCTGAGCTATCACCACCAAGTCTGAGCAAATATCAAGGCAATGAAGACTGGGGACTTGCCTCTGGCGTCCAGCCCAGGCTCAGGGACAGGATTCCACTCTGCCGGTTGTCCTTGAGGGCCTGCAGGGACAAGTGAGATCAGACACGGGCGAGCAGAGCAGAGCAGAGCTTCCTCTGCATGTCGGGGCTACTTTTTCCTCAGTGGCCTGCAGGGTGTGGTGGTGGGTCAGGGATTGACGTGGCGCAAAGAAGAAGGTCTGCGTTCTCGCAACTGGAGAGAGGCAGGGGTAACCTTCCCACTGAAACGTGGCCGCTCTCCCAGTAACAAACTACTCATGACTGATCTGTGCAAGACCTCCAAGGTACAAGCAGGTTAGGAAGACCTTGAGAGGATCTGAAATGACACTGTATGCTACTGGGGCACAAATTTGTCTGCCTTCTTGGAAACAGGCACTCAGAACCTACCTCTGGGTTGATCCCAAGGCATAAGACCTGGATTCAGACTAACATCTGAATAGGTCGATTCACCACCACCAATGTCAGCATCTAGAATCAAGAATCAAGAACTGATGAGAGACGTTCCCATTGCTGGGGATGTTGTGATCTTCTTCTCCCGTAGAAACTGGAGGTGGGTCAGGTGACGGGGCGGGAGAAAGACTCAGGTCACGATGGCACAGTTGCAGAGCGGCCGGGAGGACCTCCTGGCTGCCACCTGGCAGCTTCCACAATGCGCTCTCCACGCCACGCGCAACAACCCTTACGGACCGCAGGGAAGAAGCAGCTGCCCCTCGGGCCTGTCTTCCTGGGACGCCTCTGGTGTACACAAAGGAAGGTCACACCGAAGCACCGGAGGAAAACACACCTGTGTCTTCCTCTGGGCTGCGGTTGGGGCTCTGTGTTGGAAACTGGGATTCGTCTATGGGGCGTACCACGAGGCCGGAGCAGAAATGCTCACGCTTTTCCCAGCACACAGAGTCTGCCCCAGGACATCACCCAGGATGAAGGCTGTGCTCCAGCCAGCAAGCGGCAGAGCCGCGGCCCGGCACGGCTGGAGCCAGCCCTGGGGAACAGCGCTGCCACGGGCTCTTGCCCGGCTCCTGCGGTGCTGCCCGTCACCCTCTGCCTAACGTCCACCCCGGAAGGTGGCCCCAGGGAAGGGTGACTTCAGGCCCCCCGTTTTCCCAGTTTTGGCCCCGTCTCTGCCCACTCACCTGCTGCCTGTGCTCGAAGCGGAGCAGCACAAATCTCGCGGGAACGCAGCGCCATCAGCAGGAGGAGCACGACAAGGCGGGCAGGGGCCGTGGCCCCCCACACTCGTGCCATGCTGCCACCACCACCACAGCCGCTACAGCAAGTGTTGCACTTGGGGCAGGCGCAGAGCAAGGCCTGTGCCCAGGGATGGCATCACAGTGGGGCATTGTGACCTCACGGCCCCGGGAAGCCCCCGCCCCTTTGTGATGCGCTGCACCAGGGCTGCTGGGGCCGGTGCTTACATCATAGAAACACGGAATCACGGAATGGCTGGGGTAGGAAGGGACGACTAAGAGCTTTTACCTCCAACCCCACTGCCAAGGGCAGGGATGCCACCCGCTGAGTCGGCCTGCCCAGAGCTCCCTCCAGTCTGCCCTTGAATGCTTCCAGGGACAGGGCATCCACAACTTTGCGTGGCAAACTTCTATAGTGCTTCCACAACCCTGAGAGGGAATGCTTTCCAGCTCGGTGTGCCCCTGACACCGCAGGCCACCGAGGACAAGATGTGATATAGAAAACGGGGTCGGGATCCAGGGCGCTTTGGCACAGGTTACCCACGCACGTGAAACGTGCTGCAGTGCAGCAAGCCAAGCGCATAAAGCCTCTCTGGTACAAAGGCTGATGGCTGAAATATGAACACGGGGAGCTAGACCCTCCCGCAAACCTGCCAAGTCCAGCGTCACGTGCCTACACTCTTATCGGCACATCTGCAGCTCCACCTGTTCTCTTTCAGTTTTCCATACCTCGGCTAAGGACATCCCCTTTCCTACACCAGGCGTATTTCCCATCGTTAGCGTGCTTCCATACCAAATTCAGTAGTGGAAATGTAAGACTCGCCGGTTAGCACCTCCCGGCCGCAACGTCCAAGTGAGCTCACCCACTGCTGGCAGCCGGACGCTTGGTGGCGAGAGGCTCTGACGGCCATTGCCTGCAGGGTCCCGCCTGGCTCTCTGGAAACTGCAGCAGCAGCTGCACTCCTGCCACCTTGCACTGAAGGAATCACGCTGCTGCCACCTCCAGCGTAGACTCTCCAGAGAGAAGCGATCAGTGTCTTCTTCCCTCCTTCCCTTTGTGAGGAAGCTGTAGACCACCCAGACAATAGCTCTTGATGTCACAGCATCACAGAATCGCAGGGGTTGGAAGGGACCTCAAGAGATCAGTGAGTCCAACCCCCCTGCTAAAGCAGGTTCCCTACAATAGGTCGCACAGGTAGGCACCCAGGCCTACAGGCCTACCTGTCCGGAATGTCTCCATAGAAGGAGACTGCACAACCTCTCGGGCAACCTGATCCAGTTCTCCGTCACCCTTACGTAAAAAGTTCTTGCACACGCCTGTATGGACCTTCCTGCATCCAAGTTTTGGGCCAGCGCTCCTTGTCCTATTGCAACACACCACCGAGAAGAGCCTGGCCTCATCATTTGCCTCCCACCTCCCTTTAGGTGTTAATTAACACAGATCAGATCTCCCCTCAGTCTTCTTTTCCCCAGGCTGCACAGACCCAGCTTACTCAGCCTTTCCTCATCAGGGATGTGCTCCAGGTCCTTTGTCATCTTTGTGGCCCTCTGCCAGACTCCTTCTAGGAGATCCGTGTCTCTTTTGAACTGGAGAGCCCAGAACTGGACACGGTATTCTAAATGCGAATATACACTGCCAGGGCAGAAGCTCTGAACAAGAGCTCAAGGACAGCCCTCCACGTATCAAGTCTCCCCAGCACTTCCCTGCTCTGGTGGGAGCTTGGGTGACCGTCCCGGTCAGACAAGCCAGCTGAGGCTGGGCCCGAGGAGGCCCTCCCTGGCGTGCGGCTCTCCGACTGCTTCCCTTGCACCAAGTGCTGGCCCCAGCCCTGTGCCCTGTAACCCCATATATAAGCACTGCAATGGGCTGCCCAGGGACGTGGTTGAGTCACCGTCCCTGGATGTGTTTAAAAACAACCCTTCACTACCCTTTCTGTAGTGAAGTTTTTCCTGAGATCCAACCTAAACCTCCCTGGCACAACTTGAGGCCACTTCCCCTTGTCCTGTCACCACTCCCCTATCCTCCTAAATAAGGTGGAGATGTGGCTGGCCTCATCCTTCTGTAAGGTCTGTGGATGCTGGAGCTGCCTGCAGTCGGGTGGGCTGCGCTCACTTTCCGTCCACGTGGCAAAAATGGTCTCTTGCTCATGAGTTAATTGGCGTTCATTAGCAATGACACGCACAGCAATCCCACCAGTCGGTGATCCTTGGCATTTGGGGTTTCCAACTGGTGGGTTGGGCCTGGAGCCCCTCCTGATGGGGACAGGCAGGGAGTACTGGGGCTGAGCACCTGGCAAAGGGAACGCTGAGGGGGGATCTGAGCAGTGCTGATGGATATCTGATGGGCTGGGGCTGCTCAGTGATGCCTGGGGTTGGACTGGAGGACTCCAGAGGTCCCTTCCAGCCCCCCAGCCCTGGAGTTCTGTGTAGAATAATTCTTAACAAAATATTAAGGTGGATTACAGTGATCGGATGCAGGGCCCAATAAAACACGCAAACAAACCAACGTGCAGCTTGCTTATACATGATTTCCGTATCGGCCTCCATGTTGCCCCTTTTCTTTGTTTTCAATACTTACTCATCTTGCTTGGCTCCTCCCAAGTAAGCTATTCCCCTCCCCACTTAACTTTTCCCCTTTGCTCCCGGGTTTTGCTGCATTGCAGCGCAGATCGGTGCTGTTTGCTGAGGGCATCGTGTGCTTTGGGGCCATGACTGAGTTTCCTCAGTACTGCTGGCGCTGCTCCATTCCTGTCTCCACAAAGACACCCATCCCTCCCTCAGACACACGCGGAGCCCTTCATCCGTCCCACCACTCCCCTTAACCTCCCGGAGAACAGCGCTAAGGGGACAGCTGAGTACCCACACAAGGCAAACTGCCCTCTGAGGCATTCTGTGCACCCTCAGCAGATCTGGGGCACCGCCGTCAGGACAGCACGCAAAACCACAGCAAGGTTTGTTTGAGAGCCACTTCTGGTGCGCGTGACGCCTCGAGGGCCTTAGGAGCAGCTGTTTCCCTTTGGGGCAGAGCCTGAAATTCGTGCTGCTGTCATTCACAAACCTGGGTTGCACACTCAACCGTGTGGCTCCGCATCCATCCATACAAGACAGAGGGCGTTGCTACGGCAGAAGGCAGCCGGGGGTCCCCTCCAGCTCCTGCCCGCACCCCCCCACGGCGGCACAAACCTCGGAACCAACGGTTCTGTGACATGAGCGCCGGCGGCGACGAAGCCGGGCGCGATGGGCTGCTGTGCGCCTCCGGGAGCGGTGGTGCTGCTGCCGCCTCTCGTGGTGCTGCTGGGCGCCCGCCGGCCCGGGCACGGCTTCTCCGGCGGCTGCGAGTGAGTGGCCCGGCGGTGCCCTGAGGGGAGGGACGGCGGTTCCGATGCAAAAGCTGACGTGTTTCTGCTTGCAGCACCTGCGGGCTCCGGCCCATGGCTGATGGTTATAAAAATGTGTGGCACAGAAGCCCTGCACGGGTCCGTGGGAGGTGGGCACAGGAATCATCTCTCACGGAGGAATCTCTCATCACACCGCAGTGCGTCCTCACGGCAGCGCACTGCTTCGAGCATGCAACGTAAGGGCTGTCCCAATGGATGTCCACCGCAGGTCCACCACCAAGTACGAGCAAATATCAAGGCAATGAAGACTGGGGACTTGCCTCTGGAGTCCACCCCCGGCTCAGGGACAGGATTCCACCCTGCCGGTTGACCTTGGGGGCCTGCAGGGACAAGTGAGATCAGACACGGGCGAGCAGAGCAGAGCAGAGCAGAGCAGAGCTTCCTCTGCGTATCGGGGCCCCTTTCCCCCCGAGCAGTTCAGGTTTTAAGAAGACCGGAGCCGCCCTTAAGCCAGCAGAAGGCTTTCGCCGGCGCTGCTGACGGGAACGGGTGGGGAGCAAGAGCAGGAGCGGCGGCCGCCCCCGGAAGCGCCGCGGGCAGCGTATCCCGACGGCCCGAGTTCCGCCCGACGGCCCGAGTCCCGCCCGCAGCGCCTGGCCGTCGCTCTCCGCACGCCGCTGCCGTCGGCTTCCCAGCGCAGCGTGGTGCCGCCCCGGCGGGGAAGGTGCTGGGAACGGCGGCGGCGGAGCTCTCGGCAAGGGAGCCGAGAAGCAGCCCGACGGCGGAAAGCCTCTGAGTGGAGAGCGAAGAGCCGTGGCGCCGCTCCCGAGCAGAGTGCTGCCGTCGTCTCGTTCGTCATCCGTAACCGTGAGGAAGCCGGAGCTCTGCTTTGAGAGCAATCGGGGCTGCAACGGGAGCGTTCCCCAAGGCCCGGGATGCCTGCGCTGTCCCGAGTGCGGTTCCTGCGATGATCTCTGCCTCTGGGCGCAGTCCCGGTGCGGCAGCCCGTGTCTCAGCCGGTATCGCACCGTTCCCTCCAGCAACAGGAGCTCCGTGGGGACGAAGGGGACAGGAGGGCACCTGGAAGGCCCCAGCTTTCTCCAAAGGGCCCGGGAGTGCACGTGTCTGCAGCAGGGTCCTTAGGTGGACACGTTTGTAACTGAAGCCAGGGAGTTTTGTACCACGTCTTACCCTGGCAGCCCCAAGGAGATCAGTGTTCTTCCTCTGAGAAAGGAAATTGCCTTGGTTTTACTAACAGCATCAAGACCACATTAAACTGCGCTGGAACAGCTGTACTGTGAAAAAACATTTTGCTTGATACAGGGCCATGGCTGGAGGGGAGGGGGAGTTCCAAAGTGAGTGTGTGGGGGGGGCATGCGGGGACAGTGCCCACAGCGGGAGGCAGATGGCTCCAACTGGGTGGGCACAGCTACACTGGGGTAGGCAGATGGCCCTCACCGGGAGGAAACTGGGAGGAATGCAGGGGGACTGGATTCCTAAAATTGGAGGGCACAGCTGAAATGGAGGTGCAGGTGGTCTAAACTGGAAAGCAGAGCTTGATATGGGGGGTGAGGGGGGGGGAGGTAGGTGGCCGAAACTGGGGGGCAAGGTGCAGATGGGGCTCGCCTTCATTCAACGCTCAAGATGGAGGGGATCCACAGGGATCACAGAACGGCAGGGGTTGGAAGGAAGCTCTGGAGATGGAGTCCAACATCCCTGCTAGAGAAGGTTCCCTACAGCGTGTCGCACAGCTCGGCATCCAGCATGGTTGGGAATATCTGCACAGAAGGAGATTCCCCCACCTCTCTGGGCAGCTTGTTCCTGTGCTCTGTCACTCTGACAGGAAAGTTATTCCTCATGTTTGTGCGGAACTTCCGATGTTCCAGTTTCCCCTGTTGCCCCTTGTTCTATTGCTGCAAAGCAGTGAAGAGAGCCTGCCCCCCTCCCAGCAGTGCAGCACTGCGAGGCTCTGGGAGCCCTGCCACAAGTGCAGGAGTTAATGTATGTGATTTTCTGTGAATTTAGGAATCAGTAAGAGTGTTAAGAACAAGTAATCAAAAAAACCCCAATCCCCCTTTTTAAATGGGGAGAGGCTAGAAAATGAAATGTTAGACTCCGTTCGTGACATCTAAGTTAACAGCAAACCAAAAAGCCCAATCACGTGGTTATGCCAGAGAAATGACTAATATTATTTGGGAAATAAGGACACTACAGAACCTAAAAGAAGAAGTTGGAGCTATTCCACCAGCCACCAAATTCTTCCTTAGATTAAATAGGATGGAGACCTATGCTATTCTGAATCAAAAATCTGTATGACAAAAGGAAGCAAGCAACAGAGGGAACAGATTTACTTTTGAGAAGCTATGCACAAAACCCATCCCCACTAATTGTACTTGTGACAAAGCTGTTCTATTACAGCTGTAAGCACCAACCCAGGGCTGTGTGTGTGTCACACCACTAGGCAGCAAATGGGTGATAACGCACACGTTTTACAACTCCCACCTGTGCAGCCTTTAAGTGCCTGTGTTCTCACTGAACACAAACCAAGCCTACCCAGCAAGGCAGATGCAAGCACAGCTTCTGCCACTGCCTGACACTTTTCAGAACAGCGATGTGCCTAGGAGTGATGACCAGGAGAAGGAGCAGCCTGTTAATTCTCCAGTACCGCACACTTCAACCCACAGGAGGCTTATGAACAAGGAGTCACGGTAGCAGGTAACAACAGGCCCAGAAACAGCTACAGACCTTGCATGCACCCCACCTACTGTAATCTTGGTAACTCCTCAATTTGGGAGTTAACGCTTTAAGAATCAGTGCTCAGCAAGGGCTGTACCCAGCAGGGTACGGTCAGCCTGCATTACCGACTGCTTTACCAGGGCATGCGGTTGACCCACATTCAACACGTCACCAACCAGAAGCCCCAGGTGCCTCTCCACAGAGCTCTTCTGCAGCCCCTCTCCCCCAGTCCTACATGTACCCAGCGTTGTCCTGCCCCAGGCGCAGAGTCCTTCCCGGCTCCGGCCTTCCTGTGAGCACGGGGAAGGCACAGCAGGCGGCTGCTGCAGGTGCCGCAGGCCGCAGCCCTGCATCTCCTCAGCTGTGAGGAGCCAAACCCAAAGTGCGCTCTCTCAGGCAGTCTCTCAGCACTCAGAGCAATGCCTGTGTGCAGGGATGGCATCAAAGCGGAGCGTTGTGACCTCACGGCCCCGGGAAGCCGGGTGGAGGCTCCCCGCGCCTCTTGTGATGCGCTGCACCAGGGCTGCTGGGGCCGGTGCTTACATCATAGAAACACGGAGTCATGGAATGGCTGGGGTAGGAAGGGACGACTAAGAACTTTTACCTCCAACCCCACTGCCGAGGGCAGGGATGCCACCCGCTGAGTCGGCCTGCCCAGAGCTCCCTCTAGCCTGGCCTTGAACGCCTCCAGGGACAGGGCATCCACAACTTTGTGTGGCAAACTTCTACAGTGCCTCCACAGCCCTGAGAGGGAATCCTTTCCCAAGTGCTGGCCCCCGACCCCGTGCCCTGTAACCCAATGGAAATGGTCACAGCAGCAGCTTTGGAATAGGATGTTTTTATTGATCATAAAGATGGAACTTGATGGAAATGAACCTGAGCCCTCAGCACCGGTAACAGGGGCACTGGATGGCTCAGGGGAGTCCTAAGGACTGCAGGTATGAACGGAAGCGATGTTGTCAGCGGGAGAGCTGCTGGGACATGCGGGCTGAAGGGAGGGGTCTGTGCTGATTCTGCTGCACAGCTCGGCAAATTCTGCTTCGAAGGACCACCATGATGGGATGGAGAAGTTGTTTCTTTGGTCAAGTGCATCCTCCTTTGCAGCCTCCCCCAGCTCCGCTCGGCCTTTGCCTGCGTTCTGATCTCTCTCGCAGTCGGTGTCAGGAGGAGCTTGTCCTGCAGCTGCCTGTTCTCTCTTGCGCGCCCTGTGGGAATGAGTTTCAGAAAGCACTGCTCACCGAGAGGAATCGAGGGACGCTTGAAAGGCCTTGCAGCATAAATCCTGGCAGTGTACTGCCAGCAGCTGATTTGGCCATCAGGATCCTGTCACCACAAATGCTTTGTAGCCAAATGCAGCGATACAGTGTCTTGGGGAAAAGTCAACTCACAGGTGTTTTTTCCACATCCATAGCATAGGAATGCAGGCCAGCGTCAGCACGGACAGCAGCGCAGCTGAGACCACAGCAACCACTGGGATGTGGCGTTTTTGCAGCTCCTTGCCAACAGCAGCCTTCGTGATTTTCCCTACGTCCACCCCTGGAAGAACCGAGACAGTGCCGCAGGTTACTGTCATCTGCAATGCAGATGATCTCACAGTGCGCTTCACGGAGCCAAGAGATTTCCTTTTTCATCAGTGGGTACCTCCGTCTCCGGTGTATAAGCACCAGAGGACAAGAAGGATTGCTTCCACTTCCCGTTGGGTAGGGAGAGGCTGCACCGGCACTGCCCATCTGTTCCTCTGGGCTGAGGGCCGGGCTCCGCCCTGGGGTCTGGGCTTTGTCCGTGGGCAGCACTGCAGAGCAGAAACCCTCACACTTTCCCCACATTTCATGTCCGGAGCTCTCCCCCAGGACATTCCCCAGGCTGAAGGTCAGCCTCCAGCCAGCACAAGGCACAGCTGGAGCCAGCCCAGTGGAGAAACACTCCTGCAGGCTCCTACCAGCCCAGTGGAGAAACACTCCTGCAGGCTCCTACCAGGCAGGGCTCATGGCCCTCGGGCTCCTCTGTAGCACGTGCTCTGTAGGAACACGCTCAGGTTTGGCTGCTGGCCTGCTGCGCAAGAGCAGGCAGGGAGAGCCTGGTGGCACGCAGTGATTCTGGCTGGGGACACCGGATGACCACGGGACTGAAATTACCTGGCAAAGCAGCTGCTTGTTCTGCCTGAGCATTTCGGTCAGAGACTGGCTGCGTGTCACTGCTGCCTTCCTGCAACGGCTTCTTCTGCACAGTCTTTTGGTCAGTCCCTTTAGTTCTGCCATGCACTGCCTCCCCTATTTTCATCACGGGTTTCCTTTGGACACGGGATGACCACCAGGCGTAATACCCTCCTCTAGATGCACCCTTTCCTCTTTCCGGACCTGCACGGAATGCATGAAATTAAATCTCCCCTGCCAAGGACACGCAAAGCCCTCCCTGGGGGCACTTCTGCAACCAAAGAGCCGTGAAAAGCTTCCGTACACGACGGCATCGCTGTGGAGCACAGTGGAGCATACCGGGGGATCGTGCAAGGAAAGGGCACACACACGCAGCACTTCGCTCTCACACCTGCCGAGAGACCTGGCCGACATTCGGCCTTTGAGCTGGCAGCTCTCACAGGAACTAAAAAGCCATGGCATACCCGTGTGATCTGCCGGAGCTTCAGTCCTGGAACTCGGAGGGGAAGCTGGATGACCTTCACTTCCAGTCACACCTGCAAACAAGCACAGGACAGAGCGACTCTACTTAGACGTTCTGCCAGTCAGAATGGCAGAGCATGCGATTGAAACAGGAGATTCCTTCACGACGCTGTTCTCTCCCTTCCACACAGAAGCAGCTTGGAAGCAGATCCTGGGTGCCCACGTGGGGAACCACGATTGTACAAATCTAACAGTGCGTGGAGCTACCCAGAGGAACGTCCTCCTGGAGCTCACGCCAGCTCTAAACTCAACTGCACCATGGCAGAAGGCACTGGGAGCAGCTCACGGCTGGAGTGGCCGGCAAAGACAGCTTTGCAAGGCACGGCACTTCACGTACATCACCCAGCCTGACCCATAACCTCCCTTCCCTTCCCTTCCCTTCCCTTCTGCAAAGGAACTGTGAAGTCACAGTTCACTTGGAAAGAAAACTAAAACCGGAATGCTCCTCCCTTTCGGCGACCTATCCATGAGAAGGAGCAGAAGGATCCCTCAATGCCAGTGCCCCATCTGTGTGGGTCAGTGTATCCCCCCGCGCCTCGGTTCACAGGAGGGATCCCGCTCTAGGCTTCTGTCATGCCTTGTGCCTCATGCAACAAGTTCCTGGGAACTGGGTGCAGTGGGAGCTGTACAACATGTAACCACAGACACAGAGCACTGTGAGAGACCTTTAACTGCATGACCAGTTGCTTGCGTGTCCTCTGTTTCTTTCCGAGAGATGGGCAGCGTGAGACTGCTGCCTTCCCCATCTGCACAGGCTCTCTGTCTGCCTCTCTCGAAAGAAGGCAGGAGCATGGGACTGTAAGTAAGTGCTCCTCATCAGGATGATGGTATCTTCAGGAGGCAAGATACAGCAAGAAAGTTTAGGAACAAAGCCTGGGCTTTTTGCGGTGCGCCTCGTCACCAGTCTGAAAGTGTCATTCACTGAAAAAAAAAATGCTACACACTTCCAGTTCTGTTGCACGGACAGCAAAACCTGGCCTGCTGGGAGACCGGCAGGTTGCAGGTGAGTTTGTTGTTCACAGTGCACGCTGTGCGTTTTTGACAAGCTGCAAGGTGATGCTAAATGCCCTCTTTCAAAGGGAACGGGCAAAAGCTGCAGCCGGTTCAGACACAGGAGCAGCACCACAGCAAGGCTCTGGCCCGTCCCTTCCTGCTATGCATGCTACAGTTTCTCCACGAATACACGTAGAACCTCAGCTTCCCAAGTCTTTTGGTGAACAGATGGAAATATACGCACCAGGGACTGCCTTCTCCAAATCCTCCTTCATTTCCTTGAGGACAGGGGAATATTTTCCTGTCTTCAGCTCCTCAATCCATGTCTCAGGACCTTCATGGAAAGTTTTAAGATAAATTTCAGGCAAACCGATTTCTGATGTGAGTGCTCTTTCTGGTGAAGTCAATGAAGGCAGACTACCCACCTCTGGGATGCCAGCGGGACGCCAGTCGAGGATCTGGCAACGCCCTCTGCGGAGCCACGTCTGCAACCAAAGAACCACGAGAACTTTCCACCATACACTGCAATCTACGCATTACAGCTGCATGATGGCGTCACTGAGGGGCAGGTGCTATCGGGGAATCATGCGGTGACAGGGCACGCAAAGGCACGTCTGGATTCTCATACCTTCAGACGTGCCTGGCTGACATTAGAGCTTTGAGCTGGCAGCTCTCAAAGGAAGTAAAAAGCCATGACATACCCATGAGATCCGCCGGACCTTCTGGCCTGGAACCCAGCTGGGAAGCTGGATCCCATTCTCCGCCATCCACATCTGTAAAGACACACAGGACAGAGCAGCTGCCGTCAAACCTGCCCACATACTTCTTCAGATGGGAGTGACAGGGGGCTACTTTACAACCCTCTTCTCTCTCTTCAACGCAGGAGCACCTTGAAAACAGTTGCTGGGTGCCTGCAGTGGCGCCGTGCTATTGAAAGTGGAACTGCCCAGGGAAAGGGAATGGGGAAGGGAAGGGGAACACCTACAGACCCTTTCCTTCCAGTGACTTAGCTGGGGGATTGCCCTGAGTCTCATGGAGCAGATTAAGATGAGGCTTCGACAAGCCACTGCCTACGGACACAGCTGTCGTCAAGGGCAGATGAGAAACGTTCCCATTGCACGTGGCCACCTCTCTCTTCCTTAGAACCTACAGTGACTACACGGGGCTCAGGCAGTGACACGCGAGCCACACGCAGGACGAAAGCTCCCAAGTTGCAGAGGGGCCAGGGGACCTTGGTGGCTGGCATTCAGCAGCTTTCAAAATACTTTCTCCAGGCCACGTGAAAGAGCCCTCCGAGACCTCATGAACAAAATTCAGCCCCTTGAGGCTTTCTGACTGGGAGACCTCGGAGTCAGAGAGACAAAGGCAGCAGTGGGAGCATGCAGCAGCCAGGAATCAGTGGACTCCATGCATTTCACCCAGCATTGTCACGCTGGCCGGTGAAGAGCTGAAAGCTTGCTGAGCTATCACCACCAAGTCTGAGCAAATATCAAGGCAATGAAGACTGGGGACTTGCCTCTGGCGTCCAGCCCAGGCTCAGGGACAGGATTCCACTCTGCCGGTTGTCCTTGAGGGCCTGCAGGGACAAGTGAGATCAGACACGGGCGAGCAGAGCAGAGCAGAGCTTCCTCTGCATGTCGGGGCTACTTTTTCCTCAGTGGCCTGCAGGGTGTGGTGGTGGGTCAGGGATTGACGTGGCGCAAAGAAGAAGGTCTGCGTTCTCGCAACTGGAGAGAGGCAGGGGTAACCTTCCCACTGAAACGTGGCCGCTCTCCCAGTAACAAACTACTCATGACTGATCTGTGCAAGACCTCCAAGGTACAAGCAGGTTAGGAAGACCTTGAGAGGATCTGAAATGACACTGTATGCTACTGGGGCACAAATTTGTCTGCCTTCTTGGAAACAGGCACTCAGAACCTACCTCTGGGTTGATCCCAAGGCATAAGACCTGGATTCAGACTAACATCTGAATAGGTCGATTCACCACCACCAATGTCAGCATCTAGAATCAAGAATCAAGAACTGATGAGAGACGTTCCCATTGCTGGGGATGTTGTGATCTTCTTCTCCCGTAGAAACTGGAGGTGGGTCAGGTGACGGGGCGGGAGAAAGACTCAGGTCACGATGGCACAGTTGCAGAGCGGCCGGGAGGACCTCCTGGCTGCCACCTGGCAGCTTCCACAATGCGCTCTCCACGCCACGCGCAACAACCCTTACGGACCGCAGGGAAGAAGCAGCTGCCCCTCGGGCCTGTCTTCCTGGGACGCCTCTGGTGTACACAAAGGAAGGTCACACCGAAGCACCGGAGGAAAACACACCTGTGTCTTCCTCTGGGCTGCGGTTGGGGCTCTGTGTTGGAAACTGGGATTCGTCTATGGGGCGTACCACGAGGCCGGAGCAGAAATGCTCACGCTTTTCCCAGCACACAGAGTCTGCCCCAGGACATCACCCAGGATGAAGGCTGTGCTCCAGCCAGCAAGCGGCAGAGCCGCGGCCCGGCACGGCTGGAGCCAGCCCTGGGGAACAGCGCTGCCACGGGCTCTTGCCCGGCTCCTGCGGTGCTGCCCGTCACCCTCTGCCTAACGTCCACCCCGGAAGGTGGCCCCAGGGAAGGGTGACTTCAGGCCCCCCGTTTTCCCAGTTTTGGCCCCGTCTCTGCCCACTCACCTGCTGCCTGTGCTCGAAGCGGAGCAGCACAAATCTCGCGGGAACGCAGCGCCATCAGCAGGAGGAGCACGACAAGGCGGGCAGGGGCCGTGGCCCCCCACACTCGTGCCATGCTGCCACCACCACCACAGCCGCTACAGCAAGTGTTGCACTTGGGGCAGGCGCAGAGCAAGGCCTGTGCCCAGGGATGGCATCACAGTGGGGCATTGTGACCTCACGGCCCCGGGAAGCCCCCGCCCCTTTGTGATGCGCTGCACCAGGGCTGCTGGGGCCGGTGCTTACATCATAGAAACACGGAATCATGGAATGGCTGGGGTAGGAAGGGACGACTAAGAGCTTTTACCTCCAACCCCACTGCCGAGGGCAGGGATGCCACCCGCTGAGTCGGCCTGCCCAGAGCTCCCTCCAGTCTGCCCTTGAATGCTTCCAGGGACAGGGCATCCACAACTTCGCGTGGCAAACTTCTATAGTGCTTCCACAACCCTGAGAGGGAATGCTTTCCAGCTCGGTGTGCCCCTGACACCGCAGGCCACCGAGGACAAGATGTGATATAGAAAACGGGGTCGGGATCCAGGGCGCTTTGGCACAGGTTACCCACGCACGTGAAACGTGCTGCAGTGCAGCAAGCCAAGCGCATAAAGCCTCTCTGGTACAAAGGCTGATGGCTGAAATATGAACACGGGGAGCTAGACCCTCCCGCAAACCTGCCAAGTCCAGCGTCACGTGCCTACACTCTTATCGGCACATCTGCAGCTCCACCTGTTCTCTTTCAGTTTTCCATACCTCGGCTAAGGACATCCCCTTTCCTACACCAGGCGTATTTCCCATCGTTAGCGTGCTTCCATACCAAATTCAGTAGTGGAAATGTAAGACTCGCCGGTTAGCACCTCCCGGCCGCAACGTCCAAGTGAGCTCACCCACTGCTGGCAGCCGGACGCTTGGTGGCGAGAGGCTCTGACGGCCATTGCCTGCAGGGTCCCGCCTGGCTCTCTGGAAACTGCAGCAGCAGCTGCACTCCTGCCACCTTGCACTGAAGGAATCACGCTGCTGCCACCTCCAGCGTAGACTCTCCAGAGAGAAGCGATCAGTGTCTTCTTCCCTCCTTCCCTTTGTGAGGAAGCTGTAGACCACCCAGACAATAGCTCTTGATGTCACAGCATCACAGAATCGCAGGGGTTGGAAGGGACCTCAAGAGATCAGTGAGTCCAACCCCCCTGCTAAAGCAGGTTCCCTACAATAGGTCGCACAGGTAGGCACCCAGGCCTACAGGCCTACCTGTCCGGAATGTCTCCATAGAAGGAGACTGCACAACCTCTCGGGCAACCTGATCCAGTTCTCCGTCACCCTTACGTAAAAAGTTCTTGCACACGCCTGTATGGACCTTCCTGCGTCCAAGTTTTGGGCCAGCGCTCCTTGTCCTATTGCAACACACCACCGAGAAGAGCCTGGCCTCATCATTTGCCTCCCACCTCCCTTTAGGTGTTAATTAACACAGATCAGATCTCCCCTCAGTCTTCTTTTCCCCAGGCTGCACAGACCCAGCTTACTCAGCCTTTCCTCATCAGGGATGTGCTCCAGGTCCTTTGTCATCTTTGTGGCCCTCTGCCAGACTCCTTCTAGGAGATCCGTGTCTCTTTTGAACTGGAGAGCCCAGAACTGGACACGGTATTCTAAATGCGAATATACACTGCCAGGGCAGAAGCTCTGAACAAGAGCTCAAGGACAGCCCTCCACGTATCAAGTCTCCCCAGCACTTCCCTGCTCTGGTGGGAGCTTGGGTGACCGTCCCGGTCAGACAAGCCAGCTGAGGCTGGGCCCGAGGAGGCCCTCCCTGGCGTGCGGCTCTCCGACTGCTTCCCTTGCACCAAGTGCTGGCCCCAGCCCTGTGCCCTGTAACCCCATATATAAGCACTGCAATGGGCTGCCCAGGGACGTGGTTGAGTCACCGTCCCTGGATGTGTTTAAAAACAACCCTTCACTACCCTTTCTGTAGTGAAGTTTTTCCTGAGATCCAACCTAAACCTCCCTGGCACAACTTGAGGCCACTTCCCCTTGTCCTGTCACCACTCCCCTATCCTCCTAAATAAGGTGGAGATGTGGCTGGCCTCATCCTTCTGTAAGGTCTGTGGATGCTGGAGCTGCCTGCAGTCGGGTGGGCTGCGCTCACTTTCCGTCCACGTGGCAAAAATGGTCTCTTGCTCATGAGTTAATTGGCGTTCATTAGCAATGACACGCACAGCAATCCCACCAGTCGGTGATCCTTGGCATTTGGGGTTTCCAACTGGTGGGTTGGGCCTGGAGCCCCTCCTGATGGGGACAGGCAGGGAGTACTGGGGCTGAGCACCTGGCAAAGGGAACGCTGAGGGGGGATCTGAGCAGTGCTGATGGATATCTGATGGGCTGGGGCTGCTCAGTGATGCCTGGGGTTGGACTGGAGGACTCCAGAGGTCCCTTCCAGCCCCCCAGCCCTGGAGTTCTGTGTAGAATAATTCTTAACAAAATATTAAGGTGGATTACAGTGATCGGATGCAGGGCCCAATAAAACACGCAAACAAACCAACGTGCAGCTTGCTTATACATGATTTCCGTATCGGCCTCCATGTTGCCCCTTTTCTTTGTTTTCAATACTTACTCATCTTGCTTGGCTCCTCCCAAGTAAGCTATTCCCCTCCCCACTTAACTTTTCCCCTTTGCTCCCGGGTTTTGCTGCATTGCAGCGCAGATCGGTGCTGTTTGCTGAGGGCATCGTGTGCTTTGGGGCCATGACTGAGTTTCCTCAGTACTGCTGGCGCTGCTCCATTCCTGTCTCCACAAAGACACCCATCCCTCCCTCAGACACACGCGGAGCCCTTCATCCGTCCCACCACTCCCCTTAACCTCCCGGAGAACAGCGCTAAGGGGACAGCTGAGTACCCACACAAGGCAAACTGCCCTCTGAGGCATTCTGTGCACCCTCAGCAGATCTGGGGCACCGCCGTCAGGACAGCACGCAAAACCACAGCAAGGTTTGTTTGAGAGCCACTTCTGGTGCGCGTGACGCCTCGAGGGCCTTAGGAGCAGCTGTTTCCCTTTGGGGCAGAGCCTGAAATTCGTGCTGCTGTCATTCACAAACCTGGGTTGCACACTCAACCGTGTGGCTCCGCATCCATCCATACAAGACAGAGGGCGTTGCTACGGCAGAAGGCAGCCGGGGGTCCCCTCCAGCTCCTGCCCGCACCCCCCCACGGCGGCACAAACCTCGGAACCAACGGTTCTGTGACACGAGCGCCGGCGGCGACGAAGCCGGGCGCGATGGGCTGCTGTGCGCCTCCGGGAGCGGTGGTGCTGCTGCCGCCTCTCGTGGTGCTGCTGGGCGCCTGCCGGCCCGGGCACGGCTTCTCCGGCGGCTGCGAGTGAGTGGCCCGGCGGTGCCCTGAGGGGAGGGACGGCGGTTCCGATGCAAAAGCTGACGTGTTTCTGCTTGCAGCACCTGCGGGCTCCGGCCCATGGCTGATGGTTATAAAAATGTGTGGCACAGAAGCCCTGCACGGGTCCGTGGGAGGTGGGCACAGGAATCATCTCTCACGGAGGAATCTCTCATCACACCGCAGTGCGTCCTCACGGCAGCGCACTGCTTCGAGCATGCAACGTAAGGGCTGTCCCAATGGATGTCCACCGCAGGTCCACCACCAAGTACGAGCAAATATCAAGGCAATGAAGACTGGGGACTTGCCTCTGGAGTCCACCCCCGGCTCAGGGACAGGATTCCACCCTGCCGGTTGACCTTGGGGGCCTGCAGGGACAAGTGAGATCAGACACGGGCGAGCAGAGCAGAGCAGAGCAGAGCTTCCTCTGCATATCGGGGCCCCTTTCCCCCCGAGCAGTTCAGGTTTTAAGAAGACCGGAGCCGCCCTTAAGCCAGCAGAAGGCTTTCGCCGGCGCTGCTGACGGGAACGGGTGGGGAGCAAGAGCAGGAGCGGCGGCCGCCCCCGGAAGCGCCGCGGGCAGCGTATCCCGACGGCCCGAGTTCCGCCCGACGGCCCGAGTCCCGCCCGCAGCGCCCGGCCGTCGCTCTCCGCACGCCGCTGCCGTCGGCTTCCCAGCGCAGCGTGGTGCCGCCCCGGCGGGGAAGGTGCTGGGAACGGCGGCGGCGGAGCTCTCGGCAAGGGAGCCGAGAAGCAGCCCGACGGCGGAAAGCCTCTGAGTGGAGAGCGAAGAGCCGTGGCGCCGCTCCCGAGCAGAGTGCTGCCGTCGTCTCGTTCGTCATCCGTAACCGTGAGGAAGCCGGAGCTCTGCTTTGAGAGCAATCGGGGCTGCAACGGGAGCGTTCCCCAAGGCCCGGGATGCCTGCGCTGTCCCGAGTGCGGTTCCTGCGATGATCTCTGCCTCTGGGCGCAGTCCCGGTGCGGCAGCCCGTGTCTCAGCCGGTATCGCACCGTTCCCTCCAGCAACAGGAGCTCCGTGGGGACGAAGGGGACAGGAGGGCACCTGGAAGGCCCCAGCTTTCTCCAAAGGGCCCGGGAGTGCACGTGTCTGCAGCAGGGTCCTTAGGTGGACACGTTTGTAACTGAAGCCAGGGAGTTTTGTACCACGTCTTACCCTGGCAGCCCCAAGGAGATCAGTGTTCTTCCTCTGAGAAAGGAAATTGCCTTGGTTTTACTAACAGCATCAAGACCACATTAAACTGCGCTGGAACAGCTGTACTGTGAAAAAACATTTTGCTTGATACAGGGCCATGGCTGGAGGGGAGGGGGAGTTCCAAAGTGAGTGTGTGGGGGGGGCATGCGGGGACAGTGCCCACAGCGGGAGGCAGATGGCTCCAACTGGGTGGGCACAGCTACACTGGGGTAGGCAGATGGCCCTCACCGGGAGGAAACTGGGAGGAATGCAGGGGGACTGGATTCCTAAAATTGGAGGGCACAGCTGAAATGGAGGTGCAGGTGGTCTAAACTGGAAAGCAGAGCTTGATATGGGGGGTGAGGGGGGGGGAGGTAGGTGGCCGAAACTGGGGGGCAAGGTGCAGATGGGGCTCGCCTTCATTCAACGCTCAAGATGGAGGGGATCCACAGGGATCACAGAACGGCAGGGGTTGGAAGGAAGCTCTGGAGATGGAGTCCAACATCCCTGCTAGAGAAGGTTCCCTACAGCGTGTCGCACAGCTCGGCATCCAGCATGGTTGGGAATATCTGCACAGAAGGAGATTCCCCCACCTCTCTGGGCAGCTTGTTCCTGTGCTCTGTCACTCTGACAGGAAAGTTATTCCTCATGTTTGTGCGGAACTTCCGATGTTCCAGTTTCCCCTGTTGCCCCTTGTTCTATTGCTGCAAAGCAGTGAAGAGAGCCTGCCCCCCTCCCAGCAGTGCAGCACTGCGAGGCTCTGGGAGCCCTGCCACAAGTGCAGGAGTTAATGTATGTGATTTTCTGTGAATTTAGGAATCAGTAAGAGTGTTAAGAACAAGTAATCAAAAAAACCCCAATCCCCCTTTTTAAATGGGGAGAGGCTAGAAAATGAAATGTTAGACTCCGTTCGTGACATCTAAGTTAACAGCAAACCGAAAAGCCCAAACACGTGGTTATGCCAGAGAAATGACTAATATTATTTGGGAAATAAGGACACTACAGAACCTAAAAGAAGAAGTTGGAGCTATTCCACCAGCCACCAAATTCTTCCTTAGATTAAATAGGATGGAGACCTATGCCATTCTGAATCAAAAATCTGTATGACAAAAGGAAGCAAGCAACAGAGGGAACAGATTTACTTTTGAGAAGCTATGCACAAAACCCATCCCCACTAATTGTACTTGTGACAAAGCTGTTCTATTACAGCTGTAAGCACCAACCCAGGGCTGTGTGTGTGTCACACCACTAGGCAGCAAATGGGTGATAACGCACACGTTTTACAACTCCCACCTGTGCAGCCTTTAAGTGCCTGTGTTCTCACTGAACACAAACCAAGCCTACCCAGCAAGGCAGATGCAAGCACAGCTTCTGCCACTGCCTGACACTTTTCAGAACAGCGATGTGCCTAGGAGTGATGACCAGGAGAAGGAGCAGCCTGTTAATTCTCCAGTACCGCACACTTCAACCCACAGGAGGCTTATGAACAAGGAGTCACGGTAGCAGGTAACAACAGGCCCAGAAACAGCTACAGACCTTGCATGCACCCCACCTACTGTAATCTTGGTAACTCCTCAATTTGGGAGTTAACGCTTTAAGAATCAGTGCTCAGCAAGGGCTGTACCCAGCAGGGTACGGTCAGCCTGCATTACCGACTGCTTTACCAGGGCATGCGGTTGACCCACATTCAACACGTCACCAACCAGAAGCCCCAGGTGCCTCTCCACAGAGCTCTTCTGCAGCCCCTCTCCCCCAGTCCTACATGTACCCAGCGTTGTCCTGCCCCAGGCGCAGAGTCCTTCCCGGCTCCGGCCTTCCTGTGAGCACGGGGAAGGCACAGCAGGCGGCTGCTGCAGGTGCCGCAGGCCGCAGCCCTGCATCTCCTCAGCTGTGAGGAGCCGAACCCAAAGTGCGCTCTCTCAGGCAGTCTCTCAGCACTCAGAGCAATGCCTGTGTGCAGGGATGGCATCAAAGCGGAGCGTTGTGACCTCACGGCCCTGGGAAGCCGGGTGGAGGCTCCCCGCCCCTCTTGTGATGCGCTGCACCAGGGCTGCTGGGGCCGGTGCTTACATCATAGAAACACGGAGTCATGGAATGGCTGGGGTAGGAAGGGACGACTAAGAACTTTTACCTCCAACCCCACTGCCGAGGGCAGGGATGCCACCCGCTGAGTCGGCCTGCCCAGAGCTCCCTCTAGCCTGGCCTTGAACGCCTCCAGGGACAGGGCATCCACAACTTTGTGTGGCAAACTTCTACAGTGCCTCCACAGCCCTGAGAGGGAATCCTTTCCCAAGTGCTGGCCCCCGACCCCGTGCCCTGTAACCCAATGGAAATGGTCACAGCAGCAGCTTTGGAATAGGATGTTTTTATTGATCATAAAGATGGAACTTGATGGAAATGAACCTGAGCCCTCAGCACCGGTAACAGGGGCACTGGATGGCTCAGGGGAGTCCTAAGGACTGCAGGTATGAACGGAAGCGATGTTGTCAGCGGGAGAGCTGCTGGGACATGCGGGCTGAAGGGAGGGGTCTGTGCTGATTCTGCTGCACAGCTCGGCAAATTCTGCTTCGAAGGACCACCATGATGGGATGGAGAAGTTGTTTCTTTGGTCAAGTGCATCCTCCTTTGCAGCCTCCCCCAGCTCCGCTCGGCCTTTGCCTGCGTTCTGATCTCTCTCGCAGTCGGTGTCAGGAGGAGCTTGTCCTGCAGCTGCCTGTTCTCTCTTGCGCGCCCTGTGGGAATGAGTTTCAGAAAGCACTGCTCACCGAGAGGAATCGAGGGACGCTTGAAAGGCCTTGCAGCATAAATCCTGGCAGTGTACTGCCAGCAGCTGATTTGGCCATCAGGATCCTGTCACCACAAATGCTTTGTAGCCAAATGCAGCGATACAGTGTCTTGGGGAAAAGTCAACTCACAGGTGTTTTTTCCACATCCATAGCATAGGAATGCAGGCCAGCGTCAGCACGGACAGCAGCGCAGCTGAGACCACAGCAACCACTGGGATGTGGCGTTTTTGCAGCTCCTTGCCAACAGCAGCCTTCGTGATTTTCCCTACGTCCACCCCTGGAAGAACCGAGACAGTGCCGCAGGTTACTGTCATCTGCAATGCAGATGATCTCACAGTGCGCTTCACGGAGCCAAGAGATTTCCTTTTTCATCAGTGGGTACCTCCGTCTCCGGTGTATAAGCACCAGAGGACAAGAAGGATTGCTTCCACTTCCCGTTGGGTAGGGAGAGGCTGCACCGGCACTGCCCATCTGTTCCTCTGGGCTGAGGGCCGGGCTCCGCCCTGGGGTCTGGGCTTTGTCCGTGGGCAGCACTGCAGAGCAGAAACCCTCACACTTTCCCCACATTTCATGTCCGGAGCTCTCCCCCAGGACATTCCCCAGGCTGAAGGTCAGCCTCCAGCCAGCACAAGGCACAGCTGGAGCCAGCCCAGTGGAGAAACACTCCTGCAGGCTCCTACCAGCCCAGTGGAGAAACACTCCTGCAGGCTCCTACCAGGCAGGGCTCATGGCCCTCGGGCTCCTCTGTAGCACGTGCTCTGTAGGAACACGCTCAGGTTTGGCTGCTGGCCTGCTGCGCAAGAGCAGGCAGGGAGAGCCTGGTGGCACGCAGTGATTCTGGCTGGGGACACCGGATGACCACGGGACTGAAATTACCTGGCAAAGCAGCTGCTTGTTCTGCCTGAGCATTTCGGTCAGAGACTGGCTGCGTGTCACTGCTGCCTTCCTGCAACGGCTTCTTCTGCACAGTCTTTTGGTCAGTCCCTTTAGTTCTGCCATGCACTGCCTCCCCTATTTTCATCACGGGTTTCCTTTGGACACGGGATGACCACCAGGCGTAATACCCTCCTCTAGATGCACCCTTTCCTCTTTCCGGACCTGCACGGAATGCATGAAATTAAATCTCCCCTGCCAAGGACACGCAAAGCCCTCCCTGGGGGCACTTCTGCAACCAAAGAGCCGTGAAAAGCTTCCGTACACGACGGCATCGCTGTGGAGCACAGTGGAGCATACCGGGGGATCGTGCAAGGAAAGGGCACACACACGCAGCACTTCGCTCTCACACCTGCCGAGAGACCTGGCCGACATTCGGCCTTTGAGCTGGCAGCTCTCACAGGAACTAAAAAGCCATGGCATACCCGTGTGATCTGCCGGAGCTTCAGTCCTGGAACTCGGAGGGGAAGCTGGATGACCTTCACTTCCAGTCACACCTGCAAACAAGCACAGGACAGAGCGACTCTACTTAGACGTTCTGCCAGTCAGAATGGCAGAGCATGCGATTGAAACAGGAGATTCCTTCACGACGCTGTTCTCTCCCTTCCACACAGAAGCAGCTTGGAAGCAGATCCTGGGTGCCCACGTGGGGAACCACGATTGTACAAATCTAACAGTGCGTGGAGCTACCCAGAGGAACGTCCTCCTGGAGCTCACGCCAGCTCTAAACTCAACTGCACCATGGCAGAAGGCACTGGGAGCAGCTCACGGCTGGAGTGGCCGGCAAAGACAGCTTTGCAAGGCACGGCACTTCACGTACATCACCCAGCCTGACCCATAACCTCCCTTCCCTTCCCTTCCCTTCCCTTCTGCAAAGGAACTGTGAAGTCACAGTTCACTTGGAAAGAAAACTAAAACCGGAATGCTCCTCCCTTTCGGCGACCTATCCATGAGAAGGAGCAGAAGGATCCCTCAATGCCAGTGCCCCATCTGTGTGGGTCAGTGTATCCCCCCGCGCCTCGGTTCACAGGAGGGATCCCGCTCTAGGCTTCTGTCATGCCTTGTGCCTCATGCAACAAGTTCCTGGGAACTGGGTGCAGTGGGAGCTGTACAACATGTAACCACAGACACAGAGCACTGTGAGAGACCTTTAACTGCATGACCAGTTGCTTGCGTGTCCTCTGTTTCTTTCCGAGAGATGGGCAGCGTGAGACTGCTGCCTTCCCCATCTGCACAGGCTCTCTGTCTGCCTCTCTCGAAAGAAGGCAGGAGCATGGGACTGTAAGTAAGTGCTCCTCATCAGGATGATGGTATCTTCAGGAGGCAAGATACAGCAAGAAAGTTTAGGAACAAAGCCTGGGCTTTTTGCGGTGCGCCTCGTCACCAGTCTGAAAGTGTCATTCACTGAAAAAAAAAATGCTACACACTTCCAGTTCTGTTGCACGGACAGCAAAACCTGGCCTGCTGGGAGACCGGCAGGTTGCAGGTGAGTTTGTTGTTCACAGTGCACGCTGTGCGTTTTTGACAAGCTGCAAGGTGATGCTAAATGCCCTCTTTCAAAGGGAACGGGCAAAAGCTGCAGCCGGTTCAGACACAGGAGCAGCACCACAGCAAGGCTCTGGCCCGTCCCTTCCTGCTATGCATGCTACAGTTTCTCCACGAATACACGTAGAACCTCAGCTTCCCAAGTCTTTTGGTGAACAGATGGAAATATACGCACCAGGGACTGCCTTCTCCAAATCCTCCTTCATTTCCTTGAGGACAGGGGAATATTTTCCTGTCTTCAGCTCCTCAATCCATGTCTCAGGACCTTCATGGAAAGTTTTAAGATAAATTTCAGGCAAACCGATTTCTGATGTGAGTGCTCTTTCTGGTGAAGTCAATGAAGGCAGACTACCCACCTCTGGGATGCCAGCGGGACGCCAGTCGAGGATCTGGCAACGCCCTCTGCGGAGCCACGTCTGCAACCAAAGAACCACGAGAACTTTCCACCATACACTGCAATCTACGCATTACAGCTGCATGATGGCGTCACTGAGGGGCAGGTGCTATCGGGGAATCATGCGGTGACAGGGCACGCAAAGGCACGTCTGGATTCTCATACCTTCAGACGTGCCTGGCTGACATTAGAGCTTTGAGCTGGCAGCTCTCAAAGGAAGTAAAAAGCCATGACATACCCATGAGATCCGCCGGACCTTCTGGCCTGGAACCCAGCTGGGAAGCTGGATCCCATTCTCCGCCATCCACATCTGTAAAGACACACAGGACAGAGCAGCTGCCGTCAAACCTGCCCACATACTTCTTCAGATGGGAGTGACAGGGGGCTACTTTACAACCCTCTTCTCTCTCTTCAACGCAGGAGCACCTTGAAAACAGTTGCTGGGTGCCTGCAGTGGCGCCGTGCTATTGAAAGTGGAACTGCCCAGGGAAAGGGAATGGGGAAGGGAAGGGGAACACCTACAGACCCTTTCCTTCCAGTGACTTAGCTGGGGGATTGCCCTGAGTCTCATGGAGCAGATTAAGATGAGGCTTCGACAAGCCACTGCCTACGGACACAGCTGTCGTCAAGGGCAGATGAGAAACGTTCCCATTGCACGTGGCCACCTCTCTCTTCCTTAGAACCTACAGTGACTACACGGGGCTCAGGCAGTGACACGCGAGCCACACGCAGGACGAAAGCTCCCAAGTTGCAGAGGGGCCAGGGGACCTTGGTGGCTGGCATTCAGCAGCTTTCAAAATACTTTCTCCAGGCCACGTGAAAGAGCCCTCCGAGACCTCATGAACAAAATTCAGCCCCTTGAGGCTTTCTGACTGGGAGACCTCGGAGTCAGAGAGACAAAGGCAGCAGTGGGAGCATGCAGCAGCCAGGAATCAGTGGACTCCATGCATTTCACCCAGCATTGTCACGCTGGCCGGTGAAGAGCTGAAAGCTTGCTGAGCTATCACCACCAAGTCTGAGCAAATATCAAGGCAATGAAGACTGGGGACTTGCCTCTGGCGTCCAGCCCAGGCTCAGGGACAGGATTCCACTCTGCCGGTTGTCCTTGAGGGCCTGCAGGGACAAGTGAGATCAGACACGGGCGAGCAGAGCAGAGCAGAGCTTCCTCTGCATGTCAGGGCTACTTTTTCCTCAGTGGCCTGCAGGGTGTGGTGGTGGGTCAGGGATTGACGTGGCGCAAAGAAGAAGGTCTGCGTTCTCGCAACTGGAGAGAGGCAGGGGTAACCTTCCCACTGAAACGTGGCCGCTCTCCCAGTAACAAACTACTCATGACTGATCTGTGCAAGACCTCCAAGGTACAAGCAGGTTAGGAAGACCTTGAGAGGATCTGAAATGACACTGTATGCTACTGGGGCACAAATTTGTCTGCCTTCTTGGAAACAGGCACTCAGAACCTACCTCTGGGTTGATCCCAAGGCATAAGACCTGGATTCAGACTAACATCTGAATAGGTCGATTCACCACCACCAATGTCAGCATCTAGAATCAAGAATCAAGAACTGATGAGAGACGTTCCCATTGCTGGGGATGTTGTGATCTTCTTCTCCCTTAGAAACTGGAGGTGGGTCAGGTGACGGGGCGGGAGAAAGACTCAGGTCACGATGGCACAGTTGCAGAGCGGCCGGGAGGACCTCCTGGCTGCCACCTGGCAGCTTCCACAATGCGCTCTCCACGCCACGCGCAACAACCCTTACGGACCGCAGGGAAGAAGCAGCTGCCCCTCGGGCCTGTCTTCCTGGGACGCCTCTGGTGTACACAAAGGAAGGTCACACCGAAGCACCGGAGGAAAACACACCTGTGTCTTCCTCTGGGCTGCGGTCGGGGCTCTGTGTTGGAAACTGGGATTCGTCTATGGGGCGTACCACGAGGCCGGAGCAGAAATGCTCACGCTTTTCCCAGCACACAGAGTCTGCCCCAGGACATCACCCAGGATGAAGGCTGTGCTACAGCCAGCAAGCGGCAGAGCCGCGGCCCGGCACGGCTGGAGCCAGCCCTGGGGAACAGCGCTGCCACGGGCTCTTGCCCGGCTCCTGCGGTGCTGCCCGTCACCCTCTGCCTAACGTCCACCCCGGAAGGTGGCCCCAGGGAAGGGTGACTTCAGGCCCCCCATTTTCCCAGTTTTGGCCCCGTCTCTGCCCACTCACCTGCTGCCTGTGCTCGAAGCGGAGCAGCACAAATCTCGCGGGAACGCAGCGCCATCAGCAGGAGGAGCACGACAAGGCGGGCAGGGGCCGTGGCCCCCCACACTCGTGCCATGCTGCCACCACCACCACAGCCGCTACAGCAAGTGTTGCACTTGGGGCAGGCGCAGAGCAAGGCCTGTGCCCAGGGATGGCATCACAGTGGGGCATTGTGACCTCACGGCCCCGGGAAGCCCCCGCCCCTTTGTGATGCGCTGCACCAGGGCTGCTGGGGCCGGTGCTTACATCATAGAAACACGGAATCACGGAATGGCTGGGGTAGGAAGGGACGACTAAGAGCTTTTACCTCCAACCCCACTGCCAAGGGCAGGGATGCCACCCGCTGAGTCGGCCTGCCCAGAGCTCCCTCCAGTCTGCCCTTGAATGCTTCCAGGGACAGGGCATCCACAACTTTGCGTGGCAAACTTCTATAGTGCTTCCACAACCCTGAGAGGGAATGCTTTCCAGCTCGGTGTGCCCCTGACACCGCAGGCCACCGAGGACAAGATGTGATATAGAAAACGGGGTCGGGATCCAGGGCGCTTTGGCACAGGTTACCCACGCACGTGAAACGTGCTGCAGTGCAGCAAGCCAAGCGCATAAAGCCTCTCTGGTACAAAGGCTGATGGCTGAAATATGAACACGGGGAGCTAGACCCTCCCGCAAACCTGCCAAGTCCAGCGTCACGTGCCTACACTCTTATCGGCACATCTGCAGCTCCACCTGTTCTCTTTCAGTTTTCCATACCTCGGCTAAGGACATCCCCTTTCCTACACCAGGCGTATTTCCCATCGTTAGCGTGCTTCCATACCAAATTCAGTAGTGGAAATGTAAGACTCGCCGGTTAGCACCTCCCGGCCGCAACGTCCAAGTGAGCTCACCCACTGCTGGCAGCCGGACGCTTGGTGGCGAGAGGCTCTGACGGCCATTGCCTGCAGGGTCCCGCCTGGCTCTCTGGAAACTGCAGCAGCAGCTGCACTCCTGCCACCTTGCACTGAAGGAATCACGCTGCTGCCACCTCCAGCGTAGACTCTCCAGAGAGAAGCGATCAGTGTCTTCTTCCCTCCTTCCCTTTGTGAGGAAGCTGTAGACCACCCAGACAATAGCTCTTGATGTCACAGCATCACAGAATCGCAGGGGTTGGAAGGGACCTCAAGAGATCAGTGAGTCCAACCCCCCTGCTAAAGCAGGTTCCCTACAATAGGTCGCACAGGTAGGCACCCAGGCCTACAGGCCTACCTGTCCGGAATGTCTCCATAGAAGGAGACTGCACAACCTCTCGGGCAACCTGATCCAGTTCTCCGTCACCCTTACGTAAAAAGTTCTTGCACACGCCTGTATGGACCTTCCTGCGTCCAAGTTTTGGGCCAGCGCTCCTTGTCCTATTGCAACACACCACCGAGAAGAGCCTGGCCTCATCATTTGCCTCCCACCTCCCTTTAGGTGTTAATTAACACAGATCAGATCTCCCCTCAGTCTTCTTTTCCCCAGGCTGCACAGACCCAGCTTACTCAGCCTTTCCTCATCAGGGATGTGCTCCAGGTCCTTTGTCATCTTTGTGGCCCTCTGCCAGACTCCTTCTAGGAGATCCGTGTCTCTTTTGAACTGGAGAGCCCAGAACTGGACACGGTATTCTAAATGCGAATATACACTGCCAGGGCAGAAGCTCTGAACAAGAGCTCAAGGACAGCCCTCCACGTATCAAGTCTCCCCAGCACTTCCCTGCTCTGGTGGGAGCTTGGGTGACCGTCCCGGTCAGACAAGCCAGCTGAGGCTGGGCCCGAGGAGGCCCTCCCTGGCGTGCGGCTCTCCGACTGCTTCCCTTGCACCAAGTGCTGGCCCCAGCCCTGTGCCCTGTAACCCCATATATAAGCACTGCAATGGGCTGCCCAGGGACGTGGTTGAGTCACCGTCCCTGGATGTGTTTAAAAACAACCCTTCACTACCCTTTCTGTAGTGAAGTTTTTCCTGAGATCCAACCTAAACCTCCCTGGCACAACTTGAGGCCACTTCCCCTTGTCCTGTCACCACTCCCCTATCCTCCTAAATAAGGTGGAGATGTGGCTGGCCTCATCCTTCTGTAAGGTCTGTGGATGCTGGAGCTGCCTGCAGTCGGGTGGGCTGCGCTCACTTTCCGTCCACGTGGCAAAAATGGTCTCTTGCTCATGAGTTAATTGGCGTTCATTAGCAATGACACGCACAGCAATCCCACCAGTCGGTGATCCTTGGCATTTGGGGTTTCCAACTGGTGGGTTGGGCCTGGAGCCCCTCCTGATGGGGACAGGCAGGGAGTACTGGGGCTGAGCACCTGGCAAAGGGAACGCTGAGGGGGGATCTGAGCAGTGCTGATGGATATCTGATGGGCTGGGGCTGCTCAGTGATGCCTGGGGTTGGACTGGAGGACTCCAGAGGTCCCTTCCAGCCCCCCAGCCCTGGAGTTCTGTGTAGAATAATTCTTAACAAAATATTAAGGTGGATTACAGTGATCGGATGCAGGGCCCAATAAAACACGCAAACAAACCAACGTGCAGCTTGCTTATACATGATTTCCGTATCGGCCTCCATGTTGCCCCTTTTCTTTGTTTTCAATACTTACTCATCTTGCTTGGCTCCTCCCAAGTAAGCTATTCCCCTCCCCACTTAACTTTTCCCCTTTGCTCCCGGGTTTTGCTGCATTGCAGCGCAGATCGGTGCTGTTTGCTGAGGGCATCGTGTGCTTTGGGGCCATGACTGAGTTTCCTCAGTACTGCTGGCGCTGCTCCATTCCTGTCTCCACAAAGACACCCATCCCTCCCTCAGACACACGCGGAGCCCTTCATCCGTCCCACCACTCCCCTTAACCTCCCGGAGAACAGCGCTAAGGGGACAGCTGAGTACCCACACAAGGCAAACTGCCCTCTGAGGCATTCTGTGCACCCTCAGCAGATCTGGGGCACCGCCGTCAGGACAGCACGCAAAACCACAGCAAGGTTTGTTTGAGAGCCACTTCTGGTGCGCGTGACGCCTCGAGGGCCTTAGGAGCAGCTGTTTCCCTTTGGGGCAGAGCCTGAAATTCGTGCTGCTGTCATTCACAAACCTGGGTTGCACACTCAACCGTGTGGCTCCGCATCCATCCATACAAGACAGAGGGCGTTGCTACGGCAGAAGGCAGCCGGGGGTCCCCTCCAGCTCCTGCCCGCACCCCCCCACGGCGGCACAAACCTCGGAACCAACGGTTCTGTGACACGAGCGCCGGCGGCGACGAAGCCGGGCGCGATGGGCTGCTGTGCGCCTCCGGGAGCGGTGGTGCTGCTGCCGCCTCTCGTGGTGCTGCTGGGCGCCTGCCGGCCCGGGCACGGCTTCTCCGGCGGCTGCGAGTGAGTGGCCCGGCGGTGCCCTGAGGGGAGGGACGGCGGTTCCGATGCAAAAGCTGACGTGTTTCTGCTTGCAGCACCTGCGGGCTCCGGCCCATGGCTGATGGTTATAAAAATGTGTGGCACAGAAGCCCTGCACGGGTCCGTGGGAGGTGGGCACAGGAATCATCTCTCACGGAGGAATCTCTCATCACACCGCAGTGCGTCCTCACGGCAGCGCACTGCTTCGAGCATGCAACGTAAGGGCTGTCCCAATGGATGTCCACCGCAGGTCCACCACCAAGTACGAGCAAATATCAAGGCAATGAAGACTGGGGACTTGCCTCTGGAGTCCACCCCCGGCTCAGGGACAGGATTCCACCCTGCCGGTTGACCTTGGGGGCCTGCAGGGACAAGTGAGATCAGACACGGGCGAGCAGAGCAGAGCAGAGCAGAGCTTCCTCTGCATATCGGGGCCCCTTTCCCCCCGAGCAGTTCAGGTTTTAAGAAGACCGGAGCCGCCCTTAAGCCAGCAGAAGGCTTTCGCCGGCGCTGCTGACGGGAACGGGTGGGGAGCAAGAGCAGGAGCGGCGGCCGCCCCCGGAAGCGCCGCGGGCAGCGTATCCCGACGGCCCGAGTTCCGCCCGACGGCCCGAGTCCCGCCCGCAGCGCCCGGCCGTCGCTCTCCGCACGCCGCTGCCGTCGGCTTCCCAGCGCAGCGTGGTGCCGCCCCGGCGGGGAAGGTGCTGGGAACGGCGGCGGCGGAGCTCTCGGCAAGGGAGCCGAGAAGCAGCCCGACGGCGGAAAGCCTCTGAGTGGAGAGCGAAGAGCCGTGGCGCCGCTCCCGAGCAGAGTGCTGCCGTCGTCTCGTTCGTCATCCGTAACCGTGAGGAAGCCGGAGCTCTGCTTTGAGAGCAATCGGGGCTGCAACGGGAGCGTTCCCCAAGGCCCGGGATGCCTGCGCTGTCCCGAGTGCGGTTCCTGCGATGATCTCTGCCTCTGGGCGCAGTCCCGGTGCGGCAGCCCGTGTCTCAGCCGGTATCGCACCGTTCCCTCCAGCAACAGGAGCTCCGTGGGGACGAAGGGGACAGGAGGGCACCTGGAAGGCCCCAGCTTTCTCCAAAGGGCCCGGGAGTGCACGTGTCTGCAGCAGGGTCCTTAGGTGGACACGTTTGTAACTGAAGCCAGGGAGTTTTGTACCACATCTTACCCTGGCAGCCCCAAGGAGATCAGTGTTCTTCCTCTGAGAAAGGAAATTGCCTTGGTTTTACTAACAGCATCAAGACCACATTAAACTGCGCTGGAACAGCTGTACTGTGAAAAAACATTTTGCTTGATACAGGGCCATGGCTGGAGGGGAGGGGGAGTTCCAAAGTGAGTGTGTGGGGGGGGCATGCGGGGACAGTGCCCACAGCGGGAGGCAGATGGCTCCAACTGGGTGGGCACAGCTACACTGGGGTAGGCAGATGGCCCTCACCGGGAGGAAACTGGGAGGAATGCAGGGGGACTGGATTCCTAAAATTGGAGGGCACAGCTGAAATGGAGGTGCAGGTGGTCTAAACTGGAAAGCAGAGCTTGATATGGGGGGTGAGGGGGGGGGAGGTAGGTGGCCGAAACTGGGGGGCAAGGTGCAGATGGGGCTCGCCTTCATTCAACGCTCAAGATGGAGGGGATCCACAGGGATCACAGAACGGCAGGGGTTGGAAGGAAGCTCTGGAGATGGAGTCCAACATCCCTGCTAGAGAAGGTTCCCTACAGCGTGTCGCACAGCTCGGCATCCAGCATGGTTGGGAATATCTGCACAGAAGGAGATTCCCCCACCTCTCTGGGCAGCTTGTTCCTGTGCTCTGTCACTCTGACAGGAAAGTTATTCCTCATGTTTGTGCGGAACTTCCGATGTTCCAGTTTCCCCTGTTGCCCCTTGTTCTATTGCTGCAAAGCAGTGAAGAGAGCCTGCCCCCCTCCCAGCAGTGCAGCACTGCGAGGCTCTGGGAGCCCTGCCACAAGTGCAGGAGTTAATGTATGTGATTTTCTGTGAATTTAGGAATCAGTAAGAGTGTTAAGAACAAGTAATCAAAAAAACCCCAATCCCCCTTTTTAAATGGGGAGAGGCTAGAAAATGAAATGTTAGACTCCGTTCGTGACATCTAAGTTAACAGCAAACCGAAAAGCCCAAACACGTGGTTATGCCAGAGAAATGACTAATATTATTTGGGAAATAAGGACACTACAGAACCTAAAAGAAGAAGTTGGAGCTATTCCACCAGCCACCAAATTCTTCCTTAGATTAAATAGGATGGAGACCTATGCTATTCTGAATCAAAAATCTGTATGACAAAAGGAAGCAAGCAACAGAGGGAACAGATTTACTTTTGAGAAGCTATGCACAAAACCCATCCCCACTAATTGTACTTGTGACAAAGCTGTTCTATTACAGCTGTAAGCACCAACCCAGGGCTGTGTGTGTGTCACACCACTAGGCAGCAAATGGGTGATAACGCACACGTTTTACAACTCCCACCTGTGCAGCCTTTAAGTGCCTGTGTTCTCACTGAACACAAACCAAGCCTACCCAGCAAGGCAGATGCAAGCACAGCTTCTGCCACTGCCTGACACTTTTCAGAACAGCGATGTGCCTAGGAGTGATGACCAGGAGAAGGAGCAGCCTGTTAATTCTCCAGTACCGCACACTTCAACCCACAGGAGGCTTATGAACAAGGAGTCACGGTAGCAGGTAACAACAGGCCCAGAAACAGCTACAGACCTTGCATGCACCCCACCTACTGTAATCTTGGTAACTCCTCAATTTGGGAGTTAACGCTTTAAGAATCAGTGCTCAGCAAGGGCTGTACCCAGCAGGGTACGGTCAGCCTGCATTACCGACTGCTTTACCAGGGCATGCGGTTGACCCACATTCAACACGTCACCAACCAGAAGCCCCAGGTGCCTCTCCACAGAGCTCTTCTGCAGCCCCTCTCCCCCAGTCCTACATGTACCCAGCGTTGTCCTGCCCCAGGCGCAGAGTCCTTCCCGGCTCCGGCCTTCCTGTGAGCACGGGGAAGGCACAGCAGGCGGCTGCTGCAGGTGCCGCAGGCCGCAGCCCTGCATCTCCTCAGCTGTGAGGAGCCGAACCCAAAGTGCGCTCTCTCAGGCAGTCTCTCAGCACTCAGAGCAATGCCTGTGTGCAGGGATGGCATCAAAGCGGAGCGTTGTGACCTCACGGCCCTGGGAAGCCGGGTGGAGGCTCCCCGCCCCTCTTGTGATGCGCTGCACCAGGGCTGCTGGGGCCGGTGCTTACATCATAGAAACACGGAGTCATGGAATGGCTGGGGTAGGAAGGGACGACTAAGAACTTTTACCTCCAACCCCACTGCCGAGGGCAGGGATGCCACCCGCTGAGTCGGCCTGCCCAGAGCTCCCTCTAGCCTGGCCTTGAACGCCTCCAGGGACAGGGCATCCACAACTTTGTGTGGCAAACTTCTACAGTGCCTCCACAGCCCTGAGAGGGAATCCTTTCCCAAGTGCTGGCCCCCGACCCCGTGCCCTGTAACCCAATGGAAATGGTCACAGCAGCAGCTTTGGAATAGGATGTTTTTATTGATCATAAAGATGGAACTTGATGGAAATGAACCTGAGCCCTCAGCACCGGTAACAGGGGCACTGGATGGCTCAGGGGAGTCCTAAGGACTGCAGGTATGAACGGAAGCGATGTTGTCAGCGGGAGAGCTGCTGGGACATGCGGGCTGAAGGGAGGGGTCTGTGCTGATTCTGCTGCACAGCTCGGCAAATTCTGCTTCGAAGGACCACCATGATGGGATGGAGAAGTTGTTTCTTTGGTCAAGTGCATCCTCCTTTGCAGCCTCCCCCAGCTCCGCTCGGCCTTTGCCTGCGTTCTGATCTCTCTCGCAGTCGGTGTCAGGAGGAGCTTGTCCTGCAGCTGCCCGTTCTCTCTTGCGTGCCCTGTGGGAATGAGTTTCAGAAAGAACTGCTCACCGAGGGGAATCGAGGGACGCTTGAAAGGCCTTGCAGCATAAATCCTGGCAGTGTACTGCCAGCAGCTGATTTGGCCATCAGGATCCTGTCACCACAAATGCTTTGTAGCCAAATGCAGCGATACAGTGTCTTGGGGAAAAGTCAACTCACAGGTGTTTTTTCCACATCCATAGCATAGGAATGCAGGCCAGCGTCAGCACGGACAGCAGCGCAGCTGAGACCACAGCAACCACTGGGATGTGGCGTTTTTGCAGCTCCTTGCCAACAGCAGCCTTCGTGATTTTCCCTACGTCCACCCCTGGAAGAACCGAGACAGTGCCGCAGGTTACTGTCATCTGCAATGCAGATGATCTCACAGTGCGCTTCACGGAGCCAAGAGGTTTCCTTTTTCATCAGTGGGTACCTCCGTCTCCGGTGTATAAGCACCAGAGGACAAGAAGGATTGCTTCCACTTCCCGTTGGGTAGGGAGAGGCTGCACCGGCACTGCCCATCTGTTCCTCTGGGCTGAGGGCCGGGCTCCGCCCTGGGGTCTGGGCTTTGTCCGTGGGCAGCACTGCAGAGCAGAAACCCTCACACTTTCCCCACATTTCATGTCCGGAGCTCTCCCCCAGGACATTCCCCAGGCTGAAGGTCAGCCTCCAGCCAGCACAAGGCACAGCTGGAGCCAGCCCAGTGGAGAAACACTCCTGCAGGCTCCTACCAGCCCAGTGGAGAAACACTCCTGCAGGCTCCTACCAGGCAGGGCTCATGGCCCTCGGGCTCCTCTGTAGCACGTGCTCTGTAGGAACACGCTCAGGTTTGGCTGCTGGCCTGCTGCGCAAGAGCAGGCAGGGAGAGCCTGGTGGCACGCAGTGATTCTGGCTGGGGACACCGGATGACCACGGGACTGAAATTACCTGGCAAAGCAGCTGCTTGTTCTGCCTGAGCATTTCGGTCAGAGACTGGCTGCGTGTCACTGCTGCCTTCCTGCAACGGCTTCTTCTGCACAGTCTTTTGGTCAGTCCCTTTAGTTCTGCCATGCACTGCCTCCCCTATTTTCATCACGGGTTTCCTTTGGACACGGGATGACCACCAGGCGTAATACCCTCCTCTAGATGCACCCTTTCCTCTTTCCGGACCTGCACGGAATGCATGAAATTAAATCTCCCCTGCCAAGGACACGCAAAGCCCTCCCTGGGGGCACTTCTGCAACCAAAGAGCCGTGAAAAGCTTCCGTACACGACGGCATCGCTGTGGAGCACAGTGGAGCATACCGGGGGATCGTGCAAGGAAAGGGCACACACACGCAGCACTTCGCTCTCACACCTGCCGAGAGACCTGGCCGACATTCGGCCTTTGAGCTGGCAGCTCTCACAGGAACTAAAAAGCCATGGCATACCCGTGTGATCTGCCGGAGCTTCAGTCCTGGAACTCGGAGGGGAAGCTGGATGACCTTCACTTCCAGTCACACCTGCAAACAAGCACAGGACAGAGCGACTCTACTTAGACGTTCTGCCAGTCAGAATGGCAGAGCATGCGATTGAAACAGGAGATTCCTTCACGACGCTGTTCTCTCCCTTCCACACAGAAGCAGCTTGGAAGCAGATCCTGGGTGCCCACGTGGGGAACCACGATTGTACAAATCTAACAGTGCGTGGAGCTACCCAGAGGAACGTCCTCCTGGAGCTCACGCCAGCTCTAAACTCAACTGCACCATGGCAGAAGGCACTGGGAGCAGCTCACGGCTGGAGTGGCCGGCAAAGACAGCTTTGCAAGGCACGGCACTTCACGTACATCACCCAGCCTGACCCATAACCTCCCTTCCCTTCCCTTCCCTTCCCTTCCCTTCCCTTCCCTTCCCTTCCCTTCCCTTCCCTTCCCTTCCCTTCCCTTCCCTTCCCTTCCCTTCCCTTCCCTTCCCTTCCCTTCCCTTCCCTTCCCTTCCCTTCCCTTCCCTTCCCTTCCCTTCCCTTCCCTTCCCTTCCCTTCCCTTCCCTTCCCTTCCCTTCCCTTCCCTTCCCTTCCCTTCCCTTCCCTTCCCTTCCCTTCCCTTCCCTTCCCTTCCCTTCCCTTCCCTTCCCTTCCCTTCCCTTCCCTTCCCTTCCCTTCCCTTCCCTTCCCTTCCCTTCCCTTCCCTTCCCTTCCCTTCCCTTCCCTTCCCTTCCCTTCTGCAAAGGAACTGTGAAGTCACAGTTCACTTGGAAAGAAAACTAAAACCGGAATGCTCCTCCCTTTCGGCGACCTATCCATGAGAAGGAGCAGAAGGATCCCTCAATGCCAGTGCCCCATCTGTGTGGGTCAGTGTATCCCCCCGCGCCTCGGTTCACAGGAGGGATCCCGCTCTAGGCTTCTGTCATGCCTTGTGCCTCATGCAACAAGTTCCTGGGAACTGGGTGCAGTGGGAGCTGTACAACATGTAACCACAGACACAGAGCACTGTGAGAGACCTTTAACTGCATGACCAGTTGCTTGCGTGTCCTCTGTTTCTTTCCGAGAGATGGGCAGCGTGAGACTGCTGCCTTCCCCATCTGCACAGGCTCTCTGTCTGCCTCTCTCGAAAGAAGGCAGGAGCATGGGACTGTAAGTAAGTGCTCCTCATCAGGATGATGGTATCTTCAGGAGGCAAGATACAGCAAGAAAGTTTAGGAACAAAGCCTGGGCTTTTTGCGGTGCGCCTCGTCACCAGTCTGAAAGTGTCATTCACTGAAAAAAAAAATGCTACACACTTCCAGTTCTGTTGCACGGACAGCAAAACCTGGCCTGCTGGGAGACCGGCAGGTTGCAGGTGAGTTTGTTGTTCACAGTGCACGCTGTGCGTTTTTGACAAGCTGCAAGGTGATGCTAAATGCCCTCTTTCAAAGGGAACGGGCAAAAGCTGCAGCCGATTCAGACACAGGAGCAGCACCACAGCAAGGCTCTGGCCCGTCCCTTCCTGCTATGCATGCTACAGTTTCTCCACGAATACACGTAGAACCTCAGCTTCCCAAGTCTTTTGGTGAACAGATGGAAATATACGCACCAGGGACTGCCTTCTCCAAATCCTCCTTCATTTCCTTGAGGACAGGGGAATATTTTCCTGTCTTCAGCTCCTCAATCCATGTCTCAGGACCTTCATGGAAAGTTTTAAGATAAATTTCAGGCAAACCGATTTCTGATGTGAGTGCTCTTTCTGGTGAAGTCAATGAAGGCAGACTACCCACCTCTGGGATGCCAGCGGGACGCCAGTCGAGGATCTGGCAACGCCCTCTGCGGAGCCACGTCTGCAACCAAAGAACCACGAGAACTTTCCACCATACACTGCAATCTACGCATTACAGCTGCATGATGGCGTCACTGAGGGGCAGGTGCTATCGGGGAATCATGCGGTGACAGGGCACGCAAAGGCACGTCTGGATTCTCATACCTTCAGACGTGCCTGGCTGACATTAGAGCTTTGAGCTGGCAGCTCTCAAAGGAAGTAAAAAGCCATGACATACCCATGAGATCCGCCGGACCTTCTGGCCTGGAACCCAGCTGGGAAGCTGGATCCCATTCTCCGCCATCCACATCTGTAAAGACACACAGGACAGAGCAGCTGCCGTCAAACCTGCCCACATACTTCTTCAGATGGGAGTGACAGGGGGCTACTTTACAACCCTCTTCTCTCTCTTCAACGCAGGAGCACCTTGAAAACAGTTGCTGGGTGCCTGCAGTGGCGCCGTGCTATTGAAAGTGGAACTGCCCAGGGAAAGGGAATGGGGAAGGGAAGGGGAACACCTACAGACCCTTTCCTTCCAGTGACTTAGCTGGGGGATTGCCCTGAGTCTCATGGAGCAGATTAAGATGAGGCTTCGACAAGCCACTGCCTACGGACACAGCTGTCGTCAAGGGCAGATGAGAAACGTTCCCATTGCACGTGGCCACCTCTCTCTTCCTTAGAACCTACAGTGACTACACGGGGCTCAGGCAGTGACACGCGAGCCACACGCAGGACGAAAGCTCCCAAGTTGCAGAGGGGCCAGGGGACCTTGGTGGCTGGCATTCAGCAGCTTTCAAAATACTTTCTCCAGGCCACGTGAAAGAGCCCTCCGAGACCTCATGAACAAAATTCAGCCCCTTGAGGCTTTCTGACTGGGAGACCTCGGAGTCAGAGAGACAAAGGCAGCAGTGGGAGCATGCAGCAGCCAGGAATCAGTGGACTCCATGCATTTCACCCAGCATTGTCACGCTGGCCGGTGAAGAGCTGAAAGCTTGCTGAGCTATCACCACCAAGTCTGAGCAAATATCAAGGCAATGAAGACTGGGGACTTGCCTCTGGCGTCCAGCCCAGGCTCAGGGACAGGATTCCACTCTGCCGGTTGTCCTTGAGGGCCTGCAGGGACAAGTGAGATCAGACACGGGCGAGCAGAGCAGAGCAGAGCTTCCTCTGCATGTCGGGGCTACTTTTTCCTCAGTGGCCTGCAGGGTGTGGTGGTGGGCCAGGGATTGACGTGGCGCAAAGAAGAAGGTCTGCGTTCTCGCAACTGGAGAGAGGCAGGGGTAACCTTCCCACTGAAACGTGGCCGCTCTCCCAGTAACAAACTACTCATGACTGATCTGTGCAAGACCTCCAAGGTACAAGCAGGTTAGGAAGACCTTGAGAGGATCTGAAATGACACTGTATGCTACTGGGGCACAAATTTGTCTGCCTTCTTGGAAACAGGCACTCAGAACCTACCTCTGGGTTGATCCCAAGGCATAAGACCTGGATTCAGACTAACATCTGAATAGGTCGATTCACCACCACCAATGTCAGCATCTAGAATCAAGAATCAAGAACTGATGAGAGACGTTCCCATTGCTGGGGATGTTGTGATCTTCTTCTCCCGTAGAAACTGGAGGTGGGTCAGGTGACGGGGCGGGAGAAAGACTCAGGTCACGATGGCACAGTTGCAGAGCGGCCGGGAGGACCTCCTGGCTGCCACCTGGCAGCTTCCACAATGCGCTCTCCACGCCACGCGCAACAACCCTTACGGACCGCAGGGAAGAAGCAGCTGCCCCTCGGGCCTGTCTTCCTGGGACGCCTCTGGTGTACACAAAGGAAGGTCACACCGAAGCACCGGAGGAAAACACACCTGTGTCTTCCTCTGGGCTGCGGTCGGGGCTCTGTGTTGGAAACTGGGATTCGTCTATGGGGCGTACCACGAGGCCAGAGCAGAAATGCTCACGCTTTTCCCAGCACACAGAGTCTGCCCCAGGACATCACCCAGGATGAAGGCTGTGCTCCAGCCAGCAAGCGGCAGAGCCGCGGCCCGGCACGGCTGGAGCCAGCCCTGGGGAACAGCGCTGCCACGGGCTCTTGCCCGGCTCCTGCGGTGCTGCCCGTCACCCTCTGCCTAACGTCCACCCCGGAAGGTGGCCCCAGGGAAGGGTGACTTCAGGCCCCCCATTTTCCCAGTTTTGGCCCCGTCTCTGCCCACTCACCTGCTGCCTGTGCTCGAAGCGGAGCAGCACAAATCTCGCGGGAACGCAGCGCCATCAGCAGGAGGAGCACGACAAGGCGGGCAGGGGCCGTGGCCCCCCACACTCGTGCCATGCTGCCACCACCACCACAGCCGCTACAGCAAGTGTTGCACTTGGGGCAGGCGCAGAGCAAGGCCTGTGCCCAGGGATGGCATCACAGTGGGGCATTGTGACCTCACGGCCCCGGGAAGCCCCCGCCCCTTTGTGATGCGCTGCACCAGGGCTGCTGGGGCCGGTGCTTACATCATAGAAACACGGAATCACGGAATGGCTGGGGTAGGAAGGGACGACTAAGAGCTTTTACCTCCAACCCCACTGCCAAGGGCAGGGATGCCACCCGCTGAGTCGGCCTGCCCAGAGCTCCCTCCAGTCTGCCCTTGAATGCTTCCAGGGACAGGGCATCCACAACTTTGCGTGGCAAACTTCTATAGTGCTTCCACAACCCTGAGAGGGAATGCTTTCCAGCTCGGTGTGCCCCTGACACCGCAGGCCACCGAGGACAAGATGTGATATAGAAAACGGGGTCGGGATCCAGGGCGCTTTGGCACAGGTTACCCACGCACGTGAAACGTGCTGCAGTGCAGCAAGCCAAGCGCATAAAGCCTCTCTGGTACAAAGGCTGATGGCTGAAATATGAACACGGGGAGCTAGACCCTCCCGCAAACCTGCCAAGTCCAGCGTCACGTGCCTACACTCTTATCGGCACATCTGCAGCTCCACCTGTTCTCTTTCAGTTTTCCATACCTCGGCTAAGGACATCCCCTTTCCTACACCAGGCGTATTTCCCATCGTTAGCGTGCTTCCATACCAAATTCAGTAGTGGAAATGTAAGACTCGCCGGTTAGCACCTCCCGGCCGCAACGTCCAAGTGAGCTCACCCACTGCTGGCAGCCGGACGCTTGGTGGCGAGAGGCTCTGACGGCCATTGCCTGCAGGGTCCCGCCTGGCTCTCTGGAAACTGCAGCAGCAGCTGCACTCCTGCCACCTTGCACTGAAGGAATCACGCTGCTGCCACCTCCAGCGTAGACTCTCCAGAGAGAAGCGATCAGTGTCTTCTTCCCTCCTTCCCTTTGTGAGGAAGCTGTAGACCACCCAGACAATAGCTCTTGATGTCACAGCATCACAGAATCGCAGGGGTTGGAAGGGACCTCAAGAGATCAGTGAGTCCAACCCCCCTGCTAAAGCAGGTTCCCTACAATAGGTCGCACAGGTAGGCACCCAGGCCTACAGGCCTACCTGTCCGGAATGTCTCCATAGAAGGAGACTGCACAACCTCTCGGGCAACCTGATCCAGTTCTCCGTCACCCTTACGTAAAAAGTTCTTGCACACGCCTGTATGGACCTTCCTGCGTCCAAGTTTTGGGCCAGCGCTCCTTGTCCTATTGCAACACACCACCGAGAAGAGCCTGGCCTCATCATTTGCCTCCCACCTCCCTTTAGGTGTTAATTAACACAGATCAGATCTCCCCTCAGTCTTCTTTTCCCCAGGCTGCACAGACCCAGCTTACTCAGCCTTTCCTCATCAGGGATGTGCTCCAGGTCCTTTGTCATCTTTGTGGCCCTCTGCCAGACTCCTTCTAGGAGATCCGTGTCTCTTTTGAACTGGAGAGCCCAGAACTGGACACGGTATTCTAAATGCGAATATACACTGCCAGGGCAGAAGCTCTGAACAAGAGCTCAAGGACAGCCCTCCACGTATCAAGTCTCCCCAGCACTTCCCTGCTCTGGTGGGAGCTTGGGTGACCGTCCCGGTCAGACAAGCCAGCTGAGGCTGGGCCCGAGGAGGCCCTCCCTGGCGTGCGGCTCTCCGACTGCTTCCCTTGCACCAAGTGCTGGCCCCAGCCCTGTGCCCTGTAACCCCATATATAAGCACTGCAATGGGCTGCCCAGGGACGTGGTTGAGTCACCGTCCCTGGATGTGTTTAAAAACAACCCTTCACTACCCTTTCTGTAGTGAAGTTTTTCCTGAGATCCAACCTAAACCTCCCTGGCACAACTTGAGGCCACTTCCCCTTGTCCTGTCACCACTCCCCTATCCTCCTAAATAAGGTGGAGATGTGGCTGGCCTCATCCTTCTGTAAGGTCTGTGGATGCTGGAGCTGCCTGCAGTCGGGTGGGCTGCGCTCACTTTCCGTCCACGTGGCAAAAATGGTCTCTTGCTCATGAGTTAATTGGCGTTCATTAGCAATGACACGCACAGCAATCCCACCAGTCGGTGATCCTTGGCATTTGGGGTTTCCAACTGGTGGGTTGGGCCTGGAGCCCCTCCTGATGGGGACAGGCAGGGAGTACTGGGGCTGAGCACCTGGCAAAGGGAACGCTGAGGGGGGATCTGAGCAGTGCTGATGGATATCTGATGGGCTGGGGCTGCTCAGTGATGCCTGGGGTTGGACTGGAGGACTCCAGAGGTCCCTTCCAGCCCCCCAGCCCTGGAGTTCTGTGTAGAATAATTCTTAACAAAATATTAAGGTGGATTACAGTGATCGGATGCAGGGCCCAATAAAACACGCAAACAAACCAACGTGCAGCTTGCTTATACATGATTTCCGTATCGGCCTCCATGTTGCCCCTTTTCTTTGTTTTCAATACTTACTCATCTTGCTTGGCTCCTCCCAAGTAAGCTATTCCCCTCCCCACTTAACTTTTCCCCTTTGCTCCCGGGTTTTGCTGCATTGCAGCGCAGATCGGTGCTGTTTGCTGAGGGCATCGTGTGCTTTGGGGCCATGACTGAGTTTCCTCAGTACTGCTGGCGCTGCTCCATTCCTGTCTCCACAAAGACACCCATCCCTCCCTCAGACACACGCGGAGCCCTTCATCCGTCCCACCACTCCCCTTAACCTCCCGGAGAACAGCGCTAAGGGGACAGCTGAGTACCCACACAAGGCAAACTGCCCTCTGAGGCATTCTGTGCACCCTCAGCAGATCTGGGGCACCGCCGTCAGGACAGCACGCAAAACCACAGCAAGGTTTGTTTGAGAGCCACTTCTGGTGCGCGTGACGCCTCGAGGGCCTTAGGAGCAGCTGTTTCCCTTTGGGGCAGAGCCTGAAATTCGTGCTGCTGTCATTCACAAACCTGGGTTGCACACTCAACCGTGTGGCTCCGCATCCATCCATACAAGACAGAGGGCGTTGCTACGGCAGAAGGCAGCCGGGGGTCCCCTCCAGCTCCTGCCCGCACCCCCCCACGGCGGCACAAACCTCGGAACCAACGGTTCTGTGACACGAGCGCCGGCGGCGACGAAGCCGGGCGCGATGGGCTGCTGTGCGCCTCCGGGAGCGGTGGTGCTGCTGCCGCCTCTCGTGGTGCTGCTGGGCGCCTGCCGGCCCGGGCACGGCTTCTCCGGCGGCTGCGAGTGAGTGGCCCGGCGGTGCCCTGAGGGGAGGGACGGCGGTTCCGATGCAAAAGCTGACGTGTTTCTGCTTGCAGCACCTGCGGGCTCCGGCCCATGGCTGATGGTTATAAAAATGTGTGGCACAGAAGCCCTGCACGGGTCCGTGGGAGGTGGGCACAGGAATCATCTCTCACGGAGGAATCTCTCATCACACCGCAGTGCGTCCTCACGGCAGCGCACTGCTTCGAGCATGCAACGTAAGGGCTGTCCCAATGGATGTCCACCGCAGGTCCACCACCAAGTACGAGCAAATATCAAGGCAATGAAGACTGGGGACTTGCCTCTGGAGTCCACCCCCGGCTCAGGGACAGGATTCCACCCTGCCGGTTGACCTTGGGGGCCTGCAGGGACAAGTGAGATCAGACACGGGCGAGCAGAGCAGAGCAGAGCAGAGCTTCCTCTGCATATCGGGGCCCCTTTCCCCCCGAGCAGTTCAGGTTTTAAGAAGACCGGAGCCGCCCTTAAGCCAGCAGAAGGCTTTCGCCGGCGCTGCTGACGGGAACGGGTGGGGAGCAAGAGCAGGAGCGGCGGCCGCCCCCGGAAGCGCCGCGGGCAGCGTATCCCGACGGCCCGAGTTCCGCCCGACGGCCCGAGTCCCGCCCGCAGCGCCCGGCCGTCGCTCTCCGCACGCCGCTGCCGTCGGCTTCCCAGCGCAGCGTGGTGCCGCCCCGGCGGGGAAGGTGCTGGGAACGGCGGCGGCGGAGCTCTCGGCAAGGGAGCCGAGAAGCAGCCCGACGGCGGAAAGCCTCTGAGTGGAGAGCGAAGAGCCGTGGCGCCGCTCCCGAGCAGAGTGCTGCCGTCGTCTCGTTCGTCATCCGTAACCGTGAGGAAGCCGGAGCTCTGCTTTGAGAGCAATCGGGGCTGCAACGGGAGCGTTCCCCAAGGCCCGGGATGCCTGCGCTGTCCCGAGTGCGGTTCCTGCGATGATCTCTGCCTCTGGGCGCAGTCCCGGTGCGGCAGCCCGTGTCTCAGCCGGTATCGCACCGTTCCCTCCAGCAACAGGAGCTCCGTGGGGACGAAGGGGACAGGAGGGCACCTGGAAGGCCCCAGCTTTCTCCAAAGGGCCCGGGAGTGCACGTGTCTGCAGCAGGGTCCTTAGGTGGACACGTTTGTAACTGAAGCCAGGGAGTTTTGTACCACGTCTTACCCTGGCAGCCCCAAGGAGATCAGTGTTCTTCCTCTGAGAAAGGAAATTGCCTTGGTTTTACTAACAGCATCAAGACCACATTAAACTGCGCTGGAACAGCTGTACTGTGAAAAAACATTTTGCTTGATACAGGGCCATGGCTGGAGGGGAGGGGGAGTTCCAAAGTGAGTGTGTGGGGGGGGCATGCGGGGACAGTGCCCACAGCGGGAGGCAGATGGCTCCAACTGGGTGGGCACAGCTACACTGGGGTAGGCAGATGGCCCTCACCGGGAGGAAACTGGGAGGAATGCAGGGGGACTGGATTCCTAAAATTGGAGGGCACAGCTGAAATGGAGGTGCAGGTGGTCTAAACTGGAAAGCAGAGCTTGATATGGGGGGTGAGGGGGGGGGAGGTAGGTGGCCGAAACTGGGGGGCAAGGTGCAGATGGGGCTCGCCTTCATTCAACGCTCAAGATGGAGGGGATCCACAGGGATCACAGAACGGCAGGGGTTGGAAGGAAGCTCTGGAGATGGAGTCCAACATCCCTGCTAGAGAAGGTTCCCTACAGCGTGTCGCACAGCTCGGCATCCAGCATGGTTGGGAATATCTGCACAGAAGGAGATTCCCCCACCTCTCTGGGCAGCTTGTTCCTGTGCTCTGTCACTCTGACAGGAAAGTTATTCCTCATGTTTGTGCGGAACTTCCGATGTTCCAGTTTCCCCTGTTGCCCCTTGTTCTATTGCTGCAAAGCAGTGAAGAGAGCCTGCCCCCCTCCCAGCAGTGCAGCACTGCGAGGCTCTGGGCGCCCTGCCACAAGTGCAGGAGTTAATGTATGTGATTTTCTGTGAATTTAGGAATCAGTAAGAGTGTTAAGAACAAGTAATCAAAAAAACCCCAATCCCCCTTTTTAAATGGGGAGAGGCTAGAAAATGAAATGTTAGACTCCGTTCGTGACATCTAAGTTAACAGCAAACCGAAAAGCCCAAACACGTGGTTATGCCAGAGAAATGACTAATATTATTTGGGAAATAAGGACACTACAGAACCTAAAAGAAGAAGTTGGAGCTATTCCACCAGCCACCAAATTCTTCCTTAGATTAAATAGGATGGAGACCTATGCTATTCTGAATCAAAAATCTGTATGACAAAAGGAAGCAAGCAACAGAGGGAACAGATTTACTTTTGAGAAGCTATGCACAAAACCCATCCCCACTAATTGTACTTGTGACAAAGCTGTTCTATTACAGCTGTAAGCACCAACCCAGGGCTGTGTGTGTGTCACACCACTAGGCAGCAAATGGGTGATAACGCACACGTTTTACAACTCCCACCTGTGCAGCCTTTAAGTGCCTGTGTTCTCACTGAACACAAACCAAGCCTACCCAGCAAGGCAGATGCAAGCACAGCTTCTGCCACTGCCTGACACTTTTCAGAACAGCGATGTGCCTAGGAGTGATGACCAGGAGAAGGAGCAGCCTGTTAATTCTCCAGTACCGCACACTTCAACCCACAGGAGGCTTATGAACAAGGAGTCACGGTAGCAGGTAACAACAGGCCCAGAAACAGCTACAGACCTTGCATGCACCCCACCTACTGTAATCTTGGTAACTCCTCAATTTGGGAGTTAACGCTTTAAGAATCAGTGCTCAGCAAGGGCTGTACCCAGCAGGGTACGGTCAGCCTGCATTACCGACTGCTTTACCAGGGCATGCGGTTGACCCACATTCAACACGTCACCAACCAGAAGCCCCAGGTGCCTCTCCACAGAGCTCTTCTGCAGCCCCTCTCCCCCAGTCCTACATGTACCCAGCGTTGTCCTGCCCCAGGCGCAGAGTCCTTCCCGGCTCCGGCCTTCCTGTGAGCACGGGGAAGGCACAGCAGGCGGCTGCTGCAGGTGCCGCAGGCCGCAGCCCTGCATCTCCTCAGCTGTGAGGAGCCGAACCCAAAGTGCGCTCTCTCAGGCAGTCTCTCAGCACTCAGAGCAATGCCTGTGTGCAGGGATGGCATCAAAGCGGAGCGTTGTGACCTCACGGCCCCGGGAAGCCGGGTGGAGGCTCCCCGCCCCTCTTGTGATGCGCTGCACCAGGGCTGCTGGGGCCGGTGCTTACATCATAGAAACACGGAGTCATGGAATGGCTGGGGTAGGAAGGGACGACTAAGAACTTTTACCTCCAACCCCACTGCCGAGGGCAGGGATGCCACCCGCTGAGTCGGCCTGCCCAGAGCTCCCTCTAGCCTGGCCTTGAACGCCTCCAGGGACAGGGCATCCACAACTTTGTGTGGCAAACTTCTATAGTGCCTCCACAGCCCTGAGAGGGAATCCTTTCCCAAGTGCTGGCCCCCGACCCCGTGCCCTGTAACCCAATGGAAATGGTCACAGCAGCAGCTTTGGAATAGGATGTTTTTATTGATCATAAAGATGGAACTTGATGGAAATGAACCTGAGCCCTCAGCACCGGTAACAGGGGCACTGGATGGCTCAGGGGAGTCCTAAGGACTGCAGGTATGAACGGAAGCGATGTTGTCAGCGGGAGAGCTGCTGGGACATGCGGGCTGAAGGGAGGGGTCTGTGCTGATTCTGCTGCACAGCTCGGCAAATTCTGCTTCGAAGGACCACCATGATGGGATGGAGAAGTTGTTTCTTTGGTCAAGTGCATCCTGCTCTGCAGCCTCCTCCAGCTCTGCTTGCCCTTCGCTTGTGTTCTGATCTCTCTCGCAGTCGGTGTCAGGAGGAGCTTGTCCTGCAGCTGCCCGTTCTCTCTTGCGTGCCCTGTGGGAATGAGTTTCAGAAAGCACTGCTCACCGAGAGGAATCGAGGGACGCTTGAAAGGCCTTGCAGCATAAATCCTGGCAGTGTACTGCCAGCAGCTGATTTGGCCATCAGGATCCTGTCACCACAAATGCTTTGTAGCCAAATGCAGCGATACAGTGTCTTGGGGAAAAGTCAACTCACAGGTGTTTTTTCCACATCCATAGCATAGGAATGCAGGCCAGCGTCAGCACGGACAGCAGCGCAGCTGAGACCACAGCAACCACTGGGATGTGGCGTTTTTGCAGCTCCTTGCCAACAGCAGCCTTCGTGATTTTCCCTACGTCCACCCCTGGAAGAACCGAGACAGTGCCGCAGGTTACTGTCATCTGCAATGCAGATGATCTCACAGTGCGCTTCACGGAGCCAAGAGATTTCCTTTTTCATCAGTGGGTACCTCCGTCTCCGGTGTATAAGCACCAGAGGACAAGAAGGATTGCTTCCACTTCCCGTTGGGTAGGGAGAGGCTGCACCGGCACTGCCCATCTGTTCCTCTGGGCTGAGGGCCGGGCTCCGCCCTGGGGTCTGGGCTTTGTCCGTGGGCAGCACTGCAGAGCAGAAACCCTCACACTTTCCCCACATTTCATGTCCGGAGCTCTCCCCCAGGACATTCCCCAGGCTGAAGGTCAGCCTCCAGCCAGCACAAGGCACAGCTGGAGCCAGCCCAGTGGAGAAACACTCCTGCAGGCTCCTACCAGCCCAGTGGAGAAACACTCCTGCAGGCTCCTACCAGGCAGGGCTCATGGCCCTCGGGCTCCTCTGTAGCACGTGCTCTGTAGGAACACGCTCAGGTTTGGCTGCTGGCCTGCTGCGCAAGAGCAGGCAGGGAGAGCCTGGTGGCACGCAGTGATTCTGGCTGGGGACACCGGATGACCACGGGACTGAAATTACCTGGCAAAGCAGCTGCTTGTTCTGCCTGAGCATTTCGGTCAGAGACTGGCTGCGTGTCACTGCTGCCTTCCTGCAACGGCTTCTTCTGCACAGTCTTTTGGTCAGTCCCTTTAGTTCTGCCATGCACTGCCTCCCCTATTTTCATCACGGGTTTCCTTTGGACACGGGATGACCACCAGGCGTAATACCCTCCTCTAGATGCACCCTTTCCTCTTTCCGGACCTGCACGGAATGCATGAAATTAAATCTCCCCTGCCAAGGACACGCAAAGCCCTCCCTGGGGGCACTTCTGCAACCAAAGAGCCGTGAAAAGCTTCCGTACACGACGGCATCGCTGTGGAGCACAGTGGAGCATACCGGGGGATCGTGCAAGGAAAGGGCACACACACGCAGCACTTCGCTCTCACACCTGCCGAGAGACCTGGCCGACATTCGGCCTTTGAGCTGGCAGCTCTCACAGGAACTAAAAAGCCATGGCATACCCGTGTGATCTGCCGGAGCTTCAGTCCTGGAACTCGGAGGGGAAGCTGGATGACCTTCACTTCCAGTCACACCTGCAAACAAGCACAGGACAGAGCGACTCTACTTAGACGTTCTGCCAGTCAGAATGGCAGAGCATGCGATTGAAACAGGAGATTCCTTCACGACGCTGTTCTCTCCCTTCCACACAGAAGCAGCTTGGAAGCAGATCCTGGGTGCCCACGTGGGGAACCACGATTGTACAAATCTAACAGTGCGTGGAGCTACCCAGAGGAACGTCCTCCTGGAGCTCACGCCAGCTCTAAACTCAACTGCACCATGGCAGAAGGCACTGGGAGCAGCTCACGGCTGGAGTGGCTGGCAAAGACAGCTTTGCAAGGCACGGCACTTCACGTACATCACCCAGCCTGACCCATAACCTCCCTTCCCTTCCCTTCCCTTCCCTTCCCTTCCCTTCCCTTCCCTTCCCTTCCCTTCCCTTCCCTTCCCTTCCCTTCCCTTCCCTTCCCTTCCCTTCCCTTCCCTTCCCTTCCCTTCCCTTCCCTTCCCTTCCCTTCCCTTCCCTTCCCTTCCCTTCCCTTCCCTTCCCTTCCCTTCCCTTCCCTTCCCTTCCCTTCCCTTCCCTTCCCTTCCCTTCCCTTCCCTTCCCTTCCCTTCCCTTCCCTTCCCTTCCCTTCCCTTCCCTTCCCTTCCCTTCTGCAAAGGAACTGTGAAGTCACAGTTCACTTGGAAAGAAAACTAAAACCGGAATGCTCCTCCCTTTCGGCGACCTATCCATGAGAAGGAGCAGAAGGATCCCTCAATGCCAGTGCCCCATCTGTGTGGGTCAGTGTATCCCCCCGCGCCTCGGTTCACAGGAGGGATCCCGCTCTAGGCTTCTGTACCTATCCATGAGAAGGAGCAGAAGGATCCCTCAATGCCAGTGCCCCATCTGGGAGCTGTACAACATGTAACCACAGACACAGAGCACTGTGAGAGACCTTTAACTGCATGACCAGTTGCTTGCGTGTCCTCTGTTTCTTTCCGAGAGATGGGCAGCGTGAGACTGCTGCCTTCCCCATCTGCACAGGCTCTCTGTCTGCCTCTCTCGAAAGAAGGCAGGAGCATGGGACTGTAAGTAAGTGCTCCTCATCAGGATGATGGTATCTTCAGGAGGCAAGATACAGCAAGAAAGTTTAGGAACAAAGCCTGGGCTTTTTGCGGTGCGCCTCGTCACCAGTCTGAAAGTGTCATTCACTGAAAAAAAAAATGCTACACACTTCCAGTTCTGTTGCACGGACAGCAAAACCTGGCCTGCTGGGAGACCGGCAGGTTGCAGGTGAGTTTGTTGTTCACAGTGCACGCTGTGCGTTTTTGACAAGCTGCAAGGTGATGCTAAATGCCCTCTTTCAAAGGGAACGGGCAAAAGCTGCAGCCGGTTCAGACACAGGAGCAGCACCACAGCAAGGCTCTGGCCCGTCCCTTCCTGCTATGCATGCTACAGTTTCTCCACGAATACACGTAGAACCTCAGCTTCCCAAGTCTTTTGGTGAACAGATGGAAATATACGCACCAGGGACTGCCTTCTCCAAATCCTCCTTCATTTCCTTGAGGACAGGGGAATATTTTCCTGTCTTCAGCTCCTCAATCCATGTCTCAGGACCTTCATGGAAAGTTTTAAGATAAATTTCAGGCAAACCGATTTCTGATGTGAGTGCTCTTTCTGGTGAAGTCAATGAAGGCAGACTACCCACCTCTGGGATGCCAGCGGGACGCCAGTCGAGGATCTGGCAACGCCCTCTGCGGAGCCACGTCTGCAACCAAAGAACCACGAGAACTTTCCACCATACACTGCAATCTACGCATTACAGCTGCATGATGGCGTCACTGAGGGGCAGGTGCTATCGGGGAATCATGCGGTGACAGGGCACGCAAAGGCACGTCTGGATTCTCATACCTTCAGACGTGCCTGGCTGACATTAGAGCTTTGAGCTGGCAGCTCTCAAAGGAAGTAAAAAGCCATGACATACCCATGAGATCCGCCGGACCTTCTGGCCTGGAACCCAGCTGGGAAGCTGGATCCCATTCTCCGCCATCCACATCTGTAAAGACACACAGGACAGAGCAGCTGCCGTCAAACCTGCCCACATACTTCTTCAGATGGGAGTGACAGGGGGCTACTTTACAACCCTCTTCTCTCTCTTCAACGCAGGAGCACCTTGAAAACAGTTGCTGGGTGCCTGCAGTGGCGCCGTGCTATTGAAAGTGGAACTGCCCAGGGAAAGGGAATGGGGAAGGGAAGGGGAACACCTACAGACCCTTTCCTTCCAGTGACTTAGCTGGGGGATTGCCCTGAGTCTCATGGAGCAGATTAAGATGAGGCTTCGACAAGCCACTGCCTACGGACACAGCTGTCGTCAAGGGCAGATGAGAAACGTTCCCATTGCACGTGGCCACCTCTCTCTTCCTTAGAACCTACAGTGACTACACGGGGCTCAGGCAGTGACACGCGAGCCACACGCAGGACGAAAGCTCCCAAGTTGCAGAGGGGCCAGGGGACCTTGGTGGCTGGCATTCAGCAGCTTTCAAAATACTTTCTCCAGGCCACGTGAAAGAGCCCTCCGAGACCTCATGAACAAAATTCAGCCCCTTGAGGCTTTCTGACTGGGAGACCTCGGAGTCAGAGAGACAAAGGCAGCAGTGGGAGCATGCAGCAGCCAGGAATCAGTGGACTCCATGCATTTCACCCAGCATTGTCACGCTGGCCGGTGAAGAGCTGAAAGCTTGCTGAGCTATCACCACCAAGTCTGAGCAAATATCAAGGCAATGAAGACTGGGGACTTGCCTCTGGCGTCCAGCCCAGGCTCAGGGACAGGATTCCACTCTGCCGGTTGTCCTTGAGGGCCTGCAGGGACAAGTGAGATCAGACACGGGCGAGCAGAGCAGAGCAGAGCTTCCTCTGCATGTCGGGGCTACTTTTTCCTCAGTGGCCTGCAGGGTGTGGTGGTGGGTCAGGGATTGACGTGGCGCAAAGAAGAAGGTCTGCGTTCTCGCAACTGGAGAGAGGCAGGGGTAACCTTCCCACTGAAACGTGGCCGCTCTCCCAGTAACAAACTACTCATGACTGATCTGTGCAAGACCTCCAAGGTACAAGCAGGTTAGGAAGACCTTGAGAGGATCTGAAATGACACTGTATGCTACTGGGGCACAAATTTGTCTGCCTTCTTGGAAACAGGCACTCAGAACCTACCTCTGGGTTGATCCCAAGGCATAAGACCTGGATTCAGACTAACATCTGAATAGGTCGATTCACCACCACCAATGTCAGCATCTAGAATCAAGAATCAAGAACTGATGAGAGACGTTCCCATTGCTGGGGATGTTGTGATCTTCTTCTCCCGTAGAAACTGGAGGTGGGTCAGGTGACGGGGCGGGAGAAAGACTCAGGTCACGATGGCACAGTTGCAGAGCGGCCGGGAGGACCTCCTGGCTGCCACCTGGCAGCTTCCACAATGCGCTCTCCACGCCACGCGCAACAACCCTTACGGACCGCAGGGAAGAAGCAGCTGCCCCTCGGGCCTGTCTTCCTGGGACGCCTCTGGTGTACACAAAGGAAGGTCACACCGAAGCACCGGAGGAAAACACACCTGTGTCTTCCTCTGGGCTGCGGTCGGGGCTCTGTGTTGGAAACTGGGATTCGTCTATGGGGCGTACCACGAGGCCAGAGCAGAAATGCTCACGCTTTTCCCAGCACACAGAGTCTGCCCCAGGACATCACCCAGGATGAAGGCTGTGCTCCAGCCAGCAAGCGGCAGAGCCGCGGCCCGGCACGGCTGGAGCCAGCCCTGGGGAACAGCGCTGCCACGGGCTCTTGCCCGGCTCCTGCGGTGCTGCCCGTCACCCTCTGCCTAACGTCCACCCCGGAAGGTGGCCCCAGGGAAGGGTGACTTCAGGCCCCCCGTTTTCCCAGTTTTGGCCCCGTCTCTGCCCACTCACCTGCTGCCTGTGCTCGAAGCGGAGCAGCACAAATCTCGCGGGAACGCAGCGCCATCAGCAGGAGGAGCACGACAAGGCGGGCAGGGGCCGTGGCCCCCCACACTCGTGCCATGCTGCCACCACCACCACAGCCGCTACAGCAAGTGTTGCACTTGGGGCAGGCGCAGAGCAAGGCCTGTGCCCAGGGATGGCATCACAGTGGGGCATTGTGACCTCACGGCCCCGGGAAGCCCCCGCCCCTTTGTGATGCGCTGCACCAGGGCTGCTGGGGCCGGTGCTTACATCATAGAAACACGGAATCACGGAATGGCTGGGGTAGGAAGGGACGACTAAGAGCTTTTACCTCCAACCCCCACTGCCGAGGGCAGGGATGCCACCTGCTGAGTCGGCCTGCCCAGAGCTCCCTCCAGTCTGCCCTTGAATGCTTCCAGGGACAGGGCATCCACAACTTTGCGTGGCAAACTTCTATAGTGCTTCCACAACCCTGAGAGGGAATGCTTTCCAGCTCGGTGTGCCCCTGACACCGCAGGCCACCGAGGACAAGATGTGATATAGAAAACGGGGTCGGGATCCAGGGCGCTTTGGCACAGGTTACCCACGCACGTGAAACGTGCTGCAGTGCAGCAAGCCAAGCGCATAAAGCCTCTCTGGTACAAAGGCTGATGGCTGAAATATGAACACGGGGAGCTAGACCCTCCCGCAAACCTGCCAAGTCCAGCGTCACGTGCCTACACTCTTATCGGCACATCTGCAGCTCCACCTGTTCTCTTTCAGTTTTCCATACCTCGGCTAAGGACATCCCCTTTCCTACACCAGGCGTATTTCCCATTGTTAGTGTGCTTCCATACCAAATTCAGTAGTGGAAATGTAAGACTCGCCGGTTAGCACCTCCCGGCCGCAACGTCCAAGTGAGCTCACCCACTGCTGGCAGCCGGACGCTTGGTGGCGAGAGGCTCTGACGGCCATTGCCTGCAGGGTCCCGCCTGGCTCTCTGGAAACTGCAGCAGCAGCTGCACTCCTGCCACCTTGCACTGAAGGAATCACGCTGCTGCCACCTCCAGCGTAGACTCTCCAGAGAGAAGCGATCAGTGTCTTCTTCCCTCCTTCCCTTTGTGAGGAAGCTGTAGACCACCCAGACAATAGCTCTTGATGTCACAGCATCACAGAATCGCAGGGGTTGGAAGGGACCTCAAGAGATCAGTGAGTCCAACCCCCCTGCTAAAGCAGGTTCCCTACAATAGGTCGCACAGGTAGGCACCCAGGCCTACAGGCCTACCTGTCCGGAATGTCTCCATAGAAGGAGACTGCACAACCTCTCGGGCAACCTGATCCAGTTCTCCGTCACCCTTACGTAAAAAGTTCTTGCACACGCCTGTATGGACCTTCCTGCGTCCAAGTTTTGGGCCAGCGCTCCTTGTCCTATTGCAACACACCACCGAGAAGAGCCTGGCCTCATCATTTGCCTCCCACCTCCCTTTAGGTGTTAATTAACACAGATCAGATCTCCCCCTCAGTCTTCTTTTCCCCAGGCTGCACAGACCCAGCTTACTCAGCCTTTCCTCATCAGGGATGTGCTCCAGGTCCTTTGTCATCTTTGTGGCCCTCTGCCAGACTCCTTCTAGGAGATCCGTGTCTCTTTTGAACTGGAGAGCCCAGAACTGGACACGGTATTCTAAATGCGAATATACACTGCCAGGGCAGAAGCTCTGAACAAGAGCTCAAGGACAGCCCTCCACGTATCAAGTCTCCCCAGCACTTCCCTGCTCTGGTGGGAGCTTGGGTGACCGTCCCGGTCAGACAAGCCAGCTGAGGCTGGGCCCGAGGAGGCCCTCCCTGGCGTGCGGCTCTCCGACTGCTTCCCTTGCACCAAGTGCTGGCCCCAGCCCTGTGCCCTGTAACCCCATATATAAGCACTGCAATGGGCTGCCCAGGGACGTGGTTGAGTCACCGTCCCTGGATGTGTTTAAAAACAACCCTTCACTACCCTTTCTGTAGTGAAGTTTTTCCTGAGATCCAACCTAAACCTCCCTGGCACAACTTGAGGCCACTTCCCCTTGTCCTGTCACCACTCCCCTATCCCTCCTAAATAAGGTGGAGATGTGGCTGGCCTCATCCTTCTGTAAGGTCTGTGGATGCTGGAGCTGCCTGCAGTCGGGTGGGCTGCGCTCACTTTCCGTCCACGTGGCAAAAATGGTCTCTTGCTCATGAGTTAATTGGCGTTCATTAGCAATGACACGCACAGCAATCCCACCAGTCGGTGATCCTTGGCATTTGGGGTTTCCAACTGGTGGGTTGGGCCTGGAGCCCCTCCTGATGGGGACAGGCAGGGAGTACTGGGGCTGAGCACCTGGCAAAGGGAACGCTGAGGGGGGATCTGAGCAGTGCTGATGGATATCTGATGGGCTGGGGCTGCTCAGTGATGCCTGGGGTTGGACTGGAGGACTCCAGAGGTCCCTTCCAGCCCCCCAGCCCTGGAGTTCTGTGTAGAATAATTCTTAACAAAATATTAAGGTGGATTACAGTGATCGGATGCAGGGCCCAATAAAACACGCAAACAAACCAACGTGCAGCTTGCTTATACATGATTTCCGTATCGGCCTCCATGTTGCCCCTTTTCTTTGTTTTCAATACTTACTCATCTTGCTTGGCTCCTCCCAAGTAAGCTATTCCCCTCCCCACTTAACTTTTCCCCTTTGCTCCCGGGTTTTGCTGCATTGCAGCGCAGATCGGTGCTGTTTGCTGAGGGCATCGTGTGCTTTGGGGCCATGACTGAGTTTCCTCAGTACTGCTGGCGCTGCTCCATTCCTGTCTCCACAAAGACACCCATCCCTCCCTCAGACACACGCGGAGCCCTTCATCCGTCCCACCACTCCCCTTAACCTCCCGGAGAACAGCGCTAAGGGGACAGCTGAGTACCCACACAAGGCAAACTGCCCTCTGAGGCATTCTGTGCACCCTCAGCAGATCTGGGGCACCGCCGTCAGGACAGCACGCAAAACCACAGCAAGGTTTGTTTGAGAGCCACTTCTGGTGCGCGTGACGCCTCGAGGGCCTTAGGAGCAGCTGTTTCCCTTTGGGGCAGAGCCTGAAATTCGTGCTGCTGTCATTCACAAACCTGGGTTGCACACTCAACCGTGTGGCTCCGCATCCATCCATACAAGACATGGGGCGTTGCTACGGCAGAAGGCAGCCGGGGGTCCCCTCCAGCTCCTGCCCGCACCCCCCCACGGCGGCACAAACCTCGGAACCAACGGTTCTGTGACACGAGCGCCGGCGGCGACGAAGCCGGGCGCGATGGGCTGCTGTGCGCCTCCGGGAGCGGTGGTGCTGCTGCCGCCTCTCGTGGTGCTGCTGGGCGCCTGCCGGCCCGGGCACGGCTTCTCCGGCGGCTGCGAGTGAGTGGCCCGGCGGTGCCCTGAGGGGAGGGACGGCGGTTCCGATGCAAAAGCTGACGTGTTTCTGCTTGCAGCACCTGCGGGCTCCGGCCCATGGCTGATGGTTATAAAAATGTGTGGCACAGAAGCCCTGCACGGGTCCGTGGGAGGTGGGCACAGGAATCATCTCTCACGGAGGAATCTCTCATCACACCGCAGTGCGTCCTCACGGCAGCGCACTGCTTCGAGCATGCAACGTAAGGGCTGTCCCAATGGATGTCCACCGCAGGTCCACCACCAAGTACGAGCAAATATCAAGGCAATGAAGACTGGGGACTTGCCTCTGGAGTCCACCCCCGGCTCAGGGACAGGATTCCACCCTGCCGGTTGACCTTGGGGGCCTGCAGGGACAAGTGAGATCAGACACGGGCGAGCAGAGCAGAGCAGAGCAGAGCTTCCTCTGCATATCGGGGCCCCTTTCCCCCCGAGCAGTTCAGGTTTTAAGAAGACCGGAGCCGCCCTTAAGCCAGCAGAAGGCTTTCATCGGCGCTGCTGACGGGAACGGGTGGGGAGCAAGAGCAGGAGCGGCGGCCGCCCCCGGAAGCGCCGCGGGCAGCGTATCCCGACGGCCCGAGTTCCGCCCGACGGCCCGAGTCCCGCCCGCAGCGCCCGGCCGTCGCTCTCCGCACGCCGCTGCCGTCGGCTTCCCAGCGCAGCGTGGTGCCGCCCCGGCGGGGAAGGTGCTGGGAACGGCGGCGGCGGAGCTCTCGGCAAGGGAGCCGAGAAGCAGCCCGACGGCGGAAAGCCTCTGAGTGGAGAGCGAAGAGCCGTGGCGCCGCTCCCGAGCAGAGTGCTGCCGTCGTCTCGTTCGTCATCCGTAACCGTGAGGAAGCCGGAGCTCTGCTTTGAGAGCAATCGGGGCTGCAACGGGAGCGTTCCCCAAGGCCCGGGATGCCTGCGCTGTCCCGAGTGCGGTTCCTGCGATGATCTCTGCCTCTGGGCGCAGTCCCGGTGCGGCAGCCCGTGTCTCAGCCGGTATCGCACCGTTCCCTCCAGCAACAGGAGCTCCGTGGGGACGAAGGGGACAGGAGGGCACCTGGAAGGCCCCAGCTTTCTCCAAAGGGCCCGGGAGTGCACGTGTCTGCAGCAGGGTCCTTAGGTGGACACGTTTGTAACTGAAGCCAGGGAGTTTTGTACCACGTCTTACCCTGGCAGCCCCAAGGAGATCAGTGTTCTTCCTCTGAGAAAGGAAATTGCCTTGGTTTTACTAACAGCATCAAGACCACATTAAACTGCGCTGGAACAGCTGTACTGTGAAAAAACATTTTGCTTGATACAGGGCCATGGCTGGAGGGGAGGGGGAGTTCCAAAGTGAGTGTGTGGGGGGGGCATGCGGGGACAGTGCCCACAGCGGGAGGCAGATGGCTCCAACTGGGTGGGCACAGCTACACTGGGGTAGGCAGATGGCCCTCACCGGGAGGAAACTGGGAGGAATGCAGGGGGACTGGATTCCTAAAATTGGAGGGCACAGCTGAAATGGAGGTGCAGGTGGTCTAAACTGGAAAGCAGAGCTTGATATGGGGGGTGAGGGGGGGGGAGGTAGGTGGCCGAAACTGGGGGGCAAGGTGCAGATGGGGCTCGCCTTCATTCAACGCTCAAGATGGAGGGGATCCACAGGGATCACAGAACGGCAGGGGTTGGAAGGAAGCTCTGGAGATGGAGTCCAACATCCCTGCTAGAGAAGGTTCCCTACAGCGTGTCGCACAGCTCGGCATCCAGCATGGTTGGGAATATCTGCACAGAAGGAGATTCCCCCACCTCTCTGGGCAGCTTGTTCCTGTGCTCTGTCACTCTGACAGGAAAGTTATTCCTCATGTTTGTGCGGAACTTCCGATGTTCCAGTTTCCCCTGTTGCCCCTTGTTCTATTGCTGCAAAGCAGTGAAGAGAGCCTGCCCCCCTCCCAGCAGTGCAGCACTGCGAGGCTCTGGGAGCCCTGCCACAAGTGCAGGAGTTAATGTATGTGATTTTCTGTGAATTTAGGAATCAGTAAGAGTGTTAAGAACAAGTAATCAAAAAAACCCCAATCCCCCTTTTTAAATGGGGAGAGGCTAGAAAATGAAATGTTAGACTCCGTTCGTGACATCTAAGTTAACAGCAAACCGAAAAGCCCAAACACGTGGTTATTGCAGAGAAATGACTAATATTATTTGGGAAATAAGGACACTACAGAACCTAAAAGAAGAAGTTGGAGCTATTCCACCAGCCACCAAATTCTTCCTTAGATTAAATAGGATGGAGACCTATGCTATTCTGAATCAAAAATCTGTATGACAAAAGGAAGCAAGCAACAGAGGGAACAGATTTACTTTTGAGAAGCTATGCACAAAACCCATCCCCACTAATTGTACTTGTGACAAAGCTGTTCTATTACAGCTGTAAGCACCAACCCAGGGCTGTGTGTGTGTCACACCACTAGGCAGCAAATGGGTGATAACGCACACGTTTTACAACTCCCACCTGTGCAGCCTTTAAGTGCCTGTGTTCTCACTGAACACAAACCAAGCCTACCCAGCAAGGCAGATGCAAGCACAGCTTCTGCCACTGCCTGACACTTTTCAGAACAGCGATGTGCCTAGGAGTGATGACCAGGAGAAGGAGCAGCCTGTTAATTCTCCAGTACCGCACACTTCAACCCACAGGAGGCTTATGAACAAGGAGTCACGGTAGCAGGTAACAACAGGCCCAGAAACAGCTACAGACCTTGCATGCACCCCACCTACTGTAATCTTGGTAACTCCTCAATTTGGGAGTTAACGCTTTAAGAATCAGTGCTCAGCAAGGGCTGTACCCAGCAGGGTACGGTCAGCCTGCATTACCGACTGCTTTACCAGGGCATGCGGTTGACCCACATTCAACACGTCACCAACCAGAAGCCCCAGGTGCCTCTCCACAGAGCTCTTCTGCAGCCCCTCTCCCCCAGTCCTACATGTACCCAGCGTTGTCCTGCCCCAGGCGCAGAGTCCTTCCCGGCTCCGGCCTTCCTGTGAGCACGGGGAAGGCACAGCAGGCGGCTGCTGCAGGTGCCGCAGGCCGCAGCCCTGCATCTCCTCAGCTGTGAGGAGCCGAACCCAAAGTGCGCTCTCTCAGGCAGTCTCTCAGCACTCAGAGCAATGCCTGTGTGCAGGGATGGCATCAAAGCGGAGCGTTGTGACCTCACGGCCCCGGGAAGCCGGGTGGAGGCTCCCCGCCCCTCTTGTGATGCGCTGCACCAGGGCTGCTGGGGCCGGTGCTTACATCATAGAAACACGGAGTCATGGAATGGCTGGGGTAGGAAGGGACGACTAAGAACTTTTACCTCCAACCCCACTGCCGAGGGCAGGGATGCCACCCGCTGAGTCGGCCTGCCCAGAGCTCCCTCTAGCCTGGCCTTGAACGCGTCCAGGGACAGGGCATCCACAACTTTGTGTGGCAAACTTCTACAGTGCCTCCACAGCCCTGAGAGGGAATCCTTTCCCAAGTGCTGGCCCCCGACCCCGTGCCCTGTAACCCAATGGAAATGGTCACAGCAGCAGCTTTGGAATAGGATGTTTTTATTGATCATAAAGATGGAACTTGATGGAAATGAACCTGAGCCCTCAGCACCGGTAACAGGGGCACTGGATGGCTCAGGGGAGTCCTAAGGACTGCAGGTATGAACGGAAGCGATGTTGTCAGCGGGAGAGCTGCTGGGACATGCGGGCTGAAGGGAGGGGTCTGTGCTGATTCTGCTGCACAGCTCGGCAAATTCTGCTTCGAAGGACCACCATGATGGGATGGAGAAGTTGTTTCTTTGGTCAAGTGCATCCTCCTTTGCAGCCTCCCCCAGCTCCGCTCGGCCTTTGCCTGCGTTCTGATCTCTCTCGCAGTCGGTGTCAGGAGGAGCTTGTCCTGCAGCTGCCCGTTCTCTCTTGCGTGCCCTGTGGGAATGAGTTTCAGAAAGAACTGCTCACCGAGGGGAATCGAGGGACGCTTGAAAGGCCTTGCAGCATAAATCCTGGCAGTGTACTGCCAGCAGCTGATTTGGCCATCAGGATCCTGTCACCACAAATGCTTTGTAGCCAAATGCAGCGATACAGTGTCTTGGGGAAAAGTCAACTCACAGGTGTTTTTTCCACATCCATAGCATAGGAATGCAGGCCAGCGTCAGCACGGACAGCAGCGCAGCTGAGACCACAGCAACCACTGGGATGTGGCGTTTTTGCAGCTCCTTGCCAACAGCAGCCTTCGTGATTTTCCCTACGTCCACCCCTGGAAGAACCGAGACAGTGCCGCAGGTTACTGTCATCTGCAATGCAGATGATCTCACAGTGCGCTTCACGGAGCCAAGAGGTTTCCTTTTTCATCAGTGGGTACCTCCGTCTCCGGTGTATAAGCACCAGAGGACAAGAAGGATTGCTTCCACTTCCCGTTGGGTAGGGAGAGGCTGCACCGGCACTGCCCATCTGTTCCTCTGGGCTGAGGGCCGGGCTCCGCCCTGGGGTCTGGGCTTTGTCCGTGGGCAGCACTGCAGAGCAGAAACCCTCACACTTTCCCCACATTTCATGTCCGGAGCTCTCCCCCAGGACATTCCCCAGGCTGAAGGTCAGCCTCCAGCCAGCACAAGGCACAGCTGGAGCCAGCCCAGTGGAGAAACACTCCTGCAGGCTCCTACCAGCCCAGTGGAGAAACACTCCTGCAGGCTCCTACCAGGCAGGGCTCATGGCCCTCGGGCTCCTCTGTAGCACGTGCTCTGTAGGAACACGCTCAGGTTTGGCTGCTGGCCTGCTGCGCAAGAGCAGGCAGGGAGAGCCTGGTGGCACGCAGTGATTCTGGCTGGGGACACCGGATGACCACGGGACTGAAATTACCTGGCAAAGCAGCTGCTTGTTCTGCCTGAGCATTTCGGTCAGAGACTGGCTGCGTGTCACTGCTGCCTTCCTGCAACGGCTTCTTCTGCACAGTCTTTTGGTCAGTCCCTTTAGTTCTGCCATGCACTGCCTCCCCTATTTTCATCACGGGTTTCCTTTGGACACGGGATGACCACCAGGCGTAATACCCTCCTCTAGATGCACCCTTTCCTCTTTCCGGACCTGCACGGAATGCATGAAATTAAATCTCCCCTGCCAAGGACACGCAAAGCCCTCCCTGGGGGCACTTCTGCAACCAAAGAGCCGTGAAAAGCTTCCGTACACGACGGCATCGCTGTGGAGCACAGTGGAGCATACCGGGGGATCGTGCAAGGAAAGGGCACACACACGCAGCACTTCGCTCTCACACCTGCCGAGAGACCTGGCCGACATTCGGCCTTTGAGCTGGCAGCTCTCACAGGAACTAAAAAGCCATGGCATACCCGTGTGATCTGCCGGAGCTTCAGTCCTGGAACTCGGAGGGGAAGCTGGATGACCTTCACTTCCAGTCACACCTGCAAACAAGCACAGGACAGAGCGACTCTACTTAGACGTTCTGCCAGTCAGAATGGCAGAGCATGCGATTGAAACAGGAGATTCCTTCACGACGCTGTTCTCTCCCTTCCACACAGAAGCAGCTTGGAAGCAGATCCTGGGTGCCCACGTGGGGAACCACGATTGTACAAATCTAACAGTGCGTGGAGCTACCCAGAGGAACGTCCTCCTGGAGCTCACGCCAGCTCTAAACTCAACTGCACCATGGCAGAAGGCACTGGGAGCAGCTCACGGCTGGAGTGGCCGGCAAAGACAGCTTTGCAAGGCACGGCACTTCACGTACATCACCCAGCCTGACCCATAACCTCCCTTCCCTTCCCTTCCCTTCCCTTCCCTTCTGCAAAGGAACTGTGAAGTCACAGTTCACTTGGAAAGAAAACTAAAACCGGAATGCTCCTCCCTTTCGGCGACCTATCCATGAGAAGGAGCAGAAGGATCCCTCAATGCCAGTGCCCCATCTGTGTGGGTCAGTGTATCCCCCCGCGCCTCGGTTCACAGGAGGGATCCCGCTCTAGGCTTCTGTCATGCCTTGTGCCTCATGCAACAAGTTCCTGGGAACTGGGTGCAGTGGGAGCTGTACAACATGTAACCACAGACACAGAGCACTGTGAGAGACCTTTAACTGCATGACCAGTTGCTTGCGTGTCCTCTGTTTCTTTCCGAGAGATGGGCAGCGTGAGACTGCTGCCTTCCCCATCTGCACAGGCTCTCTGTCTGCCTCTCTCGAAAGAAGGCAGGAGCATGGGACTGTAAGTAAGTGCTCCTCATCAGGATGATGGTATCTTCAGGAGGCAAGATACAGCAAGAAAGTTTAGGAACAAAGCCTGGGCTTTTTGCGGTGCGCCTCGTCACCAGTCTGAAAGTGTCATTCACTGAAAAAAAAAATGCTACACACTTCCAGTTCTGTTGCACGGACAGCAAAACCTGGCCTGCTGGGAGACCGGCAGGTTGCAGGTGAGTTTGTTGTTCACAGTGCACGCTGTGCGTTTTTGACAAGCTGCAAGGTGATGCTAAATGCCCTCTTTCAAAGGGAACGGGCAAAAGCTGCAGCCGGTTCAGACACAGGAGCAGCACCACAGCAAGGCTCTGGCCCGTCCCTTCCTGCTATGCATGCTACAGTTTCTCCACGAATACACGTAGAACCTCAGCTTCCCAAGTCTTTTGGTGAACAGATGGAAATATACGCACCAGGGACTGCCTTCTCCAAATCCTCCTTCATTTCCTTGAGGACAGGGGAATATTTTCCTGTCTTCAGCTCCTCAATCCATGTCTCAGGACCTTCATGGAAAGTTTTAAGATAAATTTCAGGCAAACCGATTTCTGATGTGAGTGCTCTTTCTGGTGAAGTCAATGAAGGCAGACTACCCACCTCTGGGATGCCAGCGGGACGCCAGTCGAGGATCTGGCAACGCCCTCTGCGGAGCCACGTCTGCAACCAAAGAACCACGAGAACTTTCCACCATACACTGCAATCTACGCATTACAGCTGCATGATGGCGTCACTGAGGGGCAGGTGCTATCGGGGAATCATGCGGTGACAGGGCACGCAAAGGCACGTCTGGATTCTCATACCTTCAGACGTGCCTGGCTGACATTAGAGCTTTGAGCTGGCAGCTCTCAAAGGAAGTAAAAAGCCATGACATACCCATGAGATCCGCCGGACCTTCTGGCCTGGAACCCAGCTGGGAAGCTGGATCCCATTCTCCGCCATCCACATCTGTAAAGACACACAGGACAGAGCAGCTGCCGTCAAACCTGCCCACATACTTCTTCAGATGGGAGTGACAGGGGGCTACTTTACAACCCTCTTCTCTCTCTTCAACGCAGGAGCACCTTGAAAACAGTTGCTGGGTGCCTGCAGTGGCGCCGTGCTATTGAAAGTGGAACTGCCCAGGGAAAGGGAATGGGGAAGGGAAGGGGAACACCTACAGACCCTTTCCTTCCAGTGACTTAGCTGGGGGATTGCCCTGAGTCTCATGGAGCAGATTAAGATGAGGCTTCGACAAGCCACTGCCTACGGACACAGCTGTCGTCAAGGGCAGATGAGAAACGTTCCCATTGCACGTGGCCACCTCTCTCTTCCTTAGAACCTACAGTGACTACACGGGGCTCAGGCAGTGACACGCGAGCCACACGCAGGACGAAAGCTCCCAAGTTGCAGAGGGGCCAGGGGACCTTGGTGGCTGGCATTCAGCAGCTTTCAAAATACTTTCTCCAGGCCACGTGAAAGAGCCCTCCGAGACCTCATGAACAAAATTCAGCCCCTTGAGGCTTTCTGACTGGGAGACCTCGGAGTCAGAGAGACAAAGGCAGCAGTGGGAGCATGCAGCAGCCAGGAATCAGTGGACTCCATGCATTTCACCCAGCATTGTCACGCTGGCCGGTGAAGAGCTGAAAGCTTGCTGAGCTATCACCACCAAGTCTGAGCAAATATCAAGGCAATGAAGACTGGGGACTTGCCTCTGGCGTCCAGCCCAGGCTCAGGGACAGGATTCCACTCTGCCGGTTGTCCTTGAGGGCCTGCAGGGACAAGTGAGATCAGACACGGGCGAGCAGAGCAGAGCAGAGCTTCCTCTGCATGTCAGGGCTACTTTTTCCTCAGTGGCCTGCAGGGTGTGGTGGTGGGTCAGGGATTGACGTGGCGCAAAGAAGAAGGTCTGCGTTCTCGCAACTGGAGAGAGGCAGGGGTAACCTTCCCACTGAAACGTGGCCGCTCTCCCAGTAACAAACTACTCATGACTGATCTGTGCAAGACCTCCAAGGTACAAGCAGGTTAGGAAGACCTTGAGAGGATCTGAAATGACACTGTATGCTACTGGGGCACAAATTTGTCTGCCTTCTTGGAAACAGGCACTCAGAACCTACCTCTGGGTTGATCCCAAGGCATAAGACCTGGATTCAGACTAACATCTGAATAGGTCGATTCACCACCACCAATGTCAGCATCTAGAATCAAGAATCAAGAACTGATGAGAGACGTTCCCATTGCTAGGGATGTTGTGATCTTCTTCTCCCTTAGAAACTGGAGGTGGGTCAGGTGACGGGGCGGGAGAAAGACTCAGGTCACGATGGCACAGTTGCAGAGCGGCCGGGAGGACCTCCTGGCTGCCACCTGGCAGCTTCCACAATGCGCTCTCCACGCCACGCGCAACAACCCTTACGGACCGCAGGGAAGAAGCAGCTGCCCCTCGGGCCTGTCTTCCTGGGACGCCTCTGGTGTACACAAAGGAAGGTCACACCGAAGCACCGGAGGAAAACACACCTGTGTCTTCCTCTGGGCTGCGGTCGGGGCTCTGTGTTGGAAACTGGGATTCGTCTATGGGGCGTACCACGAGGCCAGAGCAGAAATGCTCACGCTTTTCCCAGCACACAGAGTCTGCCCCAGGACATCACCCAGGATGAAGGCTGTGCTCCAGCCAGCAAGCGGCAGAGCCGCGGCCCGGCACGGCTGGAGCCAGCCCTGGGGAACAGCGCTGCCACGGGCTCTTGCCCGGCTCCTGCGGTGCTGCCCGTCACCCTCTGCCTAACGTCCACCCCGGAAGGTGGCCCCAGGGAAGGGTGACTTCAGGCCCCCCATTTTCCCAGTTTTGGCCCCGTCTCTGCCCACTCACCTGCTGCCTGTGCTCGAAGCGGAGCAGCACAAATCTCGCGGGAACGCAGCGCCATCAGCAGGAGGAGCACGACAAGGCGGGCAGGGGCCGTGGCCCCCCACACTCGTGCCATGCTGCCACCACCACCACAGCCGCTACAGCAAGTGTTGCACTTGGGGCAGGCGCAGAGCAAGGCCTGTGCCCAGGGATGGCATCACAGTGGGGCATTGTGACCTCACGGCCCCGGGAAGCCCCCGCCCCTTTGTGATGCGCTGCACCAGGGCTGCTGGGGCCGGTGCTTACATCATAGAAACACGGAATCACGGAATGGCTGGGGTAGGAAGGGACGACTAAGAGCTTTTACCTCCAACCCCACTGCCGAGGGCAGGGATGCCACCCGCTGAGTCGGCCTGCCCAGAGCTCCCTCCAGTCTGCCCTTGAATGCTTCCAGGGACAGGGCATCCACAACTTTGCGTGGCAAACTTCTATAGTGCTTCCACAACCCTGAGAGGGAATGCTTTCCAGCTCGGTGTGCCCCTGACACCGCAGGCCACCGAGGACAAGATGTGATATAGAAAACGGGGTCGGGATCCAGGGCGCTTTGGCACAGGTTACCCACGCACGTGAAACGTGCTGCAGTGCAGCAAGCCAAGCGCATAAAGCCTCTCTGGTACAAAGGCTGATGGCTGAAATATGAACACGGGGAGCTAGACCCTCCCGCAAACCTGCCAAGTCCAGCGTCACGTGCCTACACTCTTATCGGCACATCTGCAGCTCCACCTGTTCTCTTTCAGTTTTCCATACCTCGGCTAAGGACATCCCCTTTCCTACACCAGGCGTATTTCCCATCGTTAGCGTGCTTCCATACCAAATTCAGTAGTGGAAATGTAAGACTCGCCGGTTAGCACCTCCCGGCCGCAACGTCCAAGTGAGCTCACCCACTGCTGGCAGCCGGACGCTTGGTGGCGAGAGGCTCTGACGGCCATTGCCTGCAGGGTCCCGCCTGGCTCTCTGGAAACTGCAGCAGCAGCTGCACTCCTGCCACCTTGCACTGAAGGAATCACGCTGCTGCCACCTCCAGCGTAGACTCTCCAGAGAGAAGCGATCAGTGTCTTCTTCCCTCCTTCCCTTTGTGAGGAAGCTGTAGACCACCCAGACAATAGCTCTTGATGTCACAGCATCACAGAATCGCAGGGGTTGGAAGGGACCTCAAGAGATCAGTGAGTCCAACCCCCCTGCTAAAGCAGGTTCCCTACAATAGGTCGCACAGGTAGGCACCCAGGCCTACAGGCCTACCTGTCCGGAATGTCTCCATAGAAGGAGACTGCACAACCTCTCGGGCAACCTGATCCAGTTCTCCGTCACCCTTACGTAAAAAGTTCTTGCACACGCCTGTATGGACCTTCCTGCGTCCAAGTTTTGGGCCAGCGCTCCTTGTCCTATTGCAACACACCACCGAGAAGAGCCTGGCCTCATCATTTGCCTCCCACCTCCCTTTAGGTGTTAATTAACACAGATCAGATCTCCCCTCAGTCTTCTTTTCCCCAGGCTGCACAGACCCAGCTTACTCAGCCTTTCCTCATCAGGGATGTGCTCCAGGTCCTTTGTCATCTTTGTGGCCCTCTGCCAGACTCCTTCTAGGAGATCCGTGTCTCTTTTGAACTGGAGAGCCCAGAACTGGACACGGTATTCTAAATGCGAATATACACTGCCAGGGCAGAAGCTCTGAACAAGAGCTCAAGGACAGCCCTCCACGTATCAAGTCTCCCCAGCACTTCCCTGCTCTGGTGGGAGCTTGGGTGACCGTCCCGGTCAGACAAGCCAGCTGAGGCTGGGCCCGAGGAGGCCCTCCCTGGCGTGCGGCTCTCCGACTGCTTCCCTTGCACCAAGTGCTGGCCCCAGCCCTGTGCCCTGTAACCCCATATATAAGCACTGCAATGGGCTGCCCAGGGACGTGGTTGAGTCACCGTCCCTGGATGTGTTTAAAAACAACCCTTCACTACCCTTTCTGTAGTGAAGTTTTTCCTGAGATCCAACCTAAACCTCCCTGGCACAACTTGAGGCCACTTCCCCTTGTCCTGTCACCACTCCCCTATCCTCCTAAATAAGGTGGAGATGTGGCTGGCCTCATCCTTCTGTAAGGTCTGTGGATGCTGGAGCTGCCTGCAGTCGGGTGGGCTGCGCTCACTTTCCGTCCACGTGGCAAAAATGGTCTCTTGCTCATGAGTTAATTGGCGTTCATTAGCAATGACACGCACAGCAATCCCACCAGTCGGTGATCCTTGGCATTTGGGGTTTCCAACTGGTGGGTTGGGCCTGGAGCCCCTCCTGATGGGGACAGGCAGGGAGTACTGGGGCTGAGCACCTGGCAAAGGGAACGCTGAGGGGGGATCTGAGCAGTGCTGATGGATATCTGATGGGCTGGGGCTGCTCAGTGATGCCTGGGGTTGGACTGGAGGACTCCAGAGGTCCCTTCCAGCCCCCCAGCCCTGGAGTTCTGTGTAGAATAATTCTTAACAAAATATTAAGGTGGATTACAGTGATCGGATGCAGGGCCCAATAAAACACGCAAACAAACCAACGTGCAGCTTGCTTATACATGATTTCCGTATCGGCCTCCATGTTGCCCCTTTTCTTTGTTTTCAATACTTACTCATCTTGCTTGGCTCCTCCCAAGTAAGCTATTCCCCTCCCCACTTAACTTTTCCCCTTTGCTCCCGGGTTTTGCTGCATTGCAGCGCAGATCGGTGCTGTTTGCTGAGGGCATCGTGTGCTTTGGGGCCATGACTGAGTTTCCTCAGTACTGCTGGCGCTGCTCCATTCCTGTCTCCACAAAGACACCCATCCCTCCCTCAGACACACGCGGAGCCCTTCATCCGTCCCACCACTCCCCTTAACCTCCCGGAGAACAGCGCTAAGGGGACAGCTGAGTACCCACACAAGGCAAACTGCCCTCTGAGGCATTCTGTGCACCCTCAGCAGATCTGGGGCACCGCCGTCAGGACAGCACGCAAAACCACAGCAAGGTTTGTTTGAGAGCCACTTCTGGTGCGCGTGACGCCTCGAGGGCCTTAGGAGCAGCTGTTTCCCTTTGGGGCAGAGCCTGAAATTCGTGCTGCTGTCATTCACAAACCTGGGTTGCACACTCAACCGTGTGGCTCCGCATCCATCCATACAAGACAGAGGGCGTTGCTACGGCAGAAGGCAGCCGGGGGTCCCCTCCAGCTCCTGCCCGCACCCCCCCACGGCGGCACAAACCTCGGAACCAACGGTTCTGTGACACGAGCGCCGGCGGCGACGAAGCCGGGCGCGATGGGCTGCTGTGCGCCTCCGGGAGCGGTGGTGCTGCTGCCGCCTCTCGTGGTGCTGCTGGGCGCCTGCCGGCCCGGGCACGGCTTCTCCGGCGGCTGCGAGTGAGTGGCCCGGCGGTGCCCTGAGGGGAGGGACGGCGGTTCCGATGCAAAAGCTGACGTGTTTCTGCTTGCAGCACCTGCGGGCTCCGGCCCATGGCTGATGGTTATAAAAATGTGTGGCACAGAAGCCCTGCACGGGTCCGTGGGAGGTGGGCACAGGAATCATCTCTCACGGAGGAATCTCTCATCACACCGCAGTGCGTCCTCACGGCAGCGCACTGCTTCGAGCATGCAACGTAAGGGCTGTCCCAATGGATGTCCACCGCAGGTCCACCACCAAGTACGAGCAAATATCAAGGCAATGAAGACTGGGGACTTGCCTCTGGAGTCCACCCCCGGCTCAGGGACAGGATTCCACCCTGCCGGTTGACCTTGGGGGCCTGCAGGGACAAGTGAGATCAGACACGGGCGAGCAGAGCAGAGCAGAGCAGAGCTTCCTCTGCATATCGGGGCCCCTTTCCCCCCGAGCAGTTCAGGTTTTAAGAAGACCGGAGCCGCCCTTAAGCCAGCAGAAGGCTTTCGCCGGCGCTGCTGACGGGAACGGGTGGGGAGCAAGAGCAGGAGCGGCGGCCGCCCCCGGAAGCGCCGCGGGCAGCGTATCCCGACGGCCCGAGTTCCGCCCGACGGCCCGAGTCCCGCCCGCAGCGCCCGGCCGTCGCTCTCCGCACGCCGCTGCCGTCGGCTTCCCAGCGCAGCGTGGTGCCGCCCCGGCGGGGAAGGTGCTGGGAACGGCGGCGGCGGAGCTCTCGGCAAGGGAGCCGAGAAGCAGCCCGACGGCGGAAAGCCTCTGAGTGGAGAGCGAAGAGCCGTGGCGCCGCTCCCGAGCAGAGTGCTGCCGTCGTCTCGTTCGTCATCCGTAACCGTGAGGAAGCCGGAGCTCTGCTTTGAGAGCAATCGGGGCTGCAACGGGAGCGTTCCCCAAGGCCCGGGATGCCTGCGCTGTCCCGAGTGCGGTTCCTGCGATGATCTCTGCCTCTGGGCGCAGTCCCGGTGCGGCAGCCCGTGTCTCAGCCGGTATCGCACCGTTCCCTCCAGCAACAGGAGCTCCGTGGGGACGAAGGGGACAGGAGGGCACCTGGAAGGCCCCAGCTTTCTCCAAAGGGCCCGGGAGTGCACGTGTCTGCAGCAGGGTCCTTAGGTGGACACGTTTGTAACTGAAGCCAGGGAGTTTTGTACCACGTCTTACCCTGGCAGCCCCAAGGAGATCAGTGTTCTTCCTCTGAGAAAGGAAATTGCCTTGGTTTTACTAACAGCATCAAGACCACATTAAACTGCGCTGGAACAGCTGTACTGTGAAAAAACATTTTGCTTGATACAGGGCCATGGCTGGAGGGGAGGGGGAGTTCCAAAGTGAGTGTGTGGGGGGGGCATGCGGGGACAGTGCCCACAGCGGGAGGCAGATGGCTCCAACTGGGTGGGCACAGCTACACTGGGGTAGGCAGATGGCCCTCACCGGGAGGAAACTGGGAGGAATGCAGGGGGACTGGATTCCTAAAATTGGAGGGCACAGCTGAAATGGAGGTGCAGGTGGTCTAAACTGGAAAGCAGAGCTTGATATGGGGGGTGAGGGGGGGGGGAGGTAGGTGGCCGAAACTGGGGGGCAAGGTGCAGATGGGGCTCGCCTTCATTCAACGCTCAAGATGGAGGGGATCCACAGGGATCACAGAACGGCAGGGGTTGGAAGGAAGCTCTGGAGATGGAGTCCAACATCCCTGCTAGAGAAGGTTCCCTACAGCGTGTCGCACAGCTCGGCATCCAGCATGGTTGGGAATATCTGCACAGAAGGAGATTCCCCCACCTCTCTGGGCAGCTTGTTCCTGTGCTCTGTCACTCTGACAGGAAAGTTATTCCTCATGTTTGTGCGGAACTTCCGATGTTCCAGTTTCCCCTGTTGCCCCTTGTTCTATTGCTGCAAAGCAGTGAAGAGAGCCTGCCCCCCTCCCAGCAGTGCAGCACTGCGAGGCTCTGGGAGCCCTGCCACAAGTGCAGGAGTTAATGTATGTGATTTTCTGTGAATTTAGGAATCAGTAAGAGTGTTAAGAACAAGTAATCAAAAAAACCCCAATCCCCCTTTTTAAATGGGGAGAGGCTAGAAAATGAAATGTTAGACTCCGTTCGTGACATCTAAGTTAACAGCAAACCGAAAAGCCCAAACACGTGGTTATTGCAGAGAAATGACTAATATTATTTGGGAAATAAGGACACTACAGAACCTAAAAGAAGAAGTTGGAGCTATTCCACCAGCCACCAAATTCTTCCTTAGATTAAATAGGATGGAGACCTATGCTATTCTGAATCAAAAATCTGTATGACAAAAGGAAGCAAGCAACAGAGGGAACAGATTTACTTTTGAGAAGCTATGCACAAAACCCATCCCCACTAATTGTACTTGTGACAAAGCTGTTCTATTACAGCTGTAAGCACCAACCCAGGGCTGTGTGTGTGTCACACCACTAGGCAGCAAATGGGTGATAACGCACACGTTTTACAACTCCCACCTGTGCAGCCTTTAAGTGCCTGTGTTCTCACTGAACACAAACCAAGCCTACCCAGCAAGGCAGATGCAAGCACAGCTTCTGCCACTGCCTGACACTTTTCAGAACAGCGATGTGCCTAGGAGTGATGACCAGGAGAAGGAGCAGCCTGTTAATTCTCCAGTACCGCACACTTCAACCCACAGGAGGCTTATGAACAAGGAGTCACGGTAGCAGGTAACAACAGGCCCAGAAACAGCTACAGACCTTGCATGCACCCCACCTACTGTAATCTTGGTAACTCCTCAATTTGGGAGTTAACGCTTTAAGAATCAGTGCTCAGCAAGGGCTGTACCCAGCAGGGTACGGTCAGCCTGCATTACCGACTGCTTTACCAGGGCATGCGGTTGACCCACATTCAACACGTCACCAACCAGAAGCCCCAGGTGCCTCTCCACAGAGCTCTTCTGCAGCCCCTCTCCCCCAGTCCTACATGTACCCAGCGTTGTCCTGCCCCAGGCGCAGAGTCCTTCCCGGCTCCGGCCTTCCTGTGAGCACGGGGAAGGCACAGCAGGCGGCTGCTGCAGGTGCCGCAGGCCGCAGCCCTGCATCTCCTCAGCTGTGAGGAGCCGAACCCAAAGTGCGCTCTCTCAGGCAGTCTCTCAGCACTCAGAGCAATGCCTGTGTGCAGGGATGGCATCAAAGCGGAGCGTTGTGACCTCACGGCCCCGGGAAGCCGGGTGGAGGCTCCCCGCCCCTCTTGTGATGCGCTGCACCAGGGCTGCTGGGGCCGGTGCTTACATCATAGAAACACGGAGTCATGGAATGGCTGGGGTAGGAAGGGACGACTAAGAACTTTTACCTCCAACCCCACTGCCGAGGGCAGGGATGCCACCCGCTGAGTCGGCCTGCCCAGAGCTCCCTCTAGCCTGGCCTTGAACGCCTCCAGGGACAGGGCATCCACAACTTTGTGTGGCAAACTTCTACAGTGCCTCCACAGCCCTGAGAGGGAATCCTTTCCCAAGTGCTGGCCCCCGACCCCGTGCCCTGTAACCCAATGGAAATGGTCACAGCAGCAGCTTTGGAATAGGATGTTTTTATTGATCATAAAGATGGAACTTGATGGAAATGAACCTGAGCCCTCAGCACCGGTAACAGGGGCACTGGATGGCTCAGGGGAGTCCTAAGGACTGCAGGTATGAACGGAAGCGATGTTGTCAGCGGGAGAGCTGCTGGGACATGCGGGCTGAAGGGAGGGGTCTGTGCTGATTCTGCTGCACAGCTCGGCAAATTCTGCTTCGAAGGACCACCATGATGGGATGGAGAAGTTGTTTCTTTGGTCAAGTGCATCCTCCTTTGCAGCCTCCCCCAGCTCCGCTCGGCCTTTGCCTGCGTTCTGATCTCTCTCGCAGTCGGTGTCAGGAGGAGCTTGTCCTGCAGCTGCCCGTTCTCTCTTGCGCGCCCTGTGGGAATGAGTTTCAGAAAGCACTGCTCACCGAGGGGAATCGAGGGACGCTTGAAAGGCCTTGCAGCATAAATCCTGGCAGTGTACTGCCAGCAGCTGATTTGGCCATCAGGATCCTGTCACCACAAATGCTTTGTAGCCAAATGCAGCGATACAGTGTCTTGGGGAAAAGTCAACTCACAGGTGTTTTTTCCACATCCATAGCATAGGAATGCAGGCCAGCGTCAGCACGGACAGCAGCGCAGCTGAGACCACAGCAACCACTGGGATGTGGCGTTTTTGCAGCTCCTTGCCAACAGCAGCCTTCGTGATTTTCCCTACGTCCACCCCTGGAAGAACCGAGACAGTGCCGCAGGTTACTGTCATCTGCAATGCAGATGATCTCACAGTGCGCTTCACGGAGCCAAGAGGTTTCCTTTTTCATCAGTGGGTACCTCCGTCTCCGGTGTATAAGCACCAGAGGACAAGAAGGATTGCTTCCACTTCCCGTTGGGTAGGGAGAGGCTGCACCGGCACTGCCCATCTGTTCCTCTGGGCTGAGGGCCGGGCTCCGCCCTGGGGTCTGGGCTTTGTCCGTGGGCAGCACTGCAGAGCAGAAACCCTCACACTTTCCCCACATTTCATGTCCGGAGCTCTCCCCCAGGACATTCCCCAGGCTGAAGGTCAGCCTCCAGCCAGCACAAGGCACAGCTGGAGCCAGCCCAGTGGAGAAACACTCCTGCAGGCTCCTCTGTAGCACGTGCTCTGTAGGAACACGCTCAGGTTTGGCTGCTGGCCTGCTGCGCAAGAGCAGGCAGGGAGAGCCTGGTGGCACGCAGTGATTCTGGCTGGGGACACCGGATGACCACGGGACTGAAATTACCTGGCAAAGCAGCTGCTTGTTCTGCCTGAGCATTTCGGTCAGAGACTGGCTGCGTGTCACTGCTGCCTTCCTGCAACGGCTTCTTCTGCACAGTCTTTTGGTCAGTCCCTTTAGTTCTGCCATGCACTGCCTCCCCTATTTTCATCACGGGTTTCCTTTGGACACGGGATGACCACCAGGCGTAATACCCTCCTCTAGATGCACCCTTTCCTCTTTCCGGACCTGCACGGAATGCATGAAATTAAATCTCCCCTGCCAAGGACACGCAAAGCCCTCCCTGGGGGCACTTCTGCAACCAAAGAGCCGTGAAAAGCTTCCGTACACGACGGCATCGCTGTGGAGCACAGTGGAGCATACCGGGGGATCGTGCAAGGAAAGGGCACACACACGCAGCACTTCGCTCTCACACCTGCCGAGAGACCTGGCCGACATTCGGCCTTTGAGCTGGCAGCTCTCACAGGAACTAAAAAGCCATGGCATACCCGTGTGATCTGCCGGAGCTTCAGTCCTGGAACTCGGAGGGGAAGCTGGATGACCTTCACTTCCAGTCACACCTGCAAACAAGCACAGGACAGAGCGACTCTACTTAGACGTTCTGCCAGTCAGAATGGCAGAGCATGCGATTGAAACAGGAGATTCCTTCACGACGCTGTTCTCTCCCTTCCACACAGAAGCAGCTTGGAAGCAGATCCTGGGTGCCCACGTGGGGAACCACGATTGTACAAATCTAACAGTGCGTGGAGCTACCCAGAGGAACGTCCTCCTGGAGCTCACGCCAGCTCTAAACTCAACTGCACCATGGCAGAAGGCACTGGGAGCAGCTCACGGCTGGAGTGGCCGGCAAAGACAGCTTTGCAAGGCACGGCACTTCACGTACATCACCCAGCCTGACCCATAACCTCCCTTCCCTTCCCTTCCCTTCCCTTCTGCAAAGGAACTGTGAAGTCACAGTTCACTTGGAAAGAAAACAAAACCGGAATGCTCCTCCCTTTCGGCGACCTATCCATGAGAAGGAGCAGAAGGATCCCTCAATGCCAGTGCCCCATCTGTGTGGGTCAGTGTATCCCCCCGCGCCTCGGTTCACAGGAGGGATCCCGCTCTAGGCTTCTGTCATGCCTTGTGCCTCATGCAACAAGTTCCTGGGAACTGGGTGCAGTGGGAGCTGTACAACATGTAACCACAGACACAGAGCACTGTGAGAGACCTTTAACTGCATGACCAGTTGCTTGCGTGTCCTCTGTTTCTTTCCGAGAGATGGGCAGCGTGAGACTGCTGCCTTCCCCATCTGCACAGGCTCTCTGTCTGCCTCTCTCGAAAGAAGGCAGGAGCATGGGACTGTAAGTAAGTGCTCCTCATCAGGATGATGGTATCTTCAGGAGGCAAGATACAGCAAGAAAGTTTAGGAACAAAGCCTGGGCTTTTTGCGGTGCGCCTCGTCACCAGTCTGAAAGTGTCATTCACTGAAAAAAAAAATGCTACACACTTCCAGTTCTGTTGCACGGACAGCAAAACCTGGCCTGCTGGGAGACCGGCAGGTTGCAGGTGAGTTTGTTGTTCACAGTGCACGCTGTGCATTTTTGACAAGCTGCAAGGTGATGCTAAATGCCCTCTTTCAAAGGGAACGGGCAAAAGCTGCAGCCGGTTCAGACACAGGAGCAGCACCACAGCAAGGCTCTGGCCCGTCCCTTCCTGCTATGCATGCTACAGTTTCTCCACGAATACACGTAGAACCTCAGCTTCCCAAGTCTTTTGGTGAACAGATGGAAATATACGCACCAGGGACTGCCTTCTCCAAATCCTCCTTCATTTCCTTGAGGACAGGGGAATATTTTCCTGTCTTCAGCTCCTCAATCCATGTCTCAGGACCTTCATGGAAAGTTTTAAGATAAATTTCAGGCAAACCGATTTCTGATGTGAGTGCTCTTTCTGGTGAAGTCAATGAAGGCAGACTACCCACCTCTGGGATGCCAGCGGGACGCCAGTCGAGGATCTGGCAACGCCCTCTGCGGAGCCACGTCTGCAACCAAAGAACCACGAGAACTTTCCACCATACACTGCAATCTACGCATTACAGCTGCATGATGGCGTCACTGAGGGGCAGGTGCTATCGGGGAATCATGCGGTGACAGGGCACGCAAAGGCACGTCTGGATTCTCATACCTTCAGACGTGCCTGGCTGACATTAGAGCTTTGAGCTGGCAGCTCTCAAAGGAAGTAAAAAGCCATGACATACCCATGAGATCCGCCGGACCTTCTGGCCTGGAACCCAGCTGGGAAGCTGGATCCCATTCTCCGCCATCCACATCTGTAAAGACACACAGGACAGAGCAGCTGCCGTCAAACCTGCCCACATACTTCTTCAGATGGGAGTGACAGGGGGCTACTTTACAACCCTCTTCTCTCTCTTCAACGCAGGAGCACCTTGAAAACAGTTGCTGGGTGCCTGCAGTGGCGCCGTGCTATTGAAAGTGGAACTGCCCAGGGAAAGGGAATGGGGAAGGGAAGGGGAACACCTACAGACCCTTTCCTTCCAGTGACTTAGCTGGGGGATTGCCCTGAGTCTCATGGAGCAGATTAAGATGAGGCTTCGACAAGCCACTGCCTACGGACACAGCTGTCGTCAAGGGCAGATGAGAAACGTTCCCATTGCACGTGGCCACCTCTCTCTTCCTTAGAACCTACAGTGACTACACGGGGCTCAGGCAGTGACACGCGAGCCACACGCAGGACGAAAGCTCCCAAGTTGCAGAGGGGCCAGGGGACCTTGGTGGCTGGCATTCAGCAGCTTTCAAAATACTTTCTCCAGGCCACGTGAAAGAGCCCTCCGAGACCTCATGAACAAAATTCAGCCCCTTGAGGCTTTCTGACTGGGAGACCTCGGAGTCAGAGAGACAAAGGCAGCAGTGGGAGCATGCAGCAGCCAGGAATCAGTGGACTCCATGCATTTCACCCAGCATTGTCACGCTGGCCGGTGAAGAGCTGAAAGCTTGCTGAGCTGTCACCACCAAGTCTGAGCAAATATCAAGGCAATGAAGACTGGGGACTTGCCTCTGGCGTCCAGCCCAGGCTCAGGGACAGGATTCCACTCTGCCGGTTGTCCTTGAGGGCCTGCAGGGACAAGTGAGATCAGACACGGGCGAGCAGAGCAGAGCAGAGCTTCCTCTGCATGTCAGGGCTACTTTTTCCTCAGTGGCCTGCAGGGTGTGGTGGTGGGTCAGGGATTGACGTGGCGCAAAGAAGAAGGTCTGCGTTCTCGCAACTGGAGAGAGGCAGGGGTAACCTTCCCACTGAAACGTGGCCGCTCTCCCAGTAACAAACTACTCATGACTGATCTGTGCAAGACCTCCAAGGTACAAGCAGGTTAGGAAGACCTTGAGAGGATCTGAAATGACACTGTATGCTACTGGGGCACAAATTTGTCTGCCTTCTTGGAAACAGGCACTCAGAACCTACCTCTGGGTTGATCCCAAGGCATAAGACCTGGATTCAGACTAACATCTGAATAGGTCGATTCACCACCACCAATGTCAGCATCTAGAATCAAGAATCAAGAACTGATGAGAGACGTTCCCATTGCTGGGGATGTTGTGATCTTCTTCTCCCGTAGAAACTGGAGGTGGGTCAGGTGACGGGGCGGGAGAAAGACTCAGGTCACGATGGCACAGTTGCAGAGCGGCCGGGAGGACCTCCTGGCTGCCACCTGGCAGCTTCCACAATGCGCTCTCCACGCCACGCGCAACAACCCTTACGGACCGCAGGGAAGAAGCAGCTGCCCCTCGGGCCTGTCTTCCTGGGACGCCTCTGGTGTACACAAAGGAAGGTCACACCGAAGCACCGGAGGAAAACACACCTGTGTCTTCCTCTGGGCTGCGGTCGGGGCTCTGTGTTGGAAACTGGGATTCGTCTATGGGGCGTACCACGAGGCCGGAGCAGAAATGCTCACGCTTTTCCCAGCACACAGAGTCTGCCCCAGGACATCACCCAGGATGAAGGCTGTGCTCCAGCCAGCAAGCGGCAGAGCCGCGGCCCGGCACGGCTGGAGCCAGCCCTGGGGAACAGCGCTGCCACGGGCTCTTGCCCGGCTCCTGCGGTGCTGCCCGTCACCCTCTGCCTAACGTCCACCCCGGAAGGTGGCCCCAGGGAAGGGTGACTTCAGGCCCCCCGTTTTCCCAGTTTTGGCCCCGTCTCTGCCCACTCACCTGCTGCCTGTGCTCGAAGCGGAGCAGCACAAATCTCGCGGGAACGCAGCGCCATCAGCAGGAGGAGCACGACAAGGCGGGCAGGGGCCGTGGCCCCCCACACTCGTGCCATGCTGCCACCACCACCACAGCCGCTACAGCAAGTGTTGCACTTGGGGCAGGCGCAGAGCAAGGCCTGTGCCCAGGGATGGCATCACAGTGGGGCATTGTGACCTCACGGCCCCGGGAAGCCCCCGCCCCTTTGTGATGCGCTGCACCAGGGCTGCTGGGGCCGGTGCTTACATCATAGAAACACGGAATCATGGAATGGCTGGGGTAGGAAGGGACGACTAAGAGCTTTTACCTCCAACCCCACTGCCGAGGGCAGGGATGCCACCCGCTGAGTCGGCCTGCCCAGAGCTCCCTCCAGTCTGCCCTTGAATGCTTCCAGGGACAGGGCATCCACAACTTCGCGTGGCAAACTTCTATAGTGCTTCCACAACCCTGAGAGGGAATGCTTTCCAGCTCGGTGTGCCCCTGACACCGCAGGCCACCGAGGACAAGATGTGATATAGAAAACGGGGTCGGGATCCAGGGCGCTTTGGCACAGGTTACCCACGCACGTGAAACGTGCTGCAGTGCAGCAAGCCAAGCGCATAAAGCCTCTCTGGTACAAAGGCTGATGGCTGAAATATGAACACGGGGAGCTAGACCCTCCCGCAAACCTGCCAAGTCCAGCGTCACGTGCCTACACTCTTATCGGCACATCTGCAGCTCCACCTGTTCTCTTTCAGTTTTCCATACCTCGGCTAAGGACATCCCCTTTCCTACACCAGGCGTATTTCCCATCGTTAGCGTGCTTCCATACCAAATTCAGTAGTGGAAATGTAAGACTCGCCGGTTAGCACCTCCCGGCCGCAACGTCCAAGTGAGCTCACCCACTGCTGGCAGCCGGACGCTTGGTGGCGAGAGGCTCTGACGGCCATTGCCTGCAGGGTCCCGCCTGGCTCTCTGGAAACTGCAGCAGCAGCTGCACTCCTGCCACCTTGCACTGAAGGAATCACGCTGCTGCCACCTCCAGCGTAGACTCTCCAGAGAGAAGCGATCAGTGTCTTCTTCCCTCCTTCCCTTTGTGAGGAAGCTGTAGACCACCCAGACAATAGCTCTTGATGTCACAGCATCACAGAATCGCAGGGGTTGGAAGGGACCTCAAGAGATCAGTGAGTCCAACCCCCCTGCTAAAGCAGGTTCCCTACAATAGGTCGCACAGGTAGGCACCCAGGCCTACAGGCCTACCTGTCCGGAATGTCTCCATAGAAGGAGACTGCACAACCTCTCGGGCAACCTGATCCAGTTCTCCGTCACCCTTACGTAAAAAGTTCTTGCACACGCCTGTATGGACCTTCCTGCGTCCAAGTTTTGGGCCAGCGCTCCTTGTCCTATTGCAACACACCACCGAGAAGAGCCTGGCCTCATCATTTGCCTCCCACCTCCCTTTAGGTGTTAATTAACACAGATCAGATCTCCCCTCAGTCTTCTTTTCCCCAGGCTGCACAGACCCAGCTTACTCAGCCTTTCCTCATCAGGGATGTGCTCCAGGTCCTTTGTCATCTTTGTGGCCCTCTGCCAGACTCCTTCTAGGAGATCCGTGTCTCTTTTGAACTGGAGAGCCCAGAACTGGACACGGTATTCTAAATGCGAATATACACTGCCAGGGCAGAAGCTCTGAACAAGAGCTCAAGGACAGCCCTCCACGTATCAAGTCTCCCCAGCACTTCCCTGCTCTGGTGGGAGCTTGGGTGACCGTCCCGGTCAGACAAGCCAGCTGAGGCTGGGCCCGAGGAGGCCCTCCCTGGCGTGCGGCTCTCCGACTGCTTCCCTTGCACCAAGTGCTGGCCCCAGCCCTGTGCCCTGTAACCCCATATATAAGCACTGCAATGGGCTGCCCAGGGACGTGGTTGAGTCACCGTCCCTGGATGTGTTTAAAAACAACCCTTCACTACCCTTTCTGTAGTGAAGTTTTTCCTGAGATCCAACCTAAACCTCCCTGGCACAACTTGAGGCCACTTCCCCTTGTCCTGTCACCACTCCCCTATCCTCCTAAATAAGGTGGAGATGTGGCTGGCCTCATCCTTCTGTAAGGTCTGTGGATGCTGGAGCTGCCTGCAGTCGGGTGGGCTGCGCTCACTTTCCGTCCACGTGGCAAAAATGGTCTCTTGCTCATGAGTTAATTGGCGTTCATTAGCAATGACACGCACAGCAATCCCACCAGTCGGTGATCCTTGGCATTTGGGGTTTCCAACTGGTGGGTTGGGCCTGGAGCCCCTCCTGATGGGGACAGGCAGGGAGTACTGGGGCTGAGCACCTGGCAAAGGGAACGCTGAGGGGGGATCTGAGCAGTGCTGATGGATATCTGATGGGCTGGGGCTGCTCAGTGATGCCTGGGGTTGGACTGGAGGACTCCAGAGGTCCCTTCCAGCCCCCCAGCCCTGGAGTTCTGTGTAGAATAATTCTTAACAAAATATTAAGGTGGATTACAGTGATCGGATGCAGGGCCCAATAAAACACGCAAACAAACCAACGTGCAGCTTGCTTATACATGATTTCCGTATCGGCCTCCATGTTGCCCCTTTTCTTTGTTTTCAATACTTACTCATCTTGCTTGGCTCCTCCCAAGTAAGCTATTCCCCTCCCCACTTAACTTTTCCCCTTTGCTCCCGGGTTTTGCTGCATTGCAGCGCAGATCGGTGCTGTTTGCTGAGGGCATCGTGTGCTTTGGGGCCATGACTGAGTTTCCTCAGTACTGCTGGCGCTGCTCCATTCCTGTCTCCACAAAGACACCCATCCCTCCCTCAGACACACGCGGAGCCCTTCATCCGTCCCACCACTCCCCTTAACCTCCCGGAGAACAGCGCTAAGGGGACAGCTGAGTACCCACACAAGGCAAACTGCCCTCTGAGGCATTCTGTGCACCCTCAGCAGATCTGGGGCACCGCCGTCAGGACAGCACGCAAAACCACAGCAAGGTTTGTTTGAGAGCCACTTCTGGTGCGCGTGACGCCTCGAGGGCCTTAGGAGCAGCTGTTTCCCTTTGGGGCAGAGCCTGAAATTCGTGCTGCTGTCATTCACAAACCTGGGTTGCACACTCAACCGTGTGGCTCCGCATCCATCCATACAAGACAGAGGGCGTTGCTACGGCAGAAGGCAGCCGGGGGTCCCCTCCAGCTCCTGCCCGCACCCCCCCACGGCGGCACAAACCTCGGAACCAACGGTTCTGTGACACGAGCGCCGGCGGCGACGAAGCCGGGCGCGATGGGCTGCTGTGCGCCTCCGGGAGCGGTGGTGCTGCTGCCGCCTCTCGTGGTGCTGCTGGGCGCCTGCCGGCCCGGGCACGGCTTCTCCGGCGGCTGCGAGTGAGTGGCCCGGCGGTGCCCTGAGGGGAGGGACGGCGGTTCCGATGCAAAAGCTGACGTGTTTCTGCTTGCAGCACCTGCGGGCTCCGGCCCATGGCTGATGGTTATAAAAATGTGTGGCACAGAAGCCCTGCACGGGTCCGTGGGAGGTGGGCACAGGAATCATCTCTCACGGAGGAATCTCTCATCACACCGCAGTGCGTCCTCACGGCAGCGCACTGCTTCGAGCATGCAACGTAAGGGCTGTCCCAATGGATGTCCACCGCAGGTCCACCACCAAGTACGAGCAAATATCAAGGCAATGAAGACTGGGGACTTGCCTCTGGAGTCCACCCCCGGCTCAGGGACAGGATTCCACCCTGCCGGTTGACCTTGGGGGCCTGCAGGGACAAGTGAGATCAGACACGGGCGAGCAGAGCAGAGCAGAGCAGAGCTTCCTCTGCATATCGGGGCCCCTTTCCCCCCGAGCAGTTCAGGTTTTAAGAAGACCGGAGCCGCCCTTAAGCCAGCAGAAGGCTTTCGCCGGCGCTGCTGACGGGAACGGGTGGGGAGCAAGAGCAGGAGCGGCGGCCGCCCCCGGAAGCGCCGCGGGCAGCGTATCCCGACGGCCCGAGTTCCGCCCGACGGCCCGAGTCCCGCCCGCAGCGCCCGGCCGTCGCTCTCCGCACGCCGCTGCCGTCGGCTTCCCAGCGCAGCGTGGTGCCGCCCCGGCGGGGAAGGTGCTGGGAACGGCGGCGGCGGAGCTCTCGGCAAGGGAGCCGAGAAGCAGCCCGACGGCGGAAAGCCTCTGAGTGGAGAGCGAAGAGCCGTGGCGCCGCTCCCGAGCAGAGTGCTGCCGTCGTCTCGTTCGTCATCCGTAACCGTGAGGAAGCCGGAGCTCTGCTTTGAGAGCAATCGGGGCTGCAACGGGAGCGTTCCCCAAGGCCCGGGATGCCTGCGCTGTCCCGAGTGCGGTTCCTGCGATGATCTCTGCCTCTGGGCGCAGTCCCGGTGCGGCAGCCCGTGTCTCAGCCGGTATCGCACCGTTCCCTCCAGCAACAGGAGCTCCGTGGGGACGAAGGGGACAGGAGGGCACCTGGAAGGCCCCAGCTTTCTCCAAAGGGCCCGGGAGTGCACGTGTCTGCAGCAGGGTCCTTAGGTGGACACGTTTGTAACTGAAGCCAGGGAGTTTTGTACCACGTCTTACCCTGGCAGCCCCAAGGAGATCAGTGTTCTTCCTCTGAGAAAGGAAATTGCCTTGGTTTTACTAACAGCATCAAGACCACATTAAACTGCGCTGGAACAGCTGTACTGTGAAAAAACATTTTGCTTGATACAGGGCCATGGCTGGAGGGGAGGGGGAGTTCCAAAGTGAGTGTGTGGGGGGGGCATGCGGGGACAGTGCCCACAGCGGGAGGCAGATGGCTCCAACTGGGTGGGCACAGCTACACTGGGGTAGGCAGATGGCCCTCACCGGGAGGAAACTGGGAGGAATGCAGGGGGACTGGATTCCTAAAATTGGAGGGCACAGCTGAAATGGAGGTGCAGGTGGTCTAAACTGGAAAGCAGAGCTTGATATGGGGGGTGAGGGGGGGGGAGGTAGGTGGCCGAAACTGGGGGGCAAGGTGCAGATGGGGCTCGCCTTCATTCAACGCTCAAGATGGAGGGGATCCACAGGGATCACAGAACGGCAGGGGTTGGAAGGAAGCTCTGGAGATGGAGTCCAACATCCCTGCTAGAGAAGGTTCCCTACAGCGTGTCGCACAGCTCGGCATCCAGCATGGTTGGGAATATCTGCACAGAAGGAGATTCCCCCACCTCTCTGGGCAGCTTGTTCCTGTGCTCTGTCACTCTGACAGGAAAGTTATTCCTCATGTTTGTGCGGAACTTCCGATGTTCCAGTTTCCCCTGTTGCCCCTTGTTCTATTGCTGCAAAGCAGTGAAGAGAGCCTGCCCCCCTCCCAGCAGTGCAGCACTGCGAGGCTCTGGGAGCCCTGCCACAAGTGCAGGAGTTAATGTATGTGATTTTCTGTGAATTTAGGAATCAGTAAGAGTGTTAAGAACAAGTAATCAAAAAAACCCCAATCCCCCTTTTTAAATGGGGAGAGGCTAGAAAATGAAATGTTAGACTCCGTTCGTGACATCTAAGTTAACAGCAAACCGAAAAGCCCAAACACGTGGTTATGCCAGAGAAATGACTAATATTATTTGGGAAATAAGGACACTACAGAACCTAAAAGAAGAAGTTGGAGCTATTCCACCAGCCACCAAATTCTTCCTTAGATTAAATAGGATGGAGACCTATGCCATTCTGAATCAAAAATCTGTATGACAAAAGGAAGCAAGCAACAGAGGGAACAGATTTACTTTTGAGAAGCTATGCACAAAACCCATCCCCACTAATTGTACTTGTGACAAAGCTGTTCTATTACAGCTGTAAGCACCAACCCAGGGCTGTGTGTGTGTCACACCACTAGGCAGCAAATGGGTGATAACGCACACGTTTTACAACTCCCACCTGTGCAGCCTTTAAGTGCCTGTGTTCTCACTGAACACAAACCAAGCCTACCCAGCAAGGCAGATGCAAGCACAGCTTCTGCCACTGCCTGACACTTTTCAGAACAGCGATGTGCCTAGGAGTGATGACCAGGAGAAGGAGCAGCCTGTTAATTCTCCAGTACCGCACACTTCAACCCACAGGAGGCTTATGAACAAGGAGTCACGGTAGCAGGTAACAACAGGCCCAGAAACAGCTACAGACCTTGCATGCACCCCACCTACTGTAATCTTGGTAACTCCTCAATTTGGGAGTTAACGCTTTAAGAATCAGTGCTCAGCAAGGGCTGTACCCAGCAGGGTACGGTCAGCCTGCATTACCGACTGCTTTACCAGGGCATGCGGTTGACCCACATTCAACACGTCACCAACCAGAAGCCCCAGGTGCCTCTCCACAGAGCTCTTCTGCAGCCCCTCTCCCCCAGTCCTACATGTACCCAGCGTTGTCCTGCCCCAGGCGCAGAGTCCTTCCCGGCTCCGGCCTTCCTGTGAGCACGGGGAAGGCACAGCAGGCGGCTGCTGCAGGTGCCGCAGGCCGCAGCCCTGCATCTCCTCAGCTGTGAGGAGCCGAACCCAAAGTGCGCTCTCTCAGGCAGTCTCTCAGCACTCAGAGCAATGCCTGTGTGCAGGGATGGAATCAAAGCGGGGCGTTGTGACCTCACGGCCCCGGGAAGCCGGGTGGAGGCTCCCCGCCCCTCTTGTGATGCGCTGCACCAGGGCTGCTGGGGCCGGTGCTTACATCATAGAAACACGGAGTCATGGAATGGCTGGGGTAGGAAGGGACGACTAAGAACTTTTACCTCCAACCCCACTGCCGAGGGCAGGGATGCCACCCGCTGAGTCGGCCTGCCCAGAGCTCCCTCTAGCCTGGCCTTGAACGCGTCCAGGGACAGGGCATCCACAACTTTGTGTGGCAAACTTCTATAGTGCCTCCACAGCCCTGAGAGGGAATCCTTTCCCAAGTGCTGGCCCCCGACCCCGTGCCCTGTAACCCAATGGAAATGGTCACAGCAGCAGCTTTGGAATAGGATGTTTTTATTGATCATAAAGATGGAACTTGATGGAAATGAACCTGAGCCCTCAGCACCGGTAACAGGGGCACTGGATGGCTCAGGGGAGTCCTAAGGACTGCAGGTATGAACGGAAGCGATGTTGTCAGCGGGAGAGCTGCTGGGACATGCGGGCTGAAGGGAGGGGTCTGTGCTGATTCTGCTGCACAGCTCGGCAAATTCTGCTTCGAAGGACCACCATGATGGGATGGAGAAGTTGTTTCTTTGGTCAAGTGCATCCTCCTTTGCAGCCTCCCCCAGCTCCGCTCGGCCTTTGCCTGCGTTCTGATCTCTCTCGCAGTCGGTGTCAGGAGGAGCTTGTCCTGCAGCTGCCCGTTCTCTCTTGCGCGCCCTGTGGGAATGAGTTTCAGAAAGAACTGCTCACCGAGGGGAATCGAGGGACGCTTGAAAGGCCTTGCAGCATAAATCCTGGCAGTGTACTGCCAGCAGCTGATTTGGCCATCAGGATCCTGTCACCACAAATGCTTTGTAGCCAAATGCAGCGATACAGTGTCTTGGGGAAAAGTCAACTCACAGGTGTTTTTTCCACATCCATAGCATAGGAATGCAGGCCAGCGTCAGCACGGACAGCAGCGCAGCTGAGACCACAGCAACCACTGGGATGTGGCGTTTTTGCAGCTCCTTGCCAACAGCAGCCTTCGTGATTTTCCCTACGTCCACCCCTGGAAGAACCAAGACAGTGCCGCAGGTTACTGTCATCTGCAATGCAGATGATCTCACAGTGCGCTTCACGGAGCCAAGAGGTTTCCTTTTTCATCAGTGGGTACCTCCGTCTCCGGTGTATAAGCACCAGAGGACAAGAAGGATTGCTTCCACTTCCCGTTGGGTAGGGAGAGGCTGCACCGGCACTGCCCATCTGTTCCTCTGGGCTGAGGGCCGGGCTCCGCCCTGGGGTCTGGGCTTTGTCCGTGGGCAGCACTGCAGAGCAGAAACCCTCACACTTTCCCCACATTTCATGTCCGGAGCTCTCCCCCAGGACATTCCCCAGGCTGAAGGTCAGCCTCCAGCCAGCACAAGGCACAGCTGGAGCCAGCCCAGTGGAGAAACACTCCTGCAGGCTCCTACCAGGCAGGGCTCATGGCCCTCGGGCTCCTCTGTAGCACGTGCTCTGTAGGAACACGCTCAGGTTTGGCTGCTGGCCTGCTGCGCAAGAGCAGGCAGGGAGAGCCTGGTGGCACGCAGTGATTCTGGCTGGGGACACCGGATGACCACGGGACTGAAATTACCTGGCAAAGCAGCTGCTTGTTCTGCCTGAGCATTTCGGTCAGAGACTGGCTGCGTGTCACTGCTGCCTTCCTGCAACGGCTTCTTCTGCACAGTCTTTTGGTCAGTCCCTTTAGTTCTGCCATGCACTGCCTCCCCTATTTTCATCACGGGTTTCCTTTGGACACGGGATGACCACCAGGCGTAATACCCTCCTCTAGATGCACCCTTTCCTCTTTCCGGACCTGCACGGAATGCATGAAATTAAATCTCCCCTGCCAAGGACACGCAAAGCCCTCCCTGGGGGCACTTCTGCAACCAAAGAGCCGTGAAAAGCTTCCGTACACGACGGCATCGCTGTGGAGCACAGTGGAGCATACCGGGGGATCGTGCAAGGAAAGGGCACACACACGCAGCACTTCGCTCTCACACGTGCCGAGAGACCTGGCCGACATTTGGCCTTTGAGCTGGCAGCTCTCACAGGAACTAAAAAGCCATGGCATACCCGTGTGATCTGCCGGAGCTTCAGTCCTGGAACTCGGAGGGGAAGCTGGATGACCTTCACTTCCAGTCACACCTGCAAACAAGCACAGGACAGAGCGACTCTACTTAGACGTTCTGCCAGTCAGAATGGCAGAGCATGCGATTGAAACAGGAGATTCCTTCACGACGCTGTTCTCTCCCTTCCACACAGAAGCAGCTTGGAAGCAGATCCTGGGTGCCCACGTGGGGAACCACGATTGTACAAATCTAACAGTGCGTGGAGCTACCCAGAGGAACGTCCTCCTGGAGCTCACGCCAGCTCTAAACTCAACTGCACCATGGCAGAAGGCACTGGGAGCAGCTCACGGCTGGAGTGGCCGGCAAAGACAGCTTTGCAAGGCACGGCACTTCACGTACATCACCCAGCCTGACCCATAACCTCCCTTCCCTTCCCTTCCCTTCCCTTCCCTTCCCTTCCCTTCCCTTCCCTTCCCTTCCCTTCCCTTCCCTTCTGCAAAGGAACTGTGAAGTCACAGTTCACTTGGAAAGAAAACTAAAACCGGAATGCTCCTCCCTTTCGGCGACCTATCCATGAGAAGGAGCAGAAGGATCCCTCAATGCCAGTGCCCCATCTGTGTGGGTCAGTGTATCCCCCCGCGCCTCGGTTCACAGGAGGGATCCCGCTCTAGGCTTCTGTCATGCCTTGTGCCTCATGCAACAAGTTCCTGGGAACTGGGTGCAGTGGGAGCTGTACAACATGTAACCACAGACACAGAGCACTGTGAGAGACCTTTAACTGCATGACCAGTTGCTTGCGTGTCCTCTGTTTCTTTCCGAGAGATGGGCAGCGTGAGACTGCTGCCTTCCCCATCTGCACAGGCTCTCTGTCTGCCTCTCTCGAAAGAAGGCAGGAGCATGGGACTGTAAGTAAGTGCTCCTCATCAGGATGATGGTATCTTCAGGAGGCAAGATACAGCAAGAAAGTTTAGGAACAAAGCCTGGGCTTTTTGCGGTGCGCCTCGTCACCAGTCTGAAAGTGTCATTCACTGAAAAAAAAAATGCTACACACTTCCAGTTCTGTTGCACGGACAGCAAAACCTGGCCTGCTGGGAGACCGGCAGGTTGCAGGTGAGTTTGTTGTTCACAGTGCACGCTGTGCGTTTTTGACAAGCTGCAAGGTGATGCTAAATGCCCTCTTTCAAAGGGAACGGGCAAAAGCTGCAGCCGATTCAGACACAGGAGCAGCACCACAGCAAGGCTCTGGCCCGTCCCTTCCTGCTATGCATGCTACAGTTTCTCCACGAATACACGTAGAACCTCAGCTTCCCAAGTCTTTTGGTGAACAGATGGAAATATACGCACCAGGGACTGCCTTCTCCAAATCCTCCTTCATTTCCTTGAGGACAGGGGAATATTTTCCTGTCTTCAGCTCCTCAATCCATGTCTCAGGACCTTCATGGAAAGTTTTAAGATAAATTTCAGGCAAACCGATTTCTGATGTGAGTGCTCTTTCTGGTGAAGTCAATGAAGGCAGACTACCCACCTCTGGGATGCCAGCGGGACGCCAGTCGAGGATCTGGCAACGCCCTCTGCGGAGCCACGTCTGCAACCAAAGAACCACGAGAACTTTCCACCATACACTGCAATCTACGCATTACAGCTGCATGATGGCGTCACTGAGGGGCAGGTGCTATCGGGGAATCATGCGGTGACAGGGCACGCAAAGGCACGTCTGGATTCTCATACCTTCAGACGTGCCTGGCTGACATTAGAGCTTTGAGCTGGCAGCTCTCAAAGGAAGTAAAAAGCCATGACATACCCATGAGATCCGCCGGACCTTCTGGCCTGGAACCCAGCTGGGAAGCTGGATCCCATTCTCCGCCATCCACATCTGTAAAGACACACAGGACAGAGCAGCTGCCGTCAAACCTGCCCACATACTTCTTCAGATGGGAGTGACAGGGGGCTACTTTACAACCCTCTTCTCTCTCTTCAACGCAGGAGCGCCTTGAAAACAGTTGCTGGGTGCCTGCAGTGGCGCCGTGCTATTGAAAGTGGAACTGCCCAGGGAAAGGGAATGGGGAAGGGAAGGGGAACACCTACAGACCCTTTCCTTCCAGTGACTTAGCTGGGGGATTGCCCTGAGTCTCATGGAGCAGATTAAGATGAGGCTTCGACAAGCCACTGCCTACGGACACAGCTGTCGTCAAGGGCAGATGAGAAACGTTCCCATTGCACGTGGCCACCTCTCTCTTCCTTAGAACCTACAGTGACTACACGGGGCTCAGGCAGTGACACGCGAGCCACACGCAGGACGAAAGCTCCCAAGTTGCAGAGGGGCCAGGGGACCTTGGTGGCTGGCATTCAGCAGCTTTCAAAATACTTTCTCCAGGCCACGTGAAAGAGCCCTCCGAGACCTCATGAACAAAATTCAGCCCCTTGAGGCTTTCTGACTGGGAGACCTCGGAGTCAGAGAGACAAAGGCAGCAGTGGGAGCATGCAGCAGCCAGGAATCAGTGGACTCCATGCATTTCACCCAGCATTGTCACGCTGGCCGGTGAAGAGCTGAAAGCTTGCTGAGCTATCACCACCAAGTCTGAGCAAATATCAAGGCAATGAAGACTGGGGACTTGCCTCTGGCGTCCAGCCCAGGCTCAGGGACAGGATTCCACTCTGCCGGTTGTCCTTGAGGGCCTGCAGGGACAAGTGAGATCAGACACGGGCGAGCAGAGCAGAGCAGAGCTTCCTCTGCATGTCGGGGCTACTTTTTCCTCAGTGGCCTGCAGGGTGTGGTGGCGGGTCAGGGATTGACGTGGCGCAAAGAAGAAGGTCTGCGTTCTCGCAACTGGAGAGAGGCAGGGGTAACCTTCCCACTGAAACGTGGCCGCTCTCCCAGTAACAAACTACTCATGACTGATCTGTGCAAGACCTCCAAGGTACAAGCAGGTTAGGAAGACCTTGAGAGGATCTGAAATGACACTGTATGCTACTGGGGCACAAATTTGTCTGCCTTCTTGGAAACAGGCACTCAGAACCTACCTCTGGGTTGATCCCAAGGCATAAGACCTGGATTCAGACTAACATCTGAATAGGTCGATTCACCACCACCAAAGTCAGCATCTAGAATCAAGAATCAAGAACTGATGAGAGACGTTCCCATTGCTGGGGATGTTGTGATCTTCTTCTCCCTTAGAAACTGGAGGTGGGTCAGGTGACGGGGCGGGAGAAAGACTCAGGTCACGATGGCACAGTTGCAGAGCGGCCGGGAGGACCTCCTGGCTGCCACCTGGCAGCTTCCACAATGCGCTCTCCACGCCACGCGCAACAACCCTTACGGACCGCAGGGAAGAAGCAGCTGCCCCTCGGGCCTGTCTTCCTGGGACGCCTCTGGTGTACACAAAGGAAGGTCACACCGAAGCACCGGAGGAAAACACACCTGTGTCTTCCTCTGGGCTGCGGTCGGGGCTCTGTGTTGGAAACTGGGATTCGTCTATGGGGCGTACCACGAGGCCAGAGCAGAAATGCTCACGCTTTTCCCAGCACACAGAGTCTGCCCCAGGACATCACCCAGGATGAAGGCTGTGCTCCAGCCAGCAAGCGGCAGAGCCGCGGCCCGGCACGGCTGGAGCCAGCCCTGGGGAACAGCGCTGCCACGGGCTCTTGCCCGGCTCCTGCGGTGCTGCCCGTCACCCTCTGCCTAACGTCCACCCCGGAAGGTGGCCCCAGGGAAGGGTGACTTCAGGCCCCCCGTTTTCCCAGTTTTGGCCCCGTCTCTGCCCACTCACCTGCTGCCTGTGCTCGAAGCGGAGCAGCACAAATCTCGCGGGAACGCAGCGCCATCAGCAGGAGGAGCACGACAAGGCGGGCAGGGGCCGTGGCCCCCCACACTCGTGCCATGCTGCCACCACCACCACAGCCGCTACAGCAAGTGTTGCACTTGGGGCAGGCGCAGAGCAAGGCCTGTGCCCAGGGATGGCATCACAGTGGGGCATTGTGACCTCACGGCCCCGGGAAGCCCCCGCCCCTTTGTGATGCGCTGCACCAGGGCTGCTGGGGCCGGTGCTTACATCATAGAAACACGGAATCACGGAATGGCTGGGGTAGGAAGGGACGACTAAGAGCTTTTACCTCCAACCCCACTGCCGAGGGCAGGGATGCCACCCGCTGAGTCGGCCTGCCCAGAGCTCCCTCCAGTCTGCCCTTGAATGCTTCCAGGGACAGGGCATCCACAACTTTGCGTGGCAAACTTCTATAGTGCTTCCACAACCCTGAGAGGGAATGCTTTCCAGCTCGGTGTGCCCCTGACACCGCAGGCCACCGAGGACAAGATGTGATATAGAAAACGGGGTCGGGATCCAGGGCGCTTTGGCACAGGTTACCCACGCACGTGAAACGTGCTGCAGTGCAGCAAGCCAAGCGCATAAAGCCTCTCTGGTACAAAGGCTGATGGCTGAAATATGAACACGGGGAGCTAGACCCTCCCGCAAACCTGCCAAGTCCAGCGTCACGTGCCTACACTCTTATCGGCACATCTGCAGCTCCACCTGTTCTCTTTCAGTTTTCCATACCTCGGCTAAGGACATCCCCTTTCCTACACCAGGCGTATTTCCCATCGTTAGCGTGCTTCCATACCAAATTCAGTAGTGGAAATGTAAGACTCGCCGGTTAGCACCTCCCGGCCGCAACGTCCAAGTGAGCTCACCCACTGCTGGCAGCCGGACGCTTGGTGGCGAGAGGCTCTGACGGCCATTGCCTGCAGGGTCCCGCCTGGCTCTCTGGAAACTGCAGCAGCAGCTGCACTCCTGCCACCTTGCACTGAAGGAATCACGCTGCTGCCACCTCCAGCGTAGACTCTCCAGAGAGAAGCGATCAGTGTCTTCTTCCCTCCTTCCCTTTGTGAGGAAGCTGTAGACCACCCAGACAATAGCTCTTGATGTCACAGCATCACAGAATCGCAGGGGTTGGAAGGGACCTCAAGAGATCAGTGAGTCCAACCCCCCTGCTAAAGCAGGTTCCCTACAATAGGTCGCACAGGTAGGCACCCAGGCCTACAGGCCTACCTGTCCGGAATGTCTCCATAGAAGGAGACTGCACAACCTCTCGGGCAACCTGATCCAGTTCTCCGTCACCCTTACGTAAAAAGTTCTTGCACACGCCTGTATGGACCTTCCTGCGTCCAAGTTTTGGGCCAGCGCTCCTTGTCCTATTGCAACACACCACCGAGAAGAGCCTGGCCTCATCATTTGCCTCCCACCTCCCTTTAGGTGTTAATTAACACAGATCAGATCTCCCCTCAGTCTTCTTTTCCCCAGGCTGCACAGACCCAGCTTACTCAGCCTTTCCTCATCAGGGATGTGCTCCAGGTCCTTTGTCATCTTTGTGGCCCTCTGCCAGACTCCTTCTAGGAGATCCGTGTCTCTTTTGAACTGGAGAGCCCAGAACTGGACACGGTATTCTAAATGCGAATATACACTGCCAGGGCAGAAGCTCTGAACAAGAGCTCAAGGACAGCCCTCCACGTATCAAGTCTCCCCAGCACTTCCCTGCTCTGGTGGGAGCTTGGGTGACCGTCCCGGTCAGACAAGCCAGCTGAGGCTGGGCCCGAGGAGGCCCTCCCTGGCGTGCGGCTCTCCGACTGCTTCCCTTGCACCAAGTGCTGGCCCCAGCCCTGTGCCCTGTAACCCCATATATAAGCACTGCAATGGGCTGCCCAGGGACGTGGTTGAGTCACCGTCCCTGGATGTGTTTAAAAACAACCCTTCACTACCCTTTCTGTAGTGAAGTTTTTCCTGAGATCCAACCTAAACCTCCCTGGCACAACTTGAGGCCACTTCCCCTTGTCCTGTCACCACTCCCCTATCCTCCTAAATAAGGTGGAGATGTGGCTGGCCTCATCCTTCTGTAAGGTCTGTGGATGCTGGAGCTGCCTGCAGTCGGGTGGGCTGCGCTCACTTTCCGTCCACGTGGCAAAAATGGTCTCTTGCTCATGAGTTAATTGGCGTTCATTAGCAATGACACGCACAGCAATCCCACCAGTCGGTGATCCTTGGCATTTGGGGTTTCCAACTGGTGGGTTGGGCCTGGAGCCCCTCCTGATGGGGACAGGCAGGGAGTACTGGGGCTGAGCACCTGGCAAAGGGAACGCTGAGGGGGGATCTGAGCAGTGCTGATGGATATCTGATGGGCTGGGGCTGCTCAGTGATGCCTGGGGTTGGACTGGAGGACTCCAGAGGTCCCTTCCAGCCCCCCAGCCCTGGAGTTCTGTGTAGAATAATTCTTAACAAAATATTAAGGTGGATTACAGTGATCGGATGCAGGGCCCAATAAAACACGCAAACAAACCAACGTGCAGCTTGCTTATACATGATTTCCGTATCGGCCTCCATGTTGCCCCTTTTCTTTGTTTTCAATACTTACTCATCTTGCTTGGCTCCTCCCAAGTAAGCTATTCCCCTCCCCACTTAACTTTTCCCCTTTGCTCCCGGGTTTTGCTGCATTGCAGCGCAGATCGGTGCTGTTTGCTGAGGGCATCGTGTGCTTTGGGGCCATGACTGAGTTTCCTCAGTACTGCTGGCGCTGCTCCATTCCTGTCTCCACAAAGACACCCATCCCTCCCTCAGACACACGCGGAGCCCTTCATCCGTCCCACCACTCCCCTTAACCTCCCGGAGAACAGCGCTAAGGGGACAGCTGAGTACCCACACAAGGCAAACTGCCCTCTGAGGCATTCTGTGCACCCTCAGCAGATCTGGGGCACCGCCGTCAGGACAGCACGCAAAACCACAGCAAGGTTTGTTTGAGAGCCACTTCTGGTGCGCGTGACGCCTCGAGGGCCTTAGGAGCAGCTGTTTCCCTTTGGGGCAGAGCCTGAAATTCGTGCTGCTGTCATTCACAAACCTGGGTTGCACACTCAACCGTGTGGCTCCGCATCCATCCATACAAGACAGAGGGCGTTGCTACGGCAGAAGGCAGCCGGGGGTCCCCTCCAGCTCCTGCCCGCACCCCCCCACGGCGGCACAAACCTCGGAACCAACGGTTCTGTGACACGAGCGCCGGCGGCGACGAAGCCGGGCGCGATGGGCTGCTGTGCGCCTCCGGGAGCGGTGGTGCTGCTGCCGCCTCTCGTGGTGCTGCTGGGCGCCTGCCGGCCCGGGCACGGCTTCTCCGGCGGCTGCGAGTGAGTGGCCCGGCGGTGCCCTGAGGGGAGGGACGGCGGTTCCGATGCAAAAGCTGACGTGTTTCTGCTTGCAGCACCTGCGGGCTCCGGCCCATGGCTGATGGTTATAAAAATGTGTGGCACAGAAGCCCTGCACGGGTCCGTGGGAGGTGGGCACAGGAATCATCTCTCACGGAGGAATCTCTCATCACACCGCAGTGCGTCCTCACGGCAGCGCACTGCTTCGAGCATGCAACGTAAGGGCTGTCCCAATGGATGTCCACCGCAGGTCCACCACCAAGTACGAGCAAATATCAAGGCAATGAAGACTGGGGACTTGCCTCTGGAGTCCACCCCCGGCTCAGGGACAGGATTCCACCCTGCCGGTTGACCTTGGGGGCCTGCAGGGACAAGTGAGATCAGACACGGGCGAGCAGAGCAGAGCAGAGCAGAGCTTCCTCTGCATATCGGGGCCCCTTTCCCCCCGAGCAGTTCAGGTTTTAAGAAGACCGGAGCCGCCCTTAAGCCAGCAGAAGGCTTTCGCCGGCGCTGCTGACGGGAACGGGTGGGGAGCAAGAGCAGGAGCGGCGGCCGCCCCCGGAAGCGCCGCGGGCAGCGTATCCCGACGGCCCGAGTTCCGCCCGACGGCCCGAGTCCCGCCCGCAGCGCCCGGCCGTCGCTCTCCGCACGCCGCTGCCGTCGGCTTCCCAGCGCAGCGTGGTGCCGCCCCGGCGGGGAAGGTGCTGGGAACGGCGGCGGCGGAGCTCTCGGCAAGGGAGCCGAGAAGCAGCCCGACGGCGGAAAGCCTCTGAGTGGAGAGCGAAGAGCCGTGGCGCCGCTCCCGAGCAGAGTGCTGCCGTCGTCTCGTTCGTCATCCGTAACCGTGAGGAAGCCGGAGCTCTGCTTTGAGAGCAATCGGGGCTGCAACGGGAGCGTTCCCCAAGGCCCGGGATGCCTGCGCTGTCCCGAGTGCGGTTCCTGCGATGATCTCTGCCTCTGGGCGCAGTCCCGGTGCGGCAGCCCGTGTCTCAGCCGGTATCGCACCGTTCCCTCCAGCAACAGGAGCTCCGTGGGGACGAAGGGGACAGGAGGGCACCTGGAAGGCCCCAGCTTTCTCCAAAGGGCCCGGGAGTGCACGTGTCTGCAGCAGGGTCCTTAGGTGGACACGTTTGTAACTGAAGCCAGGGAGTTTTGTACCACGTCTTACCCTGGCAGCCCCAAGGAGATCAGTGTTCTTCCTCTGAGAAAGGAAATTGCCTTGGTTTTACTAACAGCATCAAGACCACATTAAACTGCGCTGGAACAGCTGTACTGTGAAAAAACATTTTGCTTGATACAGGGCCATGGCTGGAGGGGAGGGGGAGTTCCAAAGTGAGTGTGTGGGGGGGGCATGCGGGGACAGTGCCCACAGCGGGAGGCAGATGGCTCCAACTGGGTGGGCACAGCTACACTGGGGTAGGCAGATGGCCCTCACCGGGAGGAAACTGGGAGGAATGCAGGGGGACTGGATTCCTAAAATTGGAGGGCACAGCTGAAATGGAGGTGCAGGTGGTCTAAACTGGAAAGCAGAGCTTGATATGGGGGGTGAGGGGGGGGGAGGTAGGTGGCCGAAACTGGGGGGCAAGGTGCAGATGGGGCTCGCCTTCATTCAACGCTCAAGATGGAGGGGATCCACAGGGATCACAGAACGGCAGGGGTTGGAAGGAAGCTCTGGAGATGGAGTCCAACATCCCTGCTAGAGAAGGTTCCCTACAGCGTGTCGCACAGCTCGGCATCCAGCATGGTTGGGAATATCTGCACAGAAGGAGATTCCCCCACCTCTCTGGGCAGCTTGTTCCTGTGCTCTGTCACTCTGACAGGAAAGTTATTCCTCATGTTTGTGCGGAACTTCCGATGTTCCAGTTTCCCCTGTTGCCCCTTGTTCTATTGCTGCAAAGCAGTGAAGAGAGCCTGCCCCCCTCCCAGCAGTGCAGCACTGCGAGGCTCTGGGAGCCCTGCCACAAGTGCAGGAGTTAATGTATGTGATTTTCTGTGAATTTAGGAATCAGTAAGAGTGTTAAGAACAAGTAATCAAAAAAACCCCAATCCCCCTTTTTAAATGGGGAGAGGCTAGAAAATGAAATGTTAGACTCCGTTCGTGACATCTAAGTTAACAGCAAACCGAAAAGCCCAAACACGTGGTTATGCCAGAGAAATGACTAATATTATTTGGGAAATAAGGACACTACAGAACCTAAAAGAAGAAGTTGGAGCTATTCCACCAGCCACCAAATTCTTCCTTAGATTAAATAGGATGGAGACCTATGCTATTCTGAATCAAAAATCTGTATGACAAAAGGAAGCAAGCAACAGAGGGAACAGATTTACTTTTGAGAAGCTATGCACAAAACCCATCCCCACTAATTGTACTTGTGACAAAGCTGTTCTATTACAGCTGTAAGCACCAACCCAGGGCTGTGTGTGTGTCACACCACTAGGCAGCAAATGGGTGATAACGCACACGTTTTACAACTCCCACCTGTGCAGCCTTTAAGTGCCTGTGTTCTCACTGAACACAAACCAAGCCTACCCAGCAAGGCAGATGCAAGCACAGCTTCTGCCACTGCCTGACACTTTTCAGAACAGCGATGTGCCTAGGAGTGATGACCAGGAGAAGGAGCAGCCTGTTAATTCTCCAGTACCGCACACTTCAACCCACAGGAGGCTTATGAACAAGGAGTCACGGTAGCAGGTAACAACAGGCCCAGAAACAGCTACAGACCTTGCATGCACCCCACCTACTGTAATCTTGGTAACTCCTCAATTTGGGAGTTAACGCTTTAAGATAATCAAAGCGCAGTAAGGGCTGAAAAAAAAAAAAAAACTGGAAAAAAAAAAAAAAAAAGAATCAAAGGAACAAACAAAGAAAACAGCAAACCAACTGAAACACACATGTACACCTTTGAGATTGCAGCAGAGACAGCATCTGTGTGTCAGACACAGGTTTGGCAGTTGGAATGGGAGCTATTCAGCAGCTTCTTGCATTTTGGAGTGACAGATAGAAGGAAAAAATAACCAGCCCCTCTATACAGGTATCCATGAGCCCTTGGCCTTTGTAATACCAAGTGGGCTGTTTCCAGCCACACTGACCAACATCAGCTCCCACCAAACGTGGCAGCTGGCTGCTGTGCCTGAGCTCCAGCAGTTCCGCCCCAGATAACCTCAGCACTATCAGTTTTCATCCATATGCAAAAAGCTTTTAATTTCAGAAGAAAACACTGATGGAGGTAAGAAAGCAGATCTTTAATAACCGAATGGTAAGGAAGACTGGACAAGAGAAAAAGCCCTCTTTAGTTTCCACTTCTGTAACAGTTTTGAGAGAAGAGGAAAATGGAAACACTATTGAGAGAGACCTGAACAAATCGTTCCTGCTAAATCAGGGAAGGAAAAAGCAGAGTTCTTCAGGACAGGCTTTTCCCATGAGCAACCCAGGAGCATCTGCACTAGAAATGGAACACTGACGCTAGGCAGCTGTGCAGGAAGAGTGCTCCAGCCCCTCAGGAAGCAGGCTGCAGCTGCACTCTTTGGCTTGGTTTGTTTTAAAGTCAGTGTGATATCTACAAGTGCCACAACAAACTGACAACCCAGACATTCATTTTCAACATGGAACAAAATGAATGTTGTGAGGCTAAACCTGTATGAAAAGCCAAGCTCATATCACCTTATCCAATATGGCACTGCAGAGCTCCTTGTAAGAAATTTCCAAGCAGTTTTTAAATCCAAATTTTGAGATCTAAGAAAAAACAAAAACACAGACCTCATAACTTTGCTCCCAAGGATTATGCTTCTGAAAAGACCCCAACAAAAACCTATTTGCAATAAATTGTTGGAAAGGATTCTGTTAAGTGGCTGCACGCAGCATTTGCTGCAAGCTGAAAACTGCTGCATACACAGCTGATGCACACACATGGAGCTTTTCCTGAAATCATCTGCAATGCCTGCAAATACCTCTGTTCTACAGCAGTCCCATCTATTACTCTGCATCCTCTCATAGAATTCAAGTACTTCGATCACAGCAATTCTTCCAATGCCCTTTCAAGACTTATCATATTTTTTCAGAGATGCACATAGGGGGAAAAAAAATCAGGATTTTGAGCTCACATTGTTGTTCCTGTAGAAATATAGATTTGAGTTCTGCAGCCCCAAAAGTTGTCAGATCACTTCCCTAAAAACCCTCTCCAAGCAACTGTCTTGTTCAGGTCCCTCACTTCTGATGACACCTCCTGGCAGAGCTCATTCCGCCCTGCCTTCTGATTTCTGTATCCATCAGATAGGACAGAAGGTTCAGTGTATGGCAGGCTGGCAGCCTTTATAGATGCATGCATGGAAGCACACTTTGGTGCTAGCTAAAGACTGAACAAAGCTGCTGAAGGATGGCAGCAAACCTCACCAGAGGTGAAGCACTTGGAAACCCACAGCAGCGTCAGCTCCACCAGCAGCAACCATTACAATTCTTCCATATGAATTTTAAAAGCAAGATTCCAAAACAAAACCCACTTTTCCTTTCTGAATTCTCAGGCAATATTTTTATAGGTTTATTTCTATTGTGTCCATCTTTGTTTTCTACCACATTTCCTACACTGCTTGCATATAATTCCCATGGAGTTCAGCTCCCATTGCACCATCACTCTTGTTCTTGTATTACTTCCTTCAAGTTCTCTTCCATGGTTTCTGGTTTTACGGCTGTTGAGTTCTGTTCTTCAGACACATTTGATGGGTTTTGTTGCGTGTCTTCTTTGTTGCTCTTCACCACCTCCTGTAGATTGTATTTTCTGAATAGAACATAGTCTCTCACCACACTCAAGCAACAAACATTCTTTATTATTTCTACCACAACTGTATGTTGTGGATTATTGAGATCAACTTTGTTTTCTGGATTAAGGCTGCCCACAATTCCTGTAAAACAAAATATAGTTTAAAAAACGTTGGGAAAACAGTTTCAGAGCATCAGTTTACTCTCCTGAATGGAACACAAGTCAGAGGAGATAACAACCCTCTACTTGTGACCAATCATTAGTTACTGCAATTGTGTAAAACAGCAGAACAGACTAGGATTCTTAAGAAATACTACCAGGAGGACTACAGTAACTAAATTATCCCATTGTAACTAGCAAGAAACAAGACGCCAAAGTATGCAACTTGTTGCAGAGCTGTTTTTCAAGTTCCACATTAAATGGAAATAGGAAAGTGTGTATTTCAGTATAGCATTCAAACAACTTGATGTAGTCATTTCAAACCACGTATAACTGACACACCAAATAGAATTCACTACTGCATGCTGTTCTGCTTTGTCATCTCTTGAGACATCAACAGGAAACACTGATGTCAAGCTCTTTTCAGAGCCTTAGAGACATTTTTGTAACCCAACATACAGGTGTTAAGCAACAAATATGCCTCCTTGTTTACAGCACTTTTCTTCAAACAGCCTAGCCTGTTACGCATGCAGCCGTGTGCCGCTTGTGTACTTAGGTTCAGCTCTGTATGTGATCTATACGTACCTGCCAGCTCCTTAATTACTTCTTCTCTATTCATGTGACTGTTATTACGAGCTTTGTAAACGATCTGGAAAGTACTCTTATTGGGGGCTTTAAACCAAGGCTCAAAAAACGTTTCTGTGTATTTTTTCATATCTTCCAGAAAAGCCTTGCAAGTTCCAGAAATGGGCAGCATGCGCAGAATTACTCTGGTTTTCTTCTTTTTAGTGGTATGAATGTCCTTTAATATATGGTGCACCAGGTTCTCAGGTTCTACAAGGAAACAACTAGGTGTGAGAATCAATTTGAAAGATCTTCTCCCTTGTTCCTCCCCCAAAGGTATAAGCTGGGGAAACGCACGCTTAGCTGCACAGCGCTCAGCCTCAAACCCTTTTCTGAGAATTCTTTCCATGCACCAAAATTGGGTAGCTGTGGATCATTCTGTCAAGGCCGATTCCTCTGCCTTCAGAAACTCCGCTAATTGCAAAACCAGTGGGAAGGACAATGGGAAATGGTAGAATCATTATAGCCAGAAGAGACCTCTAAGATCACCTCACCCAACTGTCCACCTACCACCAAAATTTATCCACCAACCACATCCCTCATTGCCACATCTCCCCTGCTCTTGATCGCCTGCAAGGATGGCGACTCAACCACCTCACTGGGCAGCCCATTCCAGGGCCTGACCACACTATTGGAGAAAAGATTGTTCCTAATCCTCAACCTGAACATTCCCTCTCATCCCATTGCTGTTAGCTGGGCACAGAGGTCCACCCCCCGCCCCCCACAACCTCCTTTCAGGAGTTGTAGAGTGCAGTAAGGCCTCCTGCGGGACTTCTCTTCTTGGCTGAACCATCCCATTCCCTCAGCTGCTCCCTGTGAGACTCATTCTCCAGACCACTCGCAGATCCCACTGCCCTTTTCTGAACGCACCCCAGGGCCTCGATATCTTTCTTGCAGTGAGGAGCCCAACACCGAACGCAGCTCTCGAGGCGTGGCCTCCGCAGGGCTGAGAACAGAGGAACGGTAACCTCCCCGTCCTGCTGGCTGCCTACTGCTGATACAGCACAGGATGCCGCCGGCCTTCTGGGCTGACCGGGCCCCAGGAGAAGCCCCGGCCCTGTGTGGCGCGGCACAGCGCGGCACACCCACCGATGCCGCGGGTGCGGATGAAGACGACGTTGTTGGCGCCGCTCTCCACTGACTGGAAGCGCCGCAGCTGCCGCTCGGTGCAGGCGCGGATCTGTCCGACCTCCTTCTTCAGCGCTGCCTCCGCGTCGTCGTCGTCGTCCTCCTCCTCCCGCTCCTCCTCCCTCTCGCTCCCCGACAGGCGCTCCGCGGGCTCCGAGAGCTGCGGGCACACGGTTCGCCCCGCGCGGTGAGCGCCGAGCGGAGCTGCCAGGCGGTACCGCGGGCCGGCCAGAACGCCGCTCAGCGCCGGCGATCCGCGTCAGGGCGCGGAGCGGAGACCGCGTGGCCGCCCTCCCCCCGGCCCCGCCTCGGGACGGACGCACGCACGCACGCACCTGCTCGGGGCCGTACAGCAGGTCCCCGTACTCGCCCAGCAGGCTGTAGGCCTCCCCCACGCACTTGCGCTCGTTCATGTTGCAGGTGATGAGGATGCCGCGCATGCCGGCCTCCAGCTGCCGCCCGCCGCCGCCGCGGGGCCGCTTGGCGCGAGCCGCGAAATGCCCCTTCAGCCGCCGCTTCCGTGCTGCCGCCTCCGGCGCGGCCATGGAGAATCCCGCCGCCGCGCGCCGCGATGGCGTCACACGGCCGCCCTGCCCTCAGCGCCGCCCTGCCCTCAGCGCCGCCCTCAGCGCCGCCGCTGTGGGTCAGCTCGGCGCCGTCTGTCGCTGCGCTCCCTCCCGGCGCTGAGTGCGGGCTCCTTGCGCTGGATGCGCGGCGCTTGCTTTCGTTAGCAGAGCCCGCTTTGTCTGCTCGGCAGAGGCTCGGTGGACGTCTCCGTAATCTACTTGGTGCGTGCGAGGACTTTGTAAGCAAATTGCTTGATGCTACGGGAGCAAAGACGGCCTATGGGGGGATCCGGCTTAGCTAAAGCAAGAAGGAAGGCGGCCGAGGGTCGCAAAGAGGAAGATGATGGATGAAGGAAGGGCTGATCGGCCTCCAAAGGGCTCTACCCTCTACCATGCGACATTACCACGCATTAATGAGTACCTGGAAAATGTTAATTGCTTCTAATAATGAGTATGGATAGCGTGTGTGTGTAAAGCTTATCTCAGGTTTGTGACATGGCACCCAGCCTGTGTCACTGCAAGGCAGCCAGGCTGTGACCCAGCACCACCGCCTCCTGTCCTCATCACTTCTGTCCTCAGAAATTCAGTTCCAGGGGCAAAGGCTGCAGTGCCAGAACAAAGACCCACACTTCGCGTGGCTCCTGAGGGCTGCCTGCTGCTCAGCGGCTCCGGAGCGCAGTGTGCAATGGGGGGAACACAGTGCGAGGCATGATGGCACAGGAGGCCTTGCTGGGAGCATGGCTGTTGTGCTGCTGGCAACCAGAGTCCAGCTGGGCTGCAGAAGGGGAAAGTGTGTACACTGGTGTAAATTGGTGGGATTCTTTACAATTTACAACAGGAGGTGCCATTTGTGTCTTACATAAAACTTGGTTCCTGGCAAGCCTTCAGGACTCATTTAACCCTACAGCAATTGCCAACTATCAGTGGGATTTGTCACAGTATTAGTGGGATATTGGTCACAAATCATACCCCAGAATCTCAGCACGTTGGGTTGGAATGGCCCTCACAGCCCCACCCTGTCCCCCAACTCCAGCTGCCCCAGGCTCAGCCGTGGCTCTGAGCCCCCAGGGATGGGGACCCACAGCTCTGGGCAGCAATGCCAGCACCTCTCTGCCCTCTGAGGGAAGGATTTTCTTCTAACATCTCACCTAAATTTCCCCTCTTTTAGTTTCAATCCATTTCAGTCCAGCAAAGTTTTCTTGCTGTTGTGGGAATCAAATGTTGTTTCTGCATTAGAATTGGATAATTTTTTTATTTCATGATCTCCGCTAACATTGTAATTCTTGGGAGTCCTTCTACTTAACTTGGGGAAGATCTCTGATAGTTTACAGCACTTATCCTCTAGACGAACCTTCTCAGGAACGCGCACTCTGTATATAGGTGTATATCTGTATATTTTGTCACACACTGCAAGAATATCCTGCACGAGAGCAAACCAGAGAACAAGTGATGGCCTTCCCGAGGAAGCGCCAGAAGGGACATCGGAAGGCCTGGCATCATCCCCATCCTCTTTGTTTAACAAACACTTTAAAGAAAATCACCGTATCAATACGGCAAGGAGAGCACCGAGAAGACATCTTGGAAACCACAGAATGGCTGCTGACTGACACCAGGTAACAAATAAATTAACAAGTAAATAGCAAATGTAAACCTTCTGTAAGATTGTGAACCTGGAGTACCCAGCCAGTGGGGAAACAGGGAAGGGGGGGAGGCAAGGGGGAGAAAA